>NC_073270.2:43291160-43595178 GCF_029289425.2 Pan paniscus
GAGAAAATTAGGACAGTGAAAGAGACCCATCTAACTAACCCCTATCTTACCTTTCACCTCTAAACTGCCCTTAGGCATTCCTGGGCTTGGGCCAAGCTAACTTTGGGAGACATTTAGTTTATAGTTTAAACGATAATAGCCCATCTCCCAAACTAAACCGCCTTTGTAAAGATAATGAAAGAGCACTAGGTTAGGAAGATGAGAAGTGCCTACATTCTGCTAAGGTGGAGCTGTAACCGATTATCAGTCATTATTCCAGAGGCCACGAGATTCGCAACTTCCCCGGTTACTCCTGCAAATAACATCACTCTTGGAGAGTCCAAGATTGACTTTTTGAGACAAGTTTTCAGGTTTTTTGGCATTTCTTACTACCAATGGCTGGGGCATGGGGGTGCGGGTGGCACCCCAGTCCTGTGGCCCCACCCAGAAGCGGACTCAGCACCCCAGGACAATTTTCCGCACCCCTGGGATTGCATCCCCAGCCAGTCAGCAGCACCCATTTCCTGGCCCGCCAAACTATCCTTGAAAAACTCCAGCCTTAGAATCTTCAGGGAGGCCGATTTGAGTACAAATAAAACTCCCGTGTCCAGCCAGCTCTGAGAAATCTGGCTGTCTCCGGGCAGCGGGCAAGGTGAACCCACGGGGTGGTTACATGGGGACCCAGGCTGTCTCTTGTATGGGGGGCTTATGCAGGCCCAGCCCCTCCCCTTCTCCTTCCCACCCTCTGAGCGGCCTCCAGGACTCACTTGCGTGAGGACACCCGGCCCGCGTGTCCGAGTTCTGTCCACGCCTTCTGCCAACAGCTGCCCTTTGCTCTTCGGGGCTCCTGGGACCGCGGGAAGGGGCCGGGGTTGCCTGGGGAAAGGGTGGGTGGACCTGTGTGCATGGTTTAGGGGTCTGGAGTCTTTGAGGTCGGTGGGTGTTTGTGTCTCTGTGTGTCTGTGAATCTGTCTCGTCTGTGGTTCCAGGCCTGGTGGTGCTGCAGACCCCAAGAGGCCGCCCTCCGCCTTCAGACAGCGCCCGCCGCCTCCCGGCGCCTGGGAGGAGACGGTGGGAAAATCGCGGCCGCGGCGAGAGCCCGGCCTGCTCTTTCCGTTCCGCTCCCGCAGGGGGCGCCGGCGCTCCGCGGAGAGCGGCTGCGGCCCCAGAGACCACGCTCCGGCCGCCTGACGCCCAGAGCCCCCAGGAAGGGGAAACTGAGGCCCAGAGAGGAGAAGGGAGGCTACTCAGACCTCCTAAATTCCAGTCTCAAATTCCACAGCACCAAGCTTGTCCCTAGACTTAGGAAATGCAGTGGGAGCGCTGTTCTCTACCTGGGCTGCACAGGCTGGCTCAGAGGTGGGGGATTGGACTCAATGACCTCTCAGTCCCCTCAGAGACCCTCGCCAGCTGTGGGGAGGTCCGCCAGCTCAGGGATGAGGTCTGGAGGGTAGGGCTGGGGGGACTTGGCCCTCTGGAAGTTGCTCACTGTGAGGGCTAGGTTGAGGACCCATTTATTCATCTGTAAAATGGGTGTGTAGGGAACAGGCATGTTCAGTTTTCTCCCTTGCTTTCGGCTTCATCCTAGCGCAGGTCAGAAGCTTAAGGGGAGCCTGGGCCAGCGTCCTGGGCATCCCATCCTTGCATTCTCCAGACATGACCACCTCCAGACCCTGCTCATTCCTAGACCTGCCTACTGGACCATGGGATGGTGATCGCGCCTACAGCATCCTTACCTAAGCAGCCCGACTCAAAACGATGAATTGGACCAATCAGTTATTGCCTTCCTGTTCTTCTAGAACTGTATACGGACACCCATTGTCCGTGGCCTTGTGCTGGGTGCCCGGGAGAGAGCAGTAAACAGAAAAGTGAGGCTCTGCCCCTAGAGACCCCACCGTCCAGAGAGAGGAGGCAGCGTGCCAAGCAAGTAAACAACAAACCAACAAACAATTACAAAGTCCTGTGAAGGAAACCAAGAAAGGGCAGACAGAAAGGACGACTGAGGAGGGGGAGGCTGCTCTTAGCTGCAGCTGTCAGGGGAGTTCCCTCTAATGAGGCAGCATTTAAACCAGGAGCTGAAAGATGAGTTGGAGTCAGCCGTGCAGAGGCGAGGCCAGTGGAAAGGGTGAGCTAGGGCAAGGAAAACAATCAGACTCATCCTTTTATAAGATCCTCAGGCTGCTGGGTGGAGAGTGGGCCTGGACAGGGCGTGAAGGGCAGTCAGAAGGCCAGAGAGGACGCCGTTGCCATGAATCAGGGGACAGCTGCTGGTGGCTCAGACCAAGGTGGTGGCTGTGGAGGTGGTGGATTCTGGATGTATTTTAAAATAGGATTGGTGGGGCGTGGTGGCTCATGCCTGTAATCCCAGCACTTTGGGAGGCGGAGGTGGGTGGATCAACTGAGGTCAGGAATTCGAGACCAGCCTGGCCAACATGGCGAAACCCTGTCTCTACTAAAAATACAAAAATCAGCCAGGCATCGTGGCATGGATCTGTATTCTCAGCTACTTGAGAGGCTGAGGCAGGAGAATCGCTTAAACCCAGGAGGCAGAGGTTGCAGTGAGCCAGGATCATGCCACTGTACTCCAGCCTGGGCAACAGAGTGAAACTGTGTCTCAAAAAAATACAAATAAATAAATAAATAAAATAGGGTTTATTTAATTTATTTATCAAATCAAATCAAATTGCCTTGAAGCCTTGGGTAGTTGGAAGTGCCTTTTTCCAAGGTGGGGACAGGTGTGTGAAACGCGGGATGGGCTGTAAGGGATCCCAGGACGGAATCCAGCCCTCCCTACGTATTCCCTGTCTTTGCAGGTAGGTTGTGGTTCTGAACTCAAGGATTAAGGCTTCCAAACTTGGTCCAGCTTCAGTATTGCCTGGGAGCTTTGGTCAATATGATTCTCAGGTCCCAGATCTTTTGACACAGAAGCTCTCAGGTGGCCCCTATGTGGGAATCCCTGCCCCAGAGCCCAGTAGTTGTTTTCCCACTAGGACTGTGGTGACTCCTGTCTTCCTCTTCTAGGTGGCCAGACCCAGGTGAGGGAAGAGGCAGTGGTGGGAGAGTTTGGAGGGAGCGCCAAGAGACACACATGAGCAGAGGCTGCTCGAGAGTCAGAGATGTCGAGAAATGCCAGGGAAAAACAAGCTACCTTTTAATTTTGACCTCATTTCTAAATGATCACAGCTACCAAGGAAGATATTAATTTGCCTCCTGGGAAGTGGCTGGGGGAAGCACCAAGAGAAACTGGCAAGCAAAACAGGACCCAGAGGCTGAAGTCCTTGCACCGAGCACTTGCAGAGATGGAGGTGGGGAGGGCTGGGACTCTGAGGGCCCTTTGGGTCCCTAGGATGATGCTAAGATAAGTCAGGCAGATGCTGGCAGTCCAGTTCATTCTGAATCCATCCCACGAGAGGGGCTCAAATGGCCAAAATGTGTCCCTTGCCTTGACAGGCTGGGGAGGTTCATGGAACATTCTCTCACTGGCCCTCTTCACCTGGGGGTCATCCTGTAGGTCTCCCCACAAGCATCACTTCTTCAGGGGAGGCCTCCCTCGCTCCCCATTACTGGGTCATATCCCCAGTGTGAACACCCACTTGGCCTTCTCTTTCCTCCCGTGGGCATGTTCAATGCATGATGCACTTTCATCCAGCAAGGCAGACCTGCTGTCTCCTTTTACAGGTGAAGGCGCTAAGGTTCAGAGAGTTTAAGCAGTTTGCCCAAGGTCACACAGCTTGCACATGGCCTGGAACTTCTGTGGCTGCCACAGATACAGAAAACATTGCCTCCAAGTCCTTTGTTATAACTGAACACCACTTAACAACAGAAAACTATGGCTACCCAAAAGGATCAGACGAAACCTCTCAAAGGACCAAATAAATACCAGTGCTAGGTCCAGGCACGACGTAGGGATTATGTTTTGGACGCCACATCCACTTGGCGACAGGGCCCCCAGAGGCCAACCTTCGCTGAACGGAGCCCTCCCCTTCCCCAAAGTCAGCTGTTTCTCTGTCCCTGGAAATGCCTCTGAAATGTCAATTGTGAGCCACCCCCACCTCCCCTTCCTCCTACGAGCCATGTAGCAGCTCAAATATATTATACATATTAAAAGAATATATTCTCTGGCAGCCCTGAAGGGGATAATGAAACCTATATATATATATCTATATGTTTATACAAAATGGATTGGCTCGAAATGCTCTGAATATCCCTCCAGCTATGGCAACCCTTTGAAATATGACACTCGAACAACGCCTCCCCCACTGGCGGCTGGCGGGAGACATTAAAGATTTAAAAAAAGGGAAGGAAGGAAGGAGACGAAGGAGAAGAAAAAGGAGGCAGCTGCTGTTGCCTTTGGCTGTGCAGCAGCAAACTGTGTTTAAATATTAAAACCACCCATCACCCGGCCCAGCTGTCCGCCCCCTTCAGTGGCCTGGGTTCTTGCCAGGGTCTCCTGTGGCTCAGAATGGCTGGCGGGGGTGGGGTGCCATGCAGATCTAACCCCCCAACCCTGGGGATGTGGCAGAGGCTGGGAGGTTGGAGGGGGAGGCTCCGCTTCTGATCTCAGATTCTGGGCTTGTCTAGGCTCGGCTGGGAAAAGGGATCTGATGTGGGAGTGGGGTTGGGGGGCGTCTGCTGGGTTTGAGGCAGAAGATAAGGGTTTGGATCCTGACTCTGCTGATTAGGTGCTGTGTGAACTTGACCTTGGGGAAATCACTCCCCAGCTCAGGCTGCAATAACCTCGTCTATACTGTAAGAGATTTAAACTTGATCGTGGGACTTGAGGACTCTATGAATCCTCAAAAATTACATGCAAAATTGGGGTGAGGTCAAGGGAGTCACAGTCTCGCTGGAGTGACTGGCCCCCCCTCTGAGTGTTCAGACCATGATTTCCATCTCAATGCTGGTATTTTAGGTCTCCGGGTAGGGCCTGATTTCCTCTGCATCCTGGTTCCTGCAGGAGAGGCACTTTGTAAATGTTTGTTAATGATCAGAGATGGGAAGGTACACCTTGTTCCAACACTGTAATTAAAGGTGACCAGAAGTGGCATGGGTTATCTTGCAAGGTGGTGAGCTCCCTGCCACTGAAGGAATTCAAACAGAGGCTGAATGAACTCTTTTTGGGGATGCTGTAAGGGATACTTAAGCATTTGACAGGGTTTGACTGTGAGATCCCTTCTGATTCCAAATTTCTTATAATTTTAATTTTTTAAAACTTTTAAGTTCAGGGTTGCATGTTACGTGGTTTGTTCTAAAGGTAAACTTGTGTCACAGGGATTTGTTGTACTGATTATTTCATCACCCGGGTATTAAACCTGTGCCCACTAGTTATTTCTCCCGATCCTCTCCCTCCTCCCAACCTCCACCCTCTGGTAAGCACCAGTGTCTTTTACTCCCCTTGATGTGTCCATGTGTTCTCATCATTTATCTCCCGCTTATAATTGAGAACATGGGGTATTTGGTTTTCTGTTCCTATGTTAGTTTGCTAAGGATAATGACCTCCAGCTCCATCCATGTTCCTGCAAAGGACATGATCTCATTCTTTTTTTTACGGCTGCATAGTATTCCATGGTGTATATGTACCACATTTTCTTTATCCAGTCTACTGTTGGTGGGCAGATAATTTTAATTTGTTATGATTGAAGGCTACACAGAACTTCAACTATGACTGAGGAGAGGAAGAGGGAGAGCAGTTTGGGGTTTCTGTATATTCTACCAGAGTGTAAAGTGGCAGACGTGTGGCTTTGCCTTCCAGGTACCTCTCATAGTGGTGTGGAGTGATTCCAGGGTTTAAATACACATCTTTTACTCTGCCATAGCTCCTAAACTCACACCAAACACTTGTGATCGTCTGCTCCACTGAAAACGCAGGGATTTTTTCCTTTCCTTTCCTTTCCTTTTCCTTTTCTTTTTGAGATAAGGTCCCCTGTCACCCAGGCTGGATTGCAGCAATGCAATCAGGGCTCATTACAGTCTCAACTTCCCGGGCTCAGGTGATCCTCCCACCTCAGCCTCCCTAGTAGCTGGGACCACAGGTGAATGCCACCATGCCCGGCAAATTTTTGTATTTTTTGTAGAGATGGGGTTTTGCCATGTTGCCCAAGCTGTTCTCGATCTCCTGGGCTAAAGTGATCTGCCTGCCTTGGCCTCCCAAGGTGCTAGACTTACAGGTGTGAGCCACCATGCCTGGCTGGATTTGCTTCGTCCCTGGAGGAAAAGCTGACTGAGCTGGACTCACTGACAGCTGAATGGTTTCCAGCATGGAATGTCTCTACAGGATTTGCAAGGGAAATTTTGTCTTTTTTAAAAATTATTTTTTCATTATTCTGGGTACACAATAGGTGTAATATATTTACGGGGTACATGTGATGTTTTGATGCAGGCATACAATGTGTAATAATCACATCAGGGTTATTGAGGTATCTGTCACCTCAACCATTTATTATTTCTTTGTGTAAGGAATATTCCGTTTCTACTTTTTTAGTTATTTTAAAATATACGATAAATTATTTTTGACTATAGTCTTCCTAGTGTGCTACTAGATCTTATTTGAGACAGAGTCCCTCTCTGTCGCCCAGGCTGGAGTGCAGTGGTGCGATCTTGGCTCACTGCAACCTCTGCCTCCCAGGTTCAAGCAATTCTCCTGCCTTAGCTTCCCGTTATTTCTTCTATCTATGTTTTTGTACCCATTAACCAACTTCACTTCCCCTGCCTCCCTGCAACCCTTCCCAGCCTCTGGTAACTGTCACTCTTCTCTCTGTCTCTGTAAGTTCAATTGTTTTCATTTTTAGCTCCCATAAATGAGTGAGAACATGCAAAGTTTGTCTTTCTGTGCCTGGCTTATTTCACTTAACATAATGTCGTTCAGTTCTATCCATGTTGTTGCAAATGACAGGATTTTATTCTTTTTTTATGGCAGAATAATATTCCTTTGCATATATGTGCTGGCAAGGGGCATTTTGACTACACCAGACTGGGATATTTGCTCACCCATTAACTCTAGAACCAAATCCCTGAATAAGATGTGACTTCCCTAATCGGGATGCTCCAATTCTAACAGCCAGGAGTCTTAAGGGTTCAGGATTCCAGAATCTAAAATTTCTATAACTTGAAGATTCCGAAAGTCAATATTTCTAAGACTCTATAAGTCAAGAAATCTTTAAGAGGTAGTTCAAGATAAGACTTTCTATGGGGAATGTATGTTAGGGGTGGAAGTGCTAAGGAATAAATGTGAAACTTTTTTGCTTTTTTTCAATGTGTGAACCACCTACCCATAGCAAATAAATCTATAAAAAGACCATCTGCAAAAGCAAAGTGATTTCACTTGACTTAGAAAAATACAAAATATTTTCTCTGTTAAAAGGACTGGAGCTCAGGTGGGAGTTTGATAAAGGGATGGAGTCTGCTGCATGCTAGTAAACCACCTCTCCAAAGAATGCTGGGGTCTGTAGCATTTGCCAGTTTTCATGGTGTAAATACTTCCACTGCAATTGATTTCAAGTTGCCAGCAGTTTAACAATTGGTTCTCAAAGTTCCCGAAAATCTAACAATCGCCCTTTTATGACCTAGCAAAAGCTGGCTGGCCAGGCTTCTGCAATAGAACCTGGAAGAGTCAGAGGGGTTGTGGCTTTGAGGACAATTGTTCAAGTGAGAAGAGGGTTGTGCAGATCTCAAGATGACATCGGGATCCTGATGTGAAGTTTTCCTGCTTCTGGAGGAGGGAAGCAGAGGGCTATTTTGCCTCCTCTGGGCCAGGGATGCATGGAATGGCAGAGGTGGGGGCTCCCAGCTATGGAGACTGGGAGGGCAGGTAAGTGATGGGACTGATTAGGAAGAGCCGCAACTGTCCCTTCACCCGGCCCATCCTTCAGTGGAGGTGGACATTCGCCTATTTCCTCACACTTTTTTTTTTTTTTTTTTGACAGAATCTCGCTCTGTCACCCAGGCTGGGGTGCAGTGGTGTGATCACGACTCACTGCAACCTCCACCTCCCGGCTTCACACAATTCTCCAGCCTCAGCCTCCCGAGTCGCTGGGATTACAGGTGTGTGCCACTGCACCTGGCTAATTTTTGTATTTCTTTAGTAGAGACGGGTTTCTACTATGTTGGCCATGTAGTAGAAATGGCCATGTTGGCCAGGCTGGTCTGGAATTCCTGACCTCAGGTGATCCATCTGCCTTGGCCTCCCAAAGTGCTGGGATTACAGGCTTGAGCCATCACAGCCGGCCCCCTCATGCAGTGATTCCATGAAAATTTATGCAGAGCAGAGATCATGATGCTCATTTTGCTGATGAGAAAATTAAGACCCAGACAGGAAAAGGTATTTGTTTCCAGTCACATAGTTGCCAGGAAATAAAATGATAGTAGCTCAAATAGATTGAGCATTTACTCTGAGCCAGATCTATGCTAAATAGCTTGACTTGTTGCTTAGGTCGGGGTCCCTGGAAGCAGATCCTGAGACAAAGTCCCCTGTGCAAGAGATTTATTTCAAAGGTGTGCCCAGGTAAGGGGGAGAGGGGCTGCAGAACAGGGAAGGGGAGGAAGCCAGGCAAGGGTGTGAGTTCAGACCATGTCCTAGCCTTAGCCTAATGGGGTGTGGGTCTGGAGCACCCCAGAATTTGTCCCAGCTGGAAGCAAAAGATCCGGGCTTTCATACTCCTCTGTTAGTCATTGGCTGGGGGCCATTCTTGGGACACATTGACTCCCAGGCCCCCAGGTCAAGCCTCCGAATAAGGATTTCTTTCTTTTCTTATTCTTTCTTTCTTTCTCTTTCTTTCTTTCTTTCTTTCTTTCTTTCTTTCTTTCTTTCTTTCTTTTTCTTTCTTTCCTTCTTTCTTTCTCTCTCTCTTTCTTTCTCTCTTTCTTCTCTCTCCTTCTTTCCTGTCTCTCTTTCTCTCTCTCTCTCTCCCTTCCTTCCTTCCTCTTTCTTTCTTTCTTTCTTTCTTTCTTTCTTTCTTTCTTTCTTTCTCTCTCTCTCTCTCTCTTTTTCTTTCTTTTTTTTTGGACACAGTTTCACTCTGTCACCCAGGTTGGAGTGCAGTGGTGCAATCTCAGCTCACTGCAACCTCTGCCTCCCAGGTTCAAGTGATTCTCCTGCCTCAGCCTCCCGAGTAGCTGGGATTACAGGTGCACGCCACCACACCCTGCTAATTTTTGTATTACTAATAGAGATGGGGTTTCACCATATTGGCCAGGCTGGTCTCGAACTCCTGACCTCAAGTGATCCACCCGTCTCGGCCTCCCAAAGTGCTGAGATTACAGGCGTGAGCCAACGTGCCTGGCCTGAATAAGGATTTCTTATTAGCATCCAAACACATCGGAGCTGGGCATCAACAGTGACCACTCGCTTGTATTAACTCAATTATTCCTCCCAGCAATGCTAAGTGGTATTATTCACCCCCACTTTGTAGATGGGGAAAATGAGGCACAGAGAGATGGAGCCACCTGCCCAGCATCACACAGCTAGTGACTGTCAGAGCTGGGCGGAGCCTGGGCCAAACTGAGGCCTGTACCCAGTTCCCATTGTTCTCTTCCCATTGGTGACTGGAGGAGCAAGAGAAGATGGCCAGAGGCAGGGGAAGCTGTCAGCACCAGGGACAGCAACTGTCAGAAGAAGGGGGAAAGAGAGGCGAGGCTTTAAGAGACCTGTTTGGGCTGGGTGCAGTGGCTTACGCCTATAATCTCAGCATTTTGGGAGACTGAGTCAGGCGGATCACTTGAGGTCAGGAGATCGAGACCAGCCTGGCTAACATGGTGAAACCCCGTCTCTACTAAAAATACAAAAATTAGCTGGGTGTGGTGGTAGGCACCTATAATTACAGTTACTTGGGAGGCTGAGGCAGAAGAATCGCTTGAACCCAAGAGGCAGAGGTTGCAGTGAGCTCAGATCGCACCACTGCACTCTAGCCTGGGTGACAAAGTGAGACTCTGTCTCAGAAAAAGAGAGACCTGTTTGGACAGAGGAAGGTAAATGAGACAGAGAAGGAGTAGGGAGGTGGGGGTATGGAGAAGAGGCTCACACAGCGCTCTCTTCCCCTCCCCCAAACATTCTAGCCCAGCCCTCTGTGCCTTAGTCTTTTTCTCTGTAAAATGGGGTGAATAGAGGTACCTGTTCCCTCATAGTGCTGTTGAGAGAATTAAATAAGAAAGTGCTTGTCAAGTGCATGTTCTGGGTGGCCCACTGTGAGGACTGACAGCCACAGCTCTTCCCTCTGCCTGGCCAAGAGGCACCAGCTGGGGTGCTAGATGTGAGCTGAGCCTCTGGCCTAGGGGACGAGGGGCTGCTGTAGGGCTGAGTGTATGCTGGGGGAGAGGGCTGGGGTGAGCTGAGGTGGGGCAGTGGATTTGCCCCCGAGAGCCTGAGGGGAGCCATCAGTGTGCTTTCAGCCAGGAATGTCATGACTGCAGTATGGGGTGTGTGCTGGGTTCAGAGGGGCAGCAGAGAGATGACAGGGTGGGGAGATGGTTGAGGTTGGGTGATGCTAACGTCCAGACAGGAGGAGGGTGGTGCGGCTGGGCTGGCACAGTGGGTGACACACATGGCTTGTGGGTGTGTAGCATAGTGTGCCCTGTGCATGGGCCTGCATGGGCACGTGTGTGTGGTCTATCTGAGTGTGTGTCATGAGTGTCTGTAGGGGCATCTGTGTGTCTGTGTAATGGTGCATGTGTGTCTGGGAGTGAAGTTGAGGGCATGCATTGTACTAGTGTGCCTACCATACTTGAGCGTGTTTGCAAATGTGTGTGGGTGTGTGTCTGGCCCAAACCTGGCAGGCTGGGGTGGCAGAGGGGCTGAAGGCCTGGCAGTGGCCTGATGGGCAGCTTTGGAACTCCTTCCACCCCTCTCTCACAGGAGCTGACTCCCAGACCGAGGAGGCCTGCTGGCACTGAGTCTGTCCTGTATCTAGAAGGACTGCCATGGCCCTGGCAGTGGGGGAGGGCTCTTAGGACCTGGGGCAGGCTGGAGGAGTCAGGACTGAGAAGGGAGTAGGGTGGGTGAAGGCTGGGTGCAGACCTAGGAGAGGGCCACCTCCCTGGACCTCTGTTTCTGTGTCTGTGAAGTGGGCCTTGAAGAGTGGCCCCAAAAGATACAGCTGGGCAGATCCACCAATGTCTGCTGGCTCGAACCCCACCTTACACAGAGACCCAAACTGGGCAATAACTTGATGAGTGTTGCCCAGCAAATCAGTGGCTACTTGGAGGGCAGACTCTGGCTTCCTGTGGCCATCTGAGTCAGGGCCCTGGCAGGGATCCTGGAACACCAGCCCTGGGCCTCCCTTCTCCAGGCAGCACCCAGCACAATACTCCAGCCTGGGGGACAGGACTGATAGATGCTGTCCCCTCATGTTCTGGCAGATGCCCAGGCATGACTTCAAAGCTGGAAACAACATGGGAATCCCACCATCAGAGCTCACAGCCTGTCCATTCTGCAGGATTTCAAGGCCAAGGAATAGCTTTTCTGCCTATCATTCCGCCATTAAGGAGTCAGTCATTTGGCTATGTAAATCTTTCAAATGTTTCTTTTTTAAAATGTGGGTAATTTCAGAAAGTATTTTACTTTCCACCTTGGTTGTCAATTAAGATTGGGACCGGGGAGTTGAGTTGGACTCTTTATGGGGCCAGGTTACTGGGGGAGAGGTCCTGAGGTCAAACTAGGACCTTGTACTTGCAGTGATGAGCTCTGCTTTGAGAGAAATGCCAGCACCACCAGCCAATAAGATGGAGAGAGGGAGGAGGGTGAAGTATGTAAACTGAGGCACAAAAGCTGGGGCCAAAGCAAACACTTTATAATTGTTATTATTATTATTATTTGAGATGAAGTTTAGCTCTTGTTGCCCAGGCTGGGTGCAGTGGCACAATCTTGGCTCAGTGCAACCTCCCCCTCCCGGGTTCAAGTGATTCTCCTGCCTCAGCCTCCCAAAAAGCTGGGATTACAGGTGTCTGCCACCACACCAGCTAATTTTTTGTATATTTAGTAGAAACGGGGCTTTATCATGTTGACCAGGCTGGTCTTGAACTCCTGACCTCAGGTGATCCACCCACCTTGGCCTCCCAAAGTGCTGGGATTACAGGCATGAGCCACCACGCCTGGCTGCAAACACCTTATTAACAGATACCTTAGTTGAAGTTAAACACCCTAGTTAATAGCCAGCATCTTCATTAACTGTTAACACCCTAGTTAACTGCAAACACCCTACTTAACAAAAAGCTTACTTGTTGAACACTGTAGTATAGTTAACAGTGAACACTCTAGTTAACAGCAAACATTGTTTTTAACAGTTAACACCCTAGTAAACTGTGGACATGCTACTTAACACACACTTTTGTTGACAGTGAACATGTTAGTCAACAGTGAACACATCCTAGTTAACAGGTAACACCTTCGTTAACAGTTAGCACCCTACCCAACAACAAGCCCTTTAGCTGACAGCCGGTCTTTGGCAGAAAATTAGGATGAGGCACTCACTGAGGGTTTTGGGAGAGGGAGGAAGCTCAGCCTCTGGCTCTGTCCTTAGGCCTGGCCCACCAGCCCCACAGCGCTACCTCCATGCAGTAGTGCCCTCTGGCTTACAGAGGGAAACAGGAAACCACAGCTGGGATGTGAATTCTCAGCCTAAGTGCCCTGTGCTTCTCTGGAGGGGAACTCAAGTTCCTCTTTTGTGTCAGAGATGAAAGTCTGAGCTAGAGTAGATGGGGAGCTTGGAGTGATTTGTGCGTCTCTCTTTCCTCTCACCCTCCCTTCCTCCTTGCTCTCGGTCTCACTGTTAGCCCCCAGCTGGCTGTGTCTGGGGCTCCCTTTTCTCCTCTACCTTGCACTCCAGCTGACCATCTCGTTTCTGGATCCTTCTCTTTGCTCATCATCTTTCCTCAAACTCTCTCTCTCTTTTTCTTTTTTTTTCTTTTGAGACAGAGCCTCATTCTGTCACCCAGACTGGAGTGCAGTGGCACAATCTCAGCTCACTGCAGCCTCTGCCTCCTGGGTTCAAGTGATTCTCATGCCTCAGCCTCCTGAGTAGCTGGGACTACATGTGTGCACCACCACGCCCGGCTAATTTTTGTATTTTTAGTAGAGATGGGGTTTCGCCATGTTGGTCAGGCTGGTCTCAAACTCCTGGCCTCAAGTGATCCACCTGCCTCGGCCTCCCAGAGTGCTGGGTGTGAGCCACTGCACTGGGTCCTCAAACTCTTCCTCTTTGTCAGTTTCTTCCCCCTACTCTCGTCTTTCCCACTCCTTGTCTCTGTCTCTCCCTCCCTCCTTCTCTTATCATCCTCCAGATCTCTGCCCAAGCACCACCTTTTCCAAGAAGCCCTCCCTGACCCTCCAGGCCTAACTTATGTCCCTGTGTCCTCCTGGAAACCATGCACCTTGCCTTCAGAGCCCCCACTTCTACTTGCAATGAGTAATTACAAACCAGAGTCTGTCTCCCCACCAGCATGTGAGTTCCTTGTTTGCCTTGCTCACTGCCATATCCTCAGTGCCTGGCATACAGTGAGTGCTTAATAGATGTTCCTGGTGTAATTGCCTTTCTCTCTGCCCCTTCTAGTCTCTCTGCTTTGTCCTAGCTGCCCGGATGACCTAGCCAGAGGCTTCTCCACTTGTCTCTCATCCTGCTCTTCACTTCCCTGTCTCCACAGCTCTTGGTGGCCCAGGGTGGGCCTTGGCCTTCAGCCTGCTGACCCAGGACCCTCACTCCTTCCATAGTGGGGACCAGTGCCTGTCTGAGCCCCATCATGATCCCACTGGGAGGTACTTGTTATAACTGGTTAGAGGAATGAATGATACAAAGAGAAAGGATTTGCCATTTCAATCCCAGCCATCTCTGCTTGACATACCTTGTGACCCTGCGCAAGTCACCTCATCTTTTGAGTTTCTCTTTCTCCATCTGTGAAATTGACTGGAGATCAGCAAAGACATTCCATGGGAACCTGCTTTGTAACCCATGAAGTGCCTTGTTGGTACCTGTGACTACCAGATGTTAGTATAACGTTTTCCTTCCCTCTCTGGGCACTAAGGCACATGAAGTTCAATTTGCAGCCCCCAGGAGCCCAGGCTGGGGTGCTTGGGGTGCTGGGGCTCTTCAATGATGGCAACTAGGGGAAGGACAAAGTTGGTGTTTAAAACCAAATTCATTAATGTGTGTATCATTGAGCAGGGATCCTCAACCCCCAGGCCACACAGCAGGAGGTGAGCGGGGGACAAGCAAGCAAAGCTTCATCTGTATTTACAGCTGCTCCCCATTGCTCACATTACTGCCTGAGCTCCACCTCCTGTCAGATCAGTGGTGGCATTAGATTCTCACAGGAGGGCGAACCCTATTGTGAACTGTGCATGCGAGGGATCTAGGTTGCATACTCCTTATGAGAATCTAACGCCTGATGATCTGTCACTGTCTCCCATCACCCCCAGATGGGACCATCTAGTTGTAGGAAAACAAGCTCAGGGCTCTTACTGATTCTACATTATGGTGAGTTGTATAATTATTTCATTCTATATTACAATGTGATAGAAATAGAGTGCACGATAAATGTAATGTGCTTTAATCATCCGGGAATCATCCTGAAACCATCCTTCCCCCAACCCCACACCGGTCCTTGGAAAAATTGTCTTCCATGAAAGCTGTCCCTTGTGCCACAAAGATTGGGGACCACTGTTACTGAGCACCTACTATGTGCCAGGCACTGTTTAGGGCTCTAGGGCTATATCAGCAAACAAATTAGAACTCTGCTCCTAGTTCCTAACGCAGTCATTGCACCATCCATGACTTCAACAGATATGCATTGAGCACCTACTGTGTGCTGGGCACAGCGGAGGCCTTGGGATGGAGAAGTGAATGAGACCTGCCCTCACAAGTGCATATTTGGTGCTCCATCTCTGTTCAGTGCTTAGTGCCTTTCCACGCTCCAATATTTTACCTTCGGCCTGCCCAACTAAAGTGACGAGAGCAATTGCAGATCA
The DNA here is from genome assembly GCF_029289425.2 of Pan paniscus. Taxonomy (NCBI): domain Eukaryota; kingdom Metazoa; phylum Chordata; class Mammalia; order Primates; family Hominidae; genus Pan; species Pan paniscus. The sequence goes on from NC_073270.2 coordinate 43,306,090, forward strand.
GGTGACTCGCTGAAGGTCACGTATGCTGGAAATTGGAAGAGCTGAATCAAAACTCAGATCTGTTTGAGTCTAGGGCCCTAATTCTTTGGGTATCTTGGGTTGTATCTATCCTCTGTTTACAAGTCTCTCTCTCTCTCTTTTTTTTTTTTTTGAGATGGAGTCTCGCTCTGTTGCCCAGGCTGGAGTGTAGTGGCACCATCTCGGCTCACTGCAACTTCCGCCTTCCAGGTGATTCCAAGTGATTCTCCTGCCTCAGCTTCCCAAGTCGCTGAGATTACAGGCGTGTGCCACCACGCCTAAGTTTTGTATTTTTCGTGGAGACGGGGTTTCACCATGTTGGCCAGGCTGGTCTCAAACTTCCGACCTCAGGTGATCCTTCTGGCTTGGCCTCCCAAAGTGCTGGGATTACAGGCATGAGCCATCGCACCTGGCCCCAAGTCTCATTTTCCCTGTCTGTACCCTGAGTAACCTTGGAGACCATCCAGCGACGTGGATCAGTGAGAGGAGTGCTGGGGCCAGTGAAGCCGGGGAAGGGGTGCCCAAACTAACATCCCTTCTCCACCAGCGGCCAGGCCAGCTCAGCCTCTGTGCAACCTTCCCTGCTTCTGAGTCTGGAGGTGGTTCTTATTATTGGCTCCAAATGACTTTTGCATCCATTTATTTGCTGCATTTTGATTTTGCATTCAATTTCTGGTCCATTCATGGTGTCTGCGCTACCTAGGGGATGCAAAATTGAGGCAGCCAGGAGTGCAGTTTGGACATGCCTGACAGCCACCACTCCTTGGAGGGAGGAACGCTTGACCGACTCCACAGTGGAAAGGCTGATGAGCAGGAGGCTGCCCCGCCACTGCCCCCTACTCCAGCCAGAATCTGCCAGATGGGCTTCCCACCCCGAAGCTGGCTTCTCCACTCCCCCGGCTCCAACACACATATCTCAGCTGGAGAGATGGCCACTGGGAACCCAGCCAGTACCTGGGGCCTGTAAGCAGGGCAGGCACTAGACTTCATAAAGGATTTGAAATCCTTCAGGGCTATGCAGGAGCATTTGGGCAGAGAGAGCAGAATATGAGTCCCAACTTGGTCCCGCCAACCTCTCTTCTTCATTCACCTTTAGTGGTGTTGTTTTGTTTCATTTTGTTTTGAGGTGGAGTCTCACTCTCTTACCCAGGCTGGAGTGCAGTGGTGTGATCTCGGCTCACTGCAACCTCCACCTTCTGGGTTCAAGTGATTCTCCTGCCTCAGCCTTCCGAGTAGCTGGGACTACAGGCATGCACCACCACACCTGGCTAATTTCTGTATTTTTAGTAGAGACAGGGTTTGGCCATGTTGGCCAGGCTGATCTCGAACTCCTGACTTCAGGTGATCCACACACCTTGGCCTCCCAAAGTGCTGGGATTACAGGTGTGAGCCACTGAGCCCAACCTAGTGGGGTCTTTCTAATAGACGATTTGACCTGGCCACTCTCCTGCTCAAGACCCTTCCATTGCTCCCCACTCCCCTCAGGCTTGGGTACAAATTTCTGGCCTTCCAAGCCCTATCCACACCAGCCCCCTCTCTCAGTTCTTCCTAAGCTCCAGCATCTCCCAGTGGCTCCTATTTCCCCATGTTCACACCTTGGCAGAGGCTGTTCCCTTTGCCCAAACCATTTGCCACATTGTCCTTTAGGCAAACTCCTAGACACTCTCTGCAAATTGTGAGGACACCAGCTAGCCCTCTGCACCAGGTATTGCACTTCACACTTTATATGCCTTATTCACTTGGCACTCACAGCCCCTCTAAGAGAAATTCCCATTTGCAGATCTCCTGAAGTCAGCAGAGGCTCAGAGAAGTCAAGCAACTTGCCCTGGGTCACACAGTAGGATGGCAGGGCAGGCAGTGCAACTCCAGAGTCCATGCTCCTAACCTCAGAGCCTCAGAACCAGCTCAGAGCCCACCTCCTCAGAGCTCTCCCAGCCACACAAACACCAGCCTCCTCCATCCCACCTCACTCCTGCTCTCAGCAGCGAGACCTCCCTCCTCATCTGGGGCTCCCATGGACCCAGGACGTTTTTGGTGATTACATTTCCACACTGCCTTTATTCCCTCATGTCTGGCTCTGTCATGAGATGCTGAGGCTGGTCAAGGACTGTGGCTGTGGGTTCCCAGTTCCCAGCATAAGGCTAGGCAAAAAGGGTAAATGTAACTAAGATTGGTCTCATCAGGAGCCCCACAGAGATGACAGAAGGAGCAAATGAAGTAAGAGCTGTAAACAGGCTGGGTGCAGGGGCTCATGCCTGTAATCCCATCACTTTGGAAGGTCGAAGTGGGAGGATCACTGAGCCCAGGAGACCAGCTTGGGCAACATAGTGAGACCCACTCCCTCAACAAAAAATAAAAACTTAACCGGGTGTGGTGGCATGTTCCTATAGTCCCAGCTACTTGGGAGGCTGGGGTGGGAGGGTCGCTTGAGCCCAGGAGGTCGAGGCTGCGGTGAGCTGAGATCGTGCCACTGCTCTCAGCCTGGGCGAGACCCTGTCTCAAACAAGCAACAAACAAAAAACCAAGCTGTAAACAGACCTTGTGTGGCTTTTGTGTCCAGGAGGTGGGGAGGTGTTATTATATGCAGAGGTGACAGGCTGCACAGCAATGATCTGCAGTGTCTACACCATCTTTCCTCCACAAAGTCAAGATGGGGCATCATCTCCTAAAGGGTCTCTGAAAGCACACCACCATTAGCTGGTTCAGTATCACTCCATTTCCCCCTGCCCCCTAACCCCCAGCCTTGGGGAGACTGGGGGAGAAGGAGGGTGCTTCTGGGGAGGAGGGGTCTCTGATGGAAGTCATATATCACAGTGGCAGCTGAGGCAGAGAGATGGGAGCGATTTTTCTTCATGGTTTGCAGACAAATGTGGTGGACAGAAAATTGATGGCAACCTTTGGCAGCGAGAGACCTGGGGCCTAGGGAGTGGCCATGCCTGCCCGGGCAATGGGGATCACAGGCAACCACTCCCCGCGGACCCCCGGCTCCCACCTGAATCTATTGTCCTGGGCAGAGGCAAGGGGGCAGCCCAGACTTGGGGAAGACGCATTGAGGGGGCGTGGGAGGAGGGTATGTGTGAGGTGGCCTGGGTTAGTGCTGACTGTGTGACCAGGGCAAAGTCAGGCCCTCTGTAGGCCTCAGTTTCCCCACTGGTACAGTGAGTTGTCAAGGCCAGCAGAATCTTGGGGAGGGATGTAGGTGGGCTTTTTCCCATATCTCTTATCTTTAGCTGTCTCGTAGGGTCTGGGAGAGTCAGGAAAATGGACGTAACTCTGGCAGAAGTCTCAGGAGCCCCAAAGCTACACATTTCCTGCTTCCAACTTATCCTTGAACCTAGAGGTTTGGGGAGCTTAGAATCTTAGAACCTGGAAAGCTTGTTTTCCTAGAAACCCAGATTCCTCAGCTCTGAATGCATTCAGTGTAACTCTCCACCCACACCCCAGGTGTGCAAGAAATGTAGCTTCCTTTGTTTTTAAATAATGCATCGAACTTGCATTTCAAGCTCCGTTCTGCCAGGATGGAAGAAACCCAGGCGGACCGGGTTTCCCTCTTTCATGGGGCTGGATGATACTTGGGGGACTGCCACAGGTCATGGAAGAGGAGAGGTGACTCCTCAGTTGTCTGCCTATCAAGACATGATGCCCCTTCTGACCCTCAGTGGCTGGTCACCATGGCGTGCAACTGTCCACAAGGCTGCTCTGGTCTTTTGAGTCTCTCTGATGCTCCCACACCATGCTAGGCACAGGGGTCTCTGCTGGGCCATATCAGACCTGTGGACCCAGACTGGGGCTCAGCTTGGAGTAGGGCACAGGCCACCGTTGCTCTCAAGTCTTCTAGATGTGGCTGTGGATTCTGACATCACCCTCAGGCCTGGAGATGGGGTAGGACTCCTTTCTCAGAGGCCTGCAGGTTCAAGGGCTCCGGGTTTCCCTTCGACTCCTTTCCTGAAACCCAGCTGAGGGGACTGCACTGGGGATCCTAGGGGTGACTGGGAGCTGGGTCACATCTGTTAGAGAAAAAATTATTCCCACCTGGTCAACGTGGCAAAACCCTGTCTCTACTAAAAATTAGGTGGGTGTGGTGGCACATGCCTGTAATCCCAGCTACTTGGGAGGCTGAGGCTGGAGAATCACTTGAACCTGGCAGGCAGAGGTTGCAGTGAGCCGAGATTGTGCCACTGCATTGCAGCCTGGGAGACAGAGCTATCTAAACAAACAAACAAACAAAAAACAAAACAAAACAACAAGAAAAACAGAAACATTTATTCAACGACACTTGTTGAAGAGTGATAAGGTGGACTTTTTATTCAGGACCACTGCAACAGGGAGCATTGCAACGGGATTTTGCGGTGGGGGAGAAAGAACGGGCTCAACTCCGAATACAGCATAGGCAAGTGTGAGTTTATGGCTAAGGAGCAGTGCAGGGGTCCAAGGATGGAAAATGACTGAGAGGAAGCATCAGGGGTGAGGGAGAATCTGACTCAACTGATCTAACAGGATTCTTGCTGAAGACAGGCCAGGGGGATCAGGCATAATCTGGGCCGTGGTGGAGGGTGAACAGCCTGATTAGATATGAAGGATGATCAGATATTGAGGATAGGGGGTTCTTGCTAAACTGACTTAGGGTTCTTGCTAAAACTGGATTTTGTAAGAAAGTATGCAGATGGGCTTAGCAGAGTTTCGGGAGCCTGACTAAAGTTTGGTCAAGTGAAGAATCTCTGCTACTCTCTAGAGTTACTCTCAAAAAAATAAAAATAAAAATAAATAAAAATAAACATGATGGGTAGAGAGGCTACACACCCTGTTCCCTGAGAGCATTTGCTTTTTTTTTTTTTTGAGATGGAGTCTTGCTCTGTCACGCAGGCTGGAGTGCAGTGGTGCAATCTTGGCTCACCGCAACCTCTGCCTCCTGGGTTCAAGCAATTCTGTCATCTCAGCCTCCCGAATAGCTGGGATTACAGGTGCGTGCCACCACATCTGGCTAATTTTTTTTTTTTTTGTATTTTTAGTAGAGATGGAGTTTCACCATGTTGACCAGGCTGGTCTTGAACTCCTGACCTCAAGCGATCTGCCTGCCTTGGCCTCCCAAAGTGCTGAGATTACAGGCGTGAGCCACCACTCCCGGCCAAGCATTTTCTTTTCAGGGGTTGGGAGGAGAAAGAGAAAGGAATTGGGTTGGTGAGTGGTATATACAGGGGTATTCAATTGTATCTGTAACATTTTATTTATATATTTTTATTAGTTATAAATTATATATAAATATATATATACATGTGTTTCTGTATGTAAGTTGTTTATAAGTTTTTAAAAGAGAAGCATGGCCTCTGTATCCTTCCGAAGCTGACTTCTCTCCCTTCCTATTACATTGCTACGATTCACATTTGTTGTTGCTTGTGGCTGTTGTTCATTCATTTTGACTGCTGGATAGCATTCCATTGTGTAAGGATATCGGAGGATGCAAGTCCCCAAGACCTCCCCGACACTGCTGGTGGAGTGCAAATTGATGCAACCACATTGGAAAACAATTTGGCAGTATCTCATGGAGGTGAATATTCAGCAATTCCACTCCCAGGTAAATACCCAAGAGAAACTCTTGCACACACGCAGCAGCAGACATGACAAGAATGCTTATAACAGTTCTGTCCACAATAACAAAAACCTGGAAACAACCTAAATGCTCATCAACCCGAGAAGGAATGAATACACTTGTTTGCTGACAAAATACATTTTAAAAAATAAATAAAAGGTAAGAACTGAAGCAAGTCAGGCATAATTCTAATATAAGTTAAAACTGGATCGTGGGCACATTGGTCTTTATTAATTTATTCTTTGAATGTCTGAAGTAATTCATAACAAAAAGAAATCGTGTTTTGAAAAATCTTGAATTGTAGCATCTTGGACTTAGAAGGCCTGTAATCTTTGGTGTCAGAAGGGGTTAGGGATGAGCTAGTCATGTCTGTGACATACGGGAGCTTACCCAGCGAGCTTCCAGCCTTTGCCTGTGTACTCTCTGCAGTGGAGTGACCCAGAGTGCATGATAAGATTAACTCCAGGGGTGGGGTAGGTCAAGATACAAACATTACTCTCATCTGCAGATATTGTTCATAAGGAAGGGAAATGACCTAGAATGACACAGAAAGGGCTGATAACAAATCAGGGTGACCAAGGATGACACCTCCCCTCCGCCAACTCCACGAGGGGCTGACAAAACTGTGCCCTATCCTAGAGATAGGCTTCCGGAATGACCAGGATTTGTCAGCATAGCTAGAAAAGGGGGTCCCAGAGCAGAATGTGGTGCATGGGTCTGCCCGATAGAGGGAAGCTGGTGGTCCCAGGCCATCAGGCCAGAAAACTGCATCTTCCTCATCCCCTCCCCTCCAGAATCTTGTCCTATTCACCAAGTCCCCTTATGTTTTATAATTCAGTCCCCCAGCCCTTCTGGGACATCTGTACTACATTTCTCTTTAACTTGAACAGCATGCTGCTGGATGCATGCATGCCCGAACACAGGGACCCTGTATTTACATATGCACATGCCTGGACCGGTGTGCACATGGGGTCCTGAGGAGTTAGTAGCTGTGGACATGCGTGTAGCTCCCCCTGGACCAAGTCCATGCCACACCATCACTGCTGCCAGATGACTCCCCAGCCTCTTCTTGGCTTCTCTGCCTTCCATCTCATCCCCTCCAAGCTTCCCATTGCAACCAGGGGTTGGGGAGACTCCTGAAATCCAGAGCTGAGCCTGCCACTCCACAGCATGGATGAATGAATGTGTGTTACAGGCACATTTCTATGCTTATGCATGTGGGCTCCTGGATCCTGTGTGTGCACATGGAGATGTGTATGTACCCTATTTCATTTTTAGATTTACTTTATTTTTTGATTTGGTAATACCTGGACATGATAAAAGCTTCACACAATTAAAAAAGATACATAAGAAAAGTCCATGTCCCAGTGGCTTTTTGAATGGTGGAGGAAGGACTTCCGAAAATCTGCTCCTTCATAAAAGCAATGAAAATACTGGAGAAACTCTCCAATATAGTTTTTTGAAACACTGGAAATTAAAAGCTTACTATAATCTGAGGAGTGTTGATTTTAAAATAGCTGAATCTTGGTAAGACCATGAGCTTTATGATGTTTTGTTTTCATTTTTCTAAGACAGGGTGTTGCTCTGTCACCCAGGCTAGAGTGCAGTGGCATGATCATGGCACGGCAGCCATAACCTCTTGGGCTCAAGCAATCCTCCCACCTCCCAGTCTCCTGAGTAGCTGGCACCACAGGCATCCACCTCCATGATGTTTTAACCTGCCTTAATCCCATTTCTCTCTCCCTATCTCTGTGATATTTTTGAAAACAGTGGTATTTAGTTTTCTACCTGTTTCTTGGGATATAGCTCCTAAAACTTTTGGAATCTCCAGAGTAATTAGTGTCTTTTGTATGCTAATGACATGACTGATGGCATGAGGTAGGTGGGGGGCCCTAGACAGCTTCAGGATGGGATCTGGTCACTGGACCAGTCTGAGAAACAGAAGTGAACTCTAGAGCCTCAGAGACCTGTAGGATACCACCAAGTGTACCATGTACCAACATGTGCAAAATGGAAGTCTCAGAAAGATGGGAGAGAGAGATGAGGAAGAAAGAATATTTGAAGAAATAATGACCAAAACCTCCACAAATTTAGTCAAAAAACATTAATCTGCACATCCAAGAAGTGCGACAAACTCCAAGAAGGATAAACTTAAAGGGGTCTGTATCTAGGCACTTCATTGTCAAACTGTTGAAAGCCCAAAGCAGAGAGAATCTTGAAAGTCTCAAGATAAAAGTGATTTACCAGGTGCAAGCAGTCCTCAAGAAGATTAACGGCTGACTTTATATGAGAAACCACGAAGACCAGAAAGCAGTGGGATGAATATTTGAAGTGCTGAAAGAAAGACTACTAAGTAAGAATTCTTTATCCAGCAAATTATTCTTCAAAATGGGAAATTAAGACATTCCTAGATTTAAAATATTGGAGAATCTATTACTAGAAGGCTTGCCTTACAAGAAATACTAAAGGGAGTCCTTTAGGTTGAAATGAAAGAACAGTAACTGGAATCTGCATGAAGAAACAACAGTTATAGAAGTAAAGTATAGAAATAAGGAGGAACAATAACTACATAGGTAGATATATGGCTACATAAATGTAATTTTGTTTATAACTTTTTTCTTCAATCTTATTTAAAAGATAACTGCACAAAGCAATAATTATAAAGCTATGTTGATGGGCTTATAATGTAATGTATAGAGATGTAATTTGTATGACAACAATAGCATAAAAGAGGAGGGAGGAAATGAAAGTATATTGGAGCAATGTTTTAGTATACTATGGAAATTATATTGGTATTGAACCAAATTAGATTATTTTAAGTTAATATATTGATTGTAATCTACATGGAAGCCACTAAGAAAATAACTCAAAAAATAAAAGAAACAAAACAAGATAATAAAAATGGTATACTAGTAGCCAGGCATGGTGGCTCACACCTGTAATCCCAGTACTCTGGGAGGCTGAAGTGGGTGGATTACTTGAGGTCAGGCATTCAAGACCAGCCTGGCCAACATGGTGAAACCCCGTCTCTACTAAAAATACAAAAATTAGCCAGACATGGTGGTGGGCACCTGTAATCCCAGCTACTCAGGAGGCTGAGGCATGAGAATCACTTGAACCCAGGAGGTGGAGGTTGCAGTGAGCCAAGGTTGTGCCATTGCACTCTAGCCTGGGCAACAGACCAACATTCTGTCTCAAAAAAAAAAAAAAAAAGGTATACTAGAAATTATCTGTTTAACACTAAAGAAGGTAGTATTGGAGGTATAGAGGAACAAAAAAATGTAAGACATACACATGGCAAAGTAAAATGGCAGACACGAATTCTACCTTATCAGTTAAGAAAAAAAGGAAAAATACATAACACGAAAACCATAACCAAAAGAGTTCTGGAGAGGCTATGCTAACATTAGACACAGTAATCTTTAAGATAAAGATTAATACTAGAGACAAAAAAGGATGTTTTATAATGATAAAATGGTCAATCCATCAGGTATACATAACAGCTATAAACACATATGCATCTAACAATAAAGCTCCAAAATACATGAAGCAAAAACTGACAGAATTGAAGGCAGAAATAGACAATTCAACAATAATAGATGGAAACTTTAATATTCTACTTTTAATAATGAATACAATACCTATGCAGAAGATCAACAAGGAAATGAAAGACCTGAACAATATTAAAAACTAACTTGACCTAACAGACACCTATGGAATATTCCTCTCAACAGCAGCATTTTTCTTAAGTATGCATAGATCATTCTCTAAAATAGATAATATGTTAGGTCACAGAACTAGTCTCATATGTTCAAAAGGATTTAAATCACACAAAATATGTTTTCTGACCACATAAAATGAAATTAATTATAAAAACATAATGAAAGAACTTTGGGAAAGCACTTTCCAAAAAAATGTGGAAATATAAACAACACACTACTAACTAGCCAATTAGTCAGAAAAGAAATAACAAGGAAAACTAGAAAATATTTTGAGATGAATGAAAATGAAGACACAACATACCACAACTTATGGGATGTTGCTTAGGCAGTGCTTAGAGGAAAGTTTACAGCTACAACCACCTATATTAAAATAAAGAAAGACCTCGAATCAGTCACCTAAACTTCCTCCATAAAGAAATTAGAAAAAGAGGGGCAAACTAAATCCACAGTAAGCAGAGACAATTACATAATAAAAATTAAAGAGGAAATAAGTGAATGTACCACTTTATACCTAGTAGGATGGGTATAATAATGAAAAAAGGACAATAACAGGTGTTACTTGGCAAGGATTTGGAGAAATTGAAACCCTCATACATTACTGATGGGAATATAAAATTGAAACATTTTGTCAGTTTCTCAAAAAGTTGGACATAGAGTTACTATAGGACCCAGCAATTTTACTTTTAGGTATACATCCAGTCAAATGAACCTATTTTCAAACAAAAACTTACTAATGTATGTTTATAGCTACATTATTTATAATAGCCAAAAGGTGTAAGCAACCCAAATATCCATTAGCTGATGAATGTGTAAACAAAATGTGGTATATCCATACAACAGGGTATTATTAAGTCATGAAAAGAAAGGTGCTACAACGTAGATGACCCTTGAAAACATTATGCTAAGTGAAAGAAGACACAAAAGGCCACACATTGTATGATTCCATTTATATGAGAGATCTAAAATAAGGAACTCCATGGAGACAGGAAGTAGATTGGTGGTTGCCTAGGGCTGGGAGCAGGGAGAAATGAGGTCTAACTGCTAATGGGTGTGGGTTTTCTTTTTGAGGTGATGGAAATGTTCTGGAATTAAATAGTGATTGTACAACTTTGTGAATATACTAAAGACACTGAATGAGCACTTTAAAAGGATAAATTTTATGGCATATGAATTATATCTCAATAAAACTGTCATAAAAGTCAATGTTCTGCCATGCTATTTTCTTCTGGTGTATCTTTCCAGAGATACTCTAGGCATGTGGCAGCATATATATGTATATAGTAAATATTTCTGTTTTTTTTTTGTTTGTTTTTATTTTGTTGAGATGGAGTCTCGCTCTCTCGCCCAGGCTGGAGTGCAGTGGTGTGATCTCAGCTCACTGCAATCTCCTCCTCTTGGGTTCAAGTGATTCTCCCACCTCAGCCTCCAGAGTAGTTGGGATTACAGGCATGTGCTGCAACACCCAGCTAATTTTGTATTTTTAGTAGAGATGGGGTTTCACCATGTTGGCCAGGCTGGTCTCGAACTCCTGACCTTAAGTAGTCTGCCTGCCTTGGCCTCCCAAAGTGCTGGGATTACAGGTGTGAGCCACCGCGCCCAGCCTATAATAAATATTTCACTAAGTCTGAGATTCTATTAATGAAAATAGTATTTTATGTACTAAAAAGGAAGAAAAAATTAATTTTAATTGTAAGGCATATCTCAATTTCAGGGATGTTAACATGTTTAACATGTGGCTCTTGGAATCAATGCAAACATTGATTACGTGTTTTGGAGAGCTCATGAATCAGGATATATCCTGGATGTGGTGGATACTTTCAGTGAACCTCATAGGTCCCTTTCAGACAGCTCCTGCACACAGTAATGGTTTTCTGCGTCTTTATCTAAGGGTGCTTCCTGGGTGCGCTTAGCCCAGAAGTGCAGAATTAGTGCCCAGGAGCAACCTTCAGTCAGCAAGGAACAGGAGATGTAGAGAAAGCCAGGCGTGGTGGCTCACGCCTGTAATCCCAGCACTTTGGGAAGCCGAGGCGGGCAGATCACTTGAGGTCAGGAGTTTGAGACCAGCCTGGCCAACATGGCGAAACCGTGTCACTGCTAAAATACAAAAAAGAAAAAAGAAAAAAAATTAGCCGACTGTGGTGGCACATGCCTGTAATCCCAGCTACTTGGGAGACTGAGGCAGGAGAATCGCTTGAACCCGGGAGGTAGAGGTTGCAGTGAGCCAAGATCTTGACACTGCACTCTGGCCTGGGCGACAGAGCAAGACTCCATCTCAAAACAACAACAACGACAAGAAACCAACCAGGAATTTTAAAGAAGCACCAACAACTTCCTTGCCCTTCGGAGACAATTCTGAAGTGTGTCTCACATGGTCTTTCAGAGGATGTCTAGCAGGACGGAGCCCCAGAGACCCCAGGTGTTAACTCACTCAGAATACACATTTGTCTCCTGTCATCCTTGCTGAGATTCCTAGGATCCCACATAAACTATTTGCACCTAAATCCCAGTCTTAGACTTTTCCTTTGAGAGAAGCCACATTTAAATACTGTGTGTATGGCTGTGAATGGGGTGTGCACATCTGTGTTCATGAATATATGGGAATCAAAGTATGAATACATGTGTATACCCATGTCTATGTGTGTCTATGGAAGCATTTCTGTTTGGAAATTGGCATGAATGTGTATGTACACGTGTGCATGTTTGTGCATGAATTTTTTTTTTTTTCCAGACAGGGTCTTGCTCTGTCACCTAGGCTGGAGTGCCGTGGTATGAATACAGCTCACTGCAGGCTGAAACTCCTGGGCTCAAATGATTCTCCTGCCTCAGCCTCCTGAATAGCTGGGAACACAGGTGCCTGTCACCCCATCCAGCTAAATTTTTTTGATTTTTTTGTAGAGATGGGGTTTCACCATGTTGCACAGACTGGTCTAGAACTTCTGGGCCCAAGTGATCCTCCCGCCTTGGCCTCTCAAAGTGCTGGGATTACAGGTGTGTGCCACCACACCCAGCCTTTGTGCGTACTTATACTCCAGTGCAGATGCATCTGTGGAATGCTTGTGTGTGCCAGTGTCCGTGCACATGTATATATTTGTCATATTGCAATAGATGGGCTCTCAGACCTGTTTAAGGGTGTGTTTTTGTGCCTGCATGAGCCAGAAAGGTCGAGGAAGCCCGAGAAAGACCCTCAGAGGGTCTTTGGTGCTTAGGAGCCTCTTGTTGGGTGGTGCCACTGGGGAGATGGGTGGGGAATGCATTATAATAGTGGCCTGTTGCATGCCCTCTCTTTCTCTGCAGATGCCTGTCTGGAGACAACCTCATCAAGTCTGGTCTCAGATGTGTGTTCTCTGATGGGAGACAGCTGGAGCGGCTGTCAGGCCTCCCTGGCAATAGCGGCGCCTGTGGCAGCACCTGTCAGCAGCACCTTAACGCTGTCCCAGTGATGGCTGCTGTGAGTGGGAAGGTGACAGGAGGCAGTTGTTCTTGGGGTCTGGGAGGCTCTTTGCTGCACTGCTCCTTGACCCCTCTACATGGAAGGGTGAGCCCCAGTTCCTGTACATCTTTTGGAATTGCAGACCTCCTCCCCACGTCACCTCCAGTGGATTTCCTCGCTGGTCTTGACTCTGGCTGATGCCACCCACACGCCTCCACTCCAGCTGTTTTCCTAAGACAGCGAGTGATGCCATGCCGCCCTGTGTTTCCTGGTCCCTCTGCCTCAAAGACTTTGGTTTCCCACCTCTGTCTGGTGAATTTCCCTTTTCCAAGGCCAGCTTCCAATTCCCTTTTTCAGACATCCTGTCATGCTGTGCCCAGGCAGAGCCTTCCTCCCCAAACCCACACAGCCCTTTGCACGTTTCTCTTCCATTACACATATTGGTTGCCAGGAAGGAGAATTCAGGTGAATGCCTGCCTCTGGCTCCCAATCACAATGTTTGAGTCTCAAGGAGGGCGACCAGGTGGAGTTAGGTGACCTCAACCCAAGGGGACAAGTGTCAGAGTTGGGCAGGGTAAGGTCTGGATCCCAGGAAGATAATTCTGTTGTTCTTAAAATAAGACCCCAGCTGGTGATGAGGAGAGAGACCTGGAGGACATAGAGAAGCGCCCAGAACCCTCCTTCATTCCAAGAGGAGCGGCTGCTGACCACAGGGCAGAGGGCCAAGGTTCTAGGAAGGGGGCACAGAGGTCAGGACCGGACTGCAGTCCAGCAAGAACTGGAGCTCAAGCTTCAGCCTTCTGATTGAGCTCACCAGTCTTAAAGGAGACTGGAGCTCCCTGGACCTAGGTTCAAATACCCACTCCTCCGCTTATTTGCTGTGTGACCGTGGGCAAGTCACTTCACCTATCTGAGCCTTGGTTGCCATCAGTGCAACATGAGGTAACACTGCTCAATTTAAGGAGATAATGTTGGGGAGGGCCTAACCCAGATATGGGCACACAGCAGGCACTGGTCTCCACCTTGGGGAAAAAAAGTCACAGCTGCAGCCACTGGGGCTGCCCGAGACAAGCTTAGGGAAACATTGCCAACTCCAGTTCCTTATTGCTGGGGGTGAAGGCTCTTGGCAGCCCCAGGCTGCACGTGACCCTTGAATCCTTTATGTTCTGTGTGACTTTTATCAAGTCATTTCACCTCTCCACACCTCAGTTTCCTGCCCCATAAACTGGAGACACTAATAAAACCCACCTTATGGGGTTGTTTGTAAGAAAGGATTGCTATTAATTGCCATAGGGAATGAATTAATTGCTTGTTAATTGCTATGAATGTTAAAAATCCATTGTTATACGAGTTAATTGCTTGAAAGTGCCCACCACAGTGCCTGGCACATAGTGAGCATTCAGCGCTCAGCAGCAGCTACTGTCATTGAGACAACGTCTGAACACCTGCTCTGTGCCGAACTTCATGCCAGGCACCCAAAACATCGAGACAGAGGCACAACTTGATCCGTGGATACTCTAAGCCCAGTTGTGGGTGGCCGAGGGGAAGGATGGAAGCACTCAAATGCCTCATGGAGAGTACAAAACATCACAAGACAGAGTCAGAAAAAGAGGTGCAGGAGGGCTTCCTGGAAGAGAAGACTTTTGAATGCTGCTTTAATAGCTGGGAATGTAACAACAATGTAACTAATATTTACTGAGAATTTACTCTGTGCCAGGTACTATAGGTGTTTCACCTATATGGTCTTATTTAAAGATTCTAACAGCAATAGGTAATAGGGACTATTGCACCCATTTCATGGAAGAAGAAAGTGAGACTTAAAGAGATTAAGACACCTGCCCAAGATCACCCAAGCCTGAGTTTGAATTTTCAGATATCTGAGCTCTGAAGCTCCGCACTCTTCGGCACTCCAGGAAGAGGGATGTAAAATTGCAGAATTAGGGGAGGGTGGGTACAAGTGTTAACTGTGCGCCAGGGTATACCAGATCCTGGCTGGGACATTTTGCTTGCTCGATCACATACAATCCTTACTACAAGCCATATGAGGTAGAAAATATTATCACCTCCATCTTGCAGATGAGGAAACAGGCTCAAAGCAGTTGAGCATTTTGTACAAGGTTAAACAATTGGCAGTGGGATCTGACTCTAGGCGCTCCAATTCCCAAGCCCATGTTATTTCTGATACTGTAGGTGTGTTCTGGAAACAGAAAGGAACTGTCCAGTGTGGCTAAAGGTTAGGGTCCTTGCAGAGAACAAAGTATGGAGCAGTTGGGACTGAATTTCAAAGGGCTAGATGTCCATTCATACAGTAGACAATGGGGAGCCACTGAAGATTGTGGAGTAGGGGCATGGTGGGGCCAGAGCTGCAACTTCCAAAGATGAATCATGTCGCAGCACCTAAGATGGATGGGATGGGGATGAGAGAGGCAGCAGGAACCCCATCAGGAGACAGCACCAGGTGATGGTGACTTTAGATGACAAGGGATATGGACAAACTGGCATTTTGCTGGGGAAGGAAAACCAAGAGCTCAGGGATGAGAAACAGCCAGGGGCAGGGCCATTAGCCTTATCAAAAACCTGATTGCTCTTAGCAAAGTATTTAATACAATTTCCTGCTATTAGGGCCAAACCTGGACTAGCAAGATTATTAATTCTAAAGATAATCATTAAGCTGGGCGGACCGTATTTTAATATATGGCAACAGGCGAGCTATTGTCATTTTTTCCCTTCTATCTTGATTGCAGGTCACCCAATTAGAGCTGGCTTCAAGTGCCCCTTCCTGGAGGTAGTGAGATAAGGCTTAATGTCCTCAAACAAGAACTATCGGCTGTGACTAGAGGCCTATAAATATTAATAAATCTATAATTAGTCCTGTGAAAAGGGGGATCAATCCAGGAGAAGGTTCCACCCATTAATACTGGAAATCACTTTTGCTGGGAAAGCGGGCTTTTCTGTTCCAAATGCCAGGCTGTTTGAGGAGGATGCAGCTCTGTCAGGTTTGCCAGACTGATTCACTTCTACTCGGCCATAGTCGTAGTGTCGTGGGGGCAGTGAGAATCCCTGCAGGGTCTCACAGGGAGAAAGGCTTCCCAGAGGTGGTGACGGGAGAAGGTTGTGGCCCCCGTGATCTTGTCTACAATTATTTTAATTTTTTACTTAAGTTTTTTTTTTCTTTTTTTTTGAGATGGAGTCTCGCTCTGTTGCCCAGGCTAGAGTGCAGTGGCGTGATCTCAGCTCACTGCAGCCCTCCACCTCCCGGGTTCAAGTATTCTCCTGCCTCAGCCTCCCTAGTAGCTGGGATTATAGGTGCTCACCATCCCACCCAGCTAACTTTTGTATTTTTAGTAGAGATGGGGTTTCACCAGGTTGGCCAGGCTGGTCTTGAACTCCTGACCTCAGGTGATCCACCTGCCTCGGCCTCCCAAAGTGCTGGGATTACAGGTGTCAGCTACTGCACCTGGTCGTAAGTTGCTTTATTTACTTATTTAAAAAAATTTATGTATTCATTTATTTTCAGACAGGTGTCTTGCTGTATTGCTTAGGCTGGTTTTGAACTCCCGGGCGAAGACAGTCTTCCTGCCTCAGCCTCTGTAGTAGCTGGAATTACAGGCATATACCATCATGCTTGGCAACATAAGTTGTTTTATTGTTATTGTATACCAGAATCTTAATAAAGAAAAAATTTCTTATTCTTCATGTGAAATTTGAGTGGGATAGTGGGCTAAGTGAGGGAGCTTTGTAGAGCTATAAGGTATCCAGAGATATGAATACATGTTATTCTATTCCAAAATTTTTATTGAGGTATAGTACATACTCAGTAAAATATACACTTCTTTAAATACAACCTAATGACATTTTTTTCCTTTTTTTTCTGAGATAGAGTCTTGCTTTGTCACCCAGGCTGGAGTGCAGTGGTGTGATCTCGGCTCATTGCAACCTCCATCTCCTGGGTTCAAGCAATTCTCTTGCCTCAGCCTCCTGAGTAGTTGGGATTACAGGTGCGTGCCACCACGCCCAGCTAATATTTTGCTTTTTTTTTTTTTTTGGTAGAGATGGGGTTTCACTCCATGTCTGGCCAGGCTGTTCTTGAACTCCTGACCTCAAGTGATCCGCCTTGGCCTCCCAAAGTGTTGGGATTACAGGCGTGAGCCACTGCGCCTGGCCAATGACTCTTTATATTTGCATATACCTGTGTAACTTTTACCCAGGTAAAGATAATGATTCCATCAACCCTGAGGGCTCCCTTGCACCCTTCCCATTCCACATCCCCCCAGAGGTAACCACCCTTCTGACCTCTGGTACTAATAGACCCAGTTTGCCTGGTCGTGAACGTTGCATGAACAGAAACATACAGCACCTACTTCTGGGACTCATCATTATGTCCCAAAATCATAGGTAAAGTATGTTTTAAAACAATTGCTATTTGGTATCACAAAAGTAATACTTACTGTAGAAATGATATAAAAGCACAAATGAACAGAAAATGGTGGACATCACCTTTGTACCTGAGAGCTTCTAAGAGCATCTCTGTCTATGTGTTTGATAATAATAATTTGATGTGCCCAATGTAGAAATTCTGGAAAGTAAAAGACTCTTGGGCTGGGCGTGGTGGCTCATGTCTGTAATCCCAGCACTTTGGGAGGCTGACGTGGGCAGATTGCTTTAGCTCAGAAGTTTGAGACCAGCCTGAGCAACATGGCAAAACCTTGTCTCTACAAAAAATAGAAAAATTAGCTGGGCATGGTGGTATGTGCCTGTAGTCCCAGCTATTTGGGAGGCCGAGGTGGGAGGACCACTTGAACCTGGGAGGCAGAGGTTGCAGTGAGTGGAGATCACACCACTGCACTCTAACCTGGGTGACAGAGGGAGACCTTGTCTCAAAACAAACAGGCAAAAGACTCTTGGTTGCAACTGACACAAACCCAACTTCCACTGCCTTGAGCAAGATTCAATTGGTTGTGTCAAGTAACTGAGAGAACCAGGGGCTCAAACAATGTCTCTGTCTCTCTCCCCATCTTTCCCAGGCTTGGCTTCATTTATGCAAACGGGCTCTGTCTATGGCCAATAAAGCGGCCACCAGCAACCCCTGACTCAATCTCCCGCTTCAGCAACCCTAAGAGCGTCTTTCTCTATAGCAATCCCAGGGCAAACTCTGATTGGCTTTGCTGGGGTCACATGTCCATCCTTGGGCCAATCACTTGGCTAGGCTGATGGGGGACTCTAAATGGTCAGCTGGAGTCATGGTGGGGCAGCCTCATGGTTACAGCTGCACCAGAGGCAGGGAGTTGGCGAGGGGAGGTGTTCCAAAGGCACCAGAGAAGGAACACAGAAAGAGTGTTGGGGAGACCTAACTAGGGCAGCTTTGTCCTGCACAGTCAGCAGGATGTTGTCCGGCTAGGCTGGTGGCTCACGCCTGTAATTCCAGCACTTTGGAAGGCCGAGGTTCGCGACCAGCCTGAGAAACTTAGAGAGACACTCCCCACCCCGTGCCCCATCTCCACATAAAAAATAAAAATTAAAATTAATTGGCCGTGGTGGCATGCACCTGTGGACCCAGCTACTCAGGGAGCTGAGGACAGAGGATCGCTTGAGCCAGGGAGGTGGAGGTTGCAGTGAGCTATGATCGCACCACTGCACTCCAGCCTGGGTGACAGAGTAAGACTCTGTCTCAAAAAAAAAAAAAAAAAATTGACTCTCTGCTCTGCAGAGCAGGATGTTCCTAAGGATAGGGGCTGGAACTTTTGTCTCCTTAGTGAGCTCAGACCCAAGTGTCTCAATCTTTGGTCCCATCTTCGTGCCTCCATCTCATATTTTACAAGGTCAAAAAAGCATCAGGGCTTGAAAAATGAGGATATGGAGAAGACAAACCTCAACAATCGATTCAAAACCAGCTGACCATGACCTCCTGTGTGCACCAGGCCAGCCTCCTGGTTGGGTCCCTGGCATGGCATCCAGCCCAGAGCCTGGCACAGAGATAGTGTTGTGGTAGAAGGCGGCACTAGACTCCAGAGGCCAGGCTTGGACACTGGGCCAAATTGAGGACTAGCTAAAACAGATCTGGGATGGAAGCTCTTCCCCAAACAAAGCATCACCCTGTAGCATATGCTCACCAGTGCGCCAGGTCAGTTTACCATTGCCATGGCAACAGCTGGAAGTTACTGACCCTTTTTATGGCAACCACTGGACAAACCGGAAGTTATCCTCATCCTAGACATTTTTGCATCAACTGCTCCTTAATTTGCGTATAATTAAAAATGGGTATAAATACGAGTGCAGAACTGGCTCTAAGCTGCTACTCTGGGCACGCTGCCTATGGGGTAGCCCTGCTCTGCAAGGATCAGTACTGCCTCTGTGGCTGCCTACACTGCCGCTTCAATAAAAGTTACTAACACAACCAGCTCGCCCTTGAATTCTTTCCTGGGTGAAGCCAAGAATCCTTCTAGGCTAAGCCCCAATTTTGGGACTTGCCTGTCCTGCATCAGTGTCATCAGATGTTTGAATAAATGGAGGGAGGTGAAAACAGCATTTACGGTGCGCTTACTGTTTGCCAATCCTCCGTAATTCCCTGGACATCTTACTTTAGCCTCACGTGTTTCAGGCACTGGAGATTCCTCTCTTCCGGGGTATTACTTTGATTCCCATATAATAGGTTTGCTATTGTATTTATCTTACTTTTACTATTAAGTGTTTAGGGTGTACAAGAGAAAAGATACCAATTCTTTCTCCCGGAGTTTACAATCTAGTGGGTGGGGAAACTGAGGCACGCACAGTTGCGCAGAGCAGTGTGGAGCATGGGGAGGTGAGTGGGTGTTTGGTGGGGGAGTCCATCTGGAATGAGTCCGGAGTATTGATGAGAGGGATGAGAGGGATCCCTTGAGCTCTGAGGTGGGCTAGAGGAGAGAAAGGGGTCTCAGCAGTGGCGTCCCCAGGTCTAGACCGGTTTCAGCCTGTCCAGGGCGGCCAGGGCTGCTCTTATCCAGGCCCTCTCCCCTCCTCCTTCCCCCACCTCCCCTCTGCAGGAGCCGGCGCAGTGATTGACGCGGTAATTGGCGCGCGTAGGCACCGGGCTAATTGAGGTCAGGCTGCAGATTGCAGTGGCTGCTTCGCAGAGGCGGTGGGCGTGGGGGCTGCGCGCGCTCCCTCCCCCTGCAGGGCCTGGTGTGAGGACGTCGTGGAGCGGGGAGGTCCCCCCACCCCGCCCCCCGTCCTTTTTCCCTTGGGAGAACGCTCTCCAGCGGCAGGTGTCGTGGGGAGGTCTCCTGGGCCCTCCCATTTCAGGGGGATGGGAAACTTCAGACAGAGGGAAAGAGAGGGCCAGGGAGCTCTCCAAGGCAGGTTGAACCCATCTTGGAGCCTGAACTCCTGGGGAGGGAGGGGCTCGGGAAAGAGCCCACGGGTGGGGGCGGGGGAGCCTTGGCTTGAGTAATTCCCCCTCTTTGAGCTTACTCTCATTCATTCACACATTCATTCATTCAACACTCACTTATTGAGTGCCCTATGTGTTTGAAGCACTGGAAATAAAGTTGAAATAAAGACAGACATGGTTCCGCCCTCAGGAAGCTAACAGACAGTGGGGAGATAAACGAGCTAATAGTTGCTATTGCAAACATATGCTGTAGAGAGACATTATCTGCAGGGAGGCAACTGAAATGGGGTGGTCAGGGAAGGCCTCTCTAGGGAAGGGACATTACGGCTGAGACTTGAGGGACAGAACACTGGGAATGGGCAGAGTGTGAGTGATGGGGGCAGGGGGAACCTATTCTCTAAGACGGGGGACAGAAAAGTCCTGATGAGCAAGGGTCTCGGATGGACCTGTCATTCTGCAACTTGCTTGTTTGGACTTACATAATCCTGAGATGAAGACACGTTGGTACATGTAGTTCTAGTACATTCATTTTGCCTGTGCTTTTTCTACCATGCACAGCTGGTTCTTAGACAAACAGCAGTTCCAGAATGGTTTCTGAAACCCCTACTGCAGAGGTGGTGTTTAGAGGATTTGGCTCATGTGGTGCGTGGGGGCAAGAAAGCTGACAGGGACTAGAGATTCATTGCAGACAGCTAACATGGGGAGCATAGAGCAAAAAGGGAAATATTTATTTAGCTTTGCAAATACTTCCCAACACTTACCAGCCTAAAGGAGCCAGGGAAAGGGGCTTGGGCTGGAAGACAAGAGGTGGCCTGAGTCCTCATCTCAACTCAAACTCAGTGTAAAACTCTGGGGAGGTCCTTTTCCCTTTTCCATTTGTAAAATGGGTGTATGCGTGAGAATAAGACAAGGTTAGTCATTTCAAAGTGGTTTCCTGTCTGTGTTTTCTTAGATTCTGTTCTTGTCTCTTTGGCATCCATTAATCACAAGGCCAACATTTCCCCTGTGATCCAGAGTCCGTGCTCTGAACCACTTTAAAAAATTTAACTCTCAGGACAGGTGCAGTGGCTCATGCCTGTAATCCCAGCACTTTGGGAGGCTGAGGCGGGAGGATTGCTTGGGCCCAGGAATTTCAGACCAGCTTAGGCAACATGGGGAGACCCAGTCACTATAAATAATTTAAAAATGAGCTAGGTGTGGTGGCACGTACCTGTGGTCCCAGCTACTGGGGAAGCTGAGGCAAGAGGATTGCTTGAGTCTGAGAGGTCGAGGCCACAGTGAGCTGTGATTGTGTCACTGCATTCTAGCCTGGGCAACAAATCAAGACCGTGTCTCAAAAAAATCAAATCAAATCAAATCAAATCAAATTCAACTCTTTTGCACCAAGGCATCATTTTCACTGTCCTAAATAAACCCAGGGCCAGGCACCAGACAACTACGGAAATCCCTTATGCTTCCCACCTACCAGAATTATTCAAACTATCCTCAAGTCATTTACCCTGCTTTGCCTTTCCCAAGGAAACCTGTAGGCTGTAGCTGCTCCTGCTCCTGCCTGCTGACCAATCCTGGTGATTCCCATGTGGCCCTGCATGGCGTGGCATGCCCCCTTGTCTTGGGAACTGTAAGGAATTAATTATTTCAATGGTATTAGCCTGTCTGCGTCATTACTCAGTCAACTTCATAAATTTAGATCTGGGCAGACATCGGTTTCTCAGATGGTTTTGTGTATGCCTTTGGGGGTTGTCAAGAGGAATGTGGAGAGGAGGAGCAGGCTGCTCTGAAGGATTTGGATGTGCATGCCACAGGTCCCCTCCCTGGCCTCACGAGAGCTGTTCTCTGGGACAGACATATATAGCTGTCACTTCTGGGGAAAGAGTTTTGCTGCTCCTTAAACTTCAGAAAACCTTGGTCCTACAGGCTCATCCATCTCAAAGATTTGTTCTGGCACCCATGTTGGTGCTACAGGGACAGAAATTCATCCACTTCTGTTTTATTGGTTTCAAAGGGTTTCTTCAATTATTTGCTTTGTTGACTGAGGACACCTTGTGGACCAATTATTTGCTGATGGCTCTCATGGCTTCCATTCTCTGCAGTTATTGTGGGGGCTAGAAGTCTGCAAACTACATTTGTCAGATGATCTCATCAGCTGGGACCAGTAGGTTCTGCTAATGGGAGGTTCTAGCAAGAGACGAAACATGGTAGCAGTAGCAGTAGACAATTTCAGTTGACCACAGACAAGTGTGGGTTCCAGCAGGGTCAGTGGTTCCAGTGGTGACCATGGGAGTGGCTCCTGCTCAATGGCAGTGGCAGCACCTGCAGCAGCTCAGTAGTGAGTGCTGGCCTGTGGGCCAAGCATGGAGTGTACCAGCTTCTTGATAATTGGGTGCCACCTTCTATTCCTGTTTGCTCTTCTGCTTCTCCTGGCCAACAATTTTGTAATAAATTTTATGCATTCAGTCCCTCTCTGCTTGAAATATCTTAAGGGCCTTCTATTTATCCAATGGGACAATGACCGATATACCGATATACCTTGGATAATTAGAAAGGTACAAAAAAGACCGTATGCTCACCTGGACATAAGTGCCATCTTTGGCAGCATTACTAGGAGTATAGTTCCAGGAGACCTAGGTGATATCTGGACTTCCTCTTTGCTAATGAGAGTCAACATGGAGGACAGTACTGGGCTGGACAAGATTCTGGGGTTCTCAGTAATCCTGAATGGGCAGCTGGGCAGTATTGTAGCTGGTTAGAAGGTGCTATGTTTTAAGTATTTGCCCCCTTAAAACTCATGTTGAAATTTAATTCCCAATGTGGCAGTATTGAGAGGTGGGGCCTTTAAGAGGTGATTGGGTCGTGAGTGCTCTGCCTTCATAAATGGATTAATCCATTTATGGATTAATGGATTGATGGGCTAATGGATTAATGGGTTATCATGGGAGAGGGACTGGTGGCTTTATAAGAAGAAGGAGATCTGAGCTAGCATGCTCAGCCCCTTCTCCCTGTGATGTTCTGTGTCACCTTGGGTCCTTGTGAAGTGTCCCTATCAGCAAGAAGGCCCTCACCAGATGTGGCCCCTCGATCTTGGACTTCTCAGCCTCCATAACTGTAAGAAATAAATTCCTTTTCTTGATAAATTACTCAGTTTCAGGTATTCCGTTATAAGCAAAAGAAAATGGACTAAGATAGAAGTGAGATTCTAAATCATCTTTTCTTATCTGAATTATGGAAGCAGCCTCCTCACTGGTCACCCTGCCTCCAGCCTTGTCCCTTCCAGGTCATTTTCTTTTTGTTTTTTTCAATCTATAGGTATTTTTTTATTAGAAAATAAATTAAGCGTTCTCACTAGAGACTGAAGAAGGAAATTAACAATCTTACAATTCTAGAACAGGCAAACTTCATGATAAGGGATTCTTAGTTTTCAAAGTGTGGGGTGCTCTTTCGCAGATACACTCTTGGGGTGGGGGCTGTAAGTTTTCCTCAGATATTTTACATTTTGTGCTTTAATTCTTGTTGGTACTCTAAATCAAATAAATACACAGTGTTCAGTATTATCTGGATAGCCATCTTAAATAACAGCGTGTCCCACATAATCACAGCCTCTGCAATTATGCCTCTGATCCATGTGATACCAAGACCAACTAAGCTTAACTTTTCATATTTCTCCAATTGGGTCCTGAGACTCTTCACAGAATTGTTGAACATTTCCTATGAGATCTGTGAGAGGACAAGGTGGAGAACACTGGTTCAGAGCAGTGATTCTCAAGGCAGGATGGGATGGGGTGGGGTTGAGTGGAGAGATGCATGTAGTTTGAAAGAGCACATTCAAAATACCCACTAATTTAATAACACCAACTCCATAAAGTCAAGCAGCGAAATTATTTCAGCTAATGGGCAGTAGCAGAAAACCAACTGGATTCATTATTGTGGAGAAGGAGTCTGGATAAACATAGTTGAAAAACACCGGCTTAGAGGTAGGGGCATGCCAACACATGGGGAACAGTAAGAAATGCGTGCCAAAGAGAAAGAACAATTGAGGGTCAGTGAGCGAATCCTAGGCCAGAACTTGTCACAGTCTTCTGAAAACCAAAGAGCGCATCCAGAAGAAAACCAAGATGGTCCGTCAACCTTCTTGGCCCTGTGGTTAAGAACAAGTTGATCAACTTTCAAATACTGAGCCAAAAGAAGAAAAAAAGCTGTTTGTGCCCCCAAATTCATCCACCAAGAAGTGATGTCATCATTTGCAATGCCATCCAGCTCTTGAGGAGGGACATCAGCATGGGGCCTGCTCTGTGGTTACTGCAGGGCTCCAATCTGCTTTAGCCATGTCAGCAGTTCCCTGCTCTGTTACATAGTGACTAGATCACTGCATCCGCCTGTACAATCTTTACCAATAAAGACTCGAGGCACCGTTCTTGCTCCTGTGAGCTGTTTCAAATAATCTTGAATCTCGTTGGTGTGGTTAGTAAGCTGTGATATCGACAGCTACTACTACTACTTCCAGAAGCCCCTGTTTGATGGGCAATTGACTGAGGATCTCTTGGGTCTTCCAGCAGTATGGGCAGGTGGGGTTGATGAACACAACCAGCTTCCCAGACTGGATTTTGCAGTTCACAAACTATTGAGCCATGCCAATGGGCTGTGGTCTCCCTGGGAGGAATCCTCAGTTGCAGGCATTGCTTGGGGTATTGAGCTTATTTATTTCCTTCTTTCCTTCCTTCCTTCCTTCCTTCCTTCCTTCCTTCCTTCCTTCCTTCCTTCCTTCCTCCCTCCCTCCCTCTCTCCCTCCCTCTCTCTCTCTCTCTCTCTTTCTTTCTTTCTTTGTTCTCACTCTGTTACCCAGGCTGGAGTGCGGTGATGCAATCACAGCTCACTGCAGCCTTGAACTTCTGGGCTCAAGCAATCCACCCACCTCAGCCTCCTGAGTAGCTAGGACTACAGGCATGAGCCACCATGCCTGGCCCATTTTTATATTTTTTATAGAGACAGGGTCTTGCCATGTTGCCCAGGCTGGTCTCGAACTCCTGGGCTCAGGCAATCCTGTCTTGGCCTCCCAAAATGTTGGGATTACAGGCATGAGCCATCACGCCTGGCCCCTCCCAGGTCATTTTCCACATATTGAACCGGAGGGTCTTTCAAAACCATTCCAATGAAGCACCCTCCCTGCTAACCCCTGTCCCAAATCAAGACCCGTCAGCAGCTCTCTGGTGCTCAAAATTATAAACTTGCTATTCCAGACCTTTCCTAACCTGGCCCCTATGGAACTCCCCAGCCTCTGCATGATCTCTCCTTGCCTTGCAGGTTATCATCTAGCTGCCCTGAATCACCTGCAGCCCCCTGCACATGCCATGCTCTATTTACTCAACTGATATTTATTAAGCATCCACTGTGTGCCTGACAGTGTTCTAGGCATTGGGGAACTGGCAGACGACAACTCAGGCCAAGTCTCTTCTTTCAAGAATCTCTCCTCCAGGCCTTTGTACATGCTGTTCCCTTTGTTCGGAATGTTTCTTCTGCCCCATTTCCTATCCCTTTTTCTCCTTTCACCTTGGTATCTGCCATCTTCAGAGCTGAACTGAGGCAGCACCTGCTTAGGGAGTCTCCCTTGACCCCAACCCCTCTCCCCAGACTGTTTGGATATTTCCTTTACGCTTCTACAACCCCCCGGCTCCCTGAGCTTCCTCTAACCCAAACATGGATCTCTGAATTGTCACTGTTGGTTTATACTCCTAGAGTATAGAGTTTAGAGCTCCTGGAGAGTGGGACCTTGTCTGATTTGGTGGGACCATGTCTGTGTCCCTAAACTTAACAGCGTCCGGCACGTGAATTTGTTGAATGAATGAATAACCATGGACTACAAAAGCAGGGAACACTTTTTGGAGGGAAATGACCATGCAGGTCTTGAAAGGGGCACCCAAGATCGTTCCAAACAGATATCAGAGGACTCAGGGTCCTTGTTTCCTCTGGCTCCCATTATCCTCACCCTCAGCATCCGGTGCTTCGCGATCTGCTCCTACTGGCCTCTCCAGCCCCATTTATGCTTTCTCAACCCAGATCCAGCCCTTTGAGCCAAGTAGGATGTCAGATTTGGGCTCAGCCAGATCCTGGCTGTGTAAACTTGGAAAATAACTCCACCTCTCTGTGACTCAGTTTTCTCACCTTTAAAATCATTTAGATCAGGGGTCCCCAACCTTGGGGCCACAGACTGGTACGGGTCTGTGGCCTGTTAGGAACTGGGCCGCATGGCAGGAGGCGAGTATCACCACCTGAGCTCCACTTCCTGTCACATCAGCAGCAGCATTTCGTTCTCATAGGAGCACGAACCACATCGGGAACTGTGCACGTGAAGGATCTAGGTTCTGTGCTCTTTATGAGAATCCAATGCCTGATGATCTGAGGTGAAACAGTTTCATCTCAAAACCGTTCCCCCACCCCACCACCATTCTGTGGGAAAATTGTCTTCTGTGAAACTGGTCCTTGGTACCAAAAAAAATTGGGGACTGCTGGTTTAGATGATCTCTGCTTCCCAGGGCTTTTGTGAAATCTCCAGGCAATAACCCATGTAAAGCACGAGCCTCAGGGCTGGGGCTGTAGTCAGCACTCAATGAGTGGGTGCTCTTATTGTTATTGCTTATGCTGAGAGCTGTAGGGAGCCATGGCAGCTTTCAGCAGAGGTGGGAGTCATGGGGTTGGATTTGCTCCTCAGATCTCCAGAGGGGGCTCTGGGGAGGACAACCTAGACAGGGCAAGAGAGAAATGGGCTGGTGCAGGCTGGTAATTTACACAGCTCTCAAAATCAGATCATTAATGCTTTTGGCCAACGGCTATTGTAAAAAATTTAGAGTAAAATAAAAAATACAATATAATCTTCAGAGTAAATTATAAAACACAAAGCAGAAACAAATTAGACAGGCAATACAATCTCATTGAAGCAAACCAGTTTTCCTAGGGACAACTCTGGGCTGGGTCAGAAACCACTGCTGCTGGGCCCCCATAGCACTGAACAGGTGACAGGAAGAGTCACAAACATATGTGTGGCTTCTAGGGACTTGAGTTGCCAGATTCACTCTCTCTTTTGTTTAAAAATCGATTAAAAAATTATTGCAATGCAGGGTGCAGTGGCTCACGCCTGTTATCCCAGCACTTTGAGAGGCAGAGGTGGGAGAATCACATGAGGCTAGGAGTTTGAGACCTGCCTAGGCAACAGCAAGACCTCATCTCTACAAAAAGTTTAAAAATTAGCCAGGTATGGTGGTGTGTACCTTAGTCCCAACTATTCAGGAGGCTGAGCTGGGAGGATAACTTGAGCCCAGGAGGTTGAGGCTGCAGTGAGCTATGATTGTGCCACTGCACACAATTAAATATTCAATTATTGCTAAAGACATAAGATGAAAAAGTCTCCCTCCCATCCCAGGCTGTCAGTCTCCCTTTCACCAATAATAACGTATTGTTTATTTCACCTGAAAATTCCCATTCCTTTGCAAGTCCAGATATACACAAATAATTCCTTTGTTTCCAATACAGTTAATATTTTACACCCTGCTTTTTTTACTTAATGATGTGTCTAGGAGATCTTTCATGTTAGGGTTTGTTTGTTTGTTTGTTTCTGAGACAGAGTCTCGCTCTGTTGCCCAGGCTGGAGTGCAGTGGCGTGATCTTGGCTCACTGCAGTCTCTGCCTACTGGGTTCAAGTGATTCTCCTGTCGCAGCCTCCTGAGTGGCTGGAATTACAGGTGTGCGACACCCCACATGGCTAATTTTTGTATTTCTAATAGAGACAGGGCTTCCCTATGTTGGCCAGGCTGGTCTCGAACTCCTGGCCTCAAATGATCCACCCCCCTCGGCCTCCCAAAGTGTTGGGACTACAGGCATGAGCCACCATGCCCGGCCCATATTAGTTCTTTTAACAGCTGTATAATAATCCAGTATATGAACAGACCATAATTTACTTAACCAGACCCTACTAATGGATATTCAGGCTGTTTCTTCAGTGAGTTTGTAAGAGAAATTTCTAGAAGTGAGGTTGATGGTTAAAGGATACAGGCATTCTTGATGTTGGTAAATGTTTCCAAATTACCCGCTTTTAAGGGGACACTATTGATGCTCTCTCTAGAGCCCATTGGATCTTTTACATTTGGGGTGCTTCCCCCGACCTCTGTGTGCTTTTTTTTTTTTTGAGACAGAGTCTCGCTCTGTTGCCCAGGCTGGAGTGCAGTGGCACGACTTCGGCTCATTGCAACCTCCACCTCCTGGGTTCAAGTGATTCTTGTGCCTCAGCCTCCTGAGTAGCTGGGACCACTGGTGTGGGCCACCATGGTCTGCTAATTTTTGTATTTTTAGTAGAGGTGGGGTTTCCCCATAATGGCTAGGGTGGTCTCGAACCCCTGGCCTCAAGTGATCTGCCTGCCTCAGCCTCCCAAAGTGCTAGGATTACAGGTATGAGCCACCGTGCCTGGCCATGCGTTGTTGTAAGAGAAGAGTTCATGCCTGTGACCTTCGTTGGAGGCCTGTTCTTCAGCTACTGGAGCTGCCTTGTCCATGGAACGAACCTGAAATGCCTGGCTGTTAAGCCCCACCCTGGGGGACTTAGTCAACAACAGACTGGGACAGGAGTGTGAAAGCCCAGTTTCCTTGCCTGGAGACTGTTTTACACTCCAGAGCTCCCTGTGGGATGTGGCTGAGGCTGGGACTTTGCTGAATGTTTCACTGGGGCAGGCGTACACTCTAAGATGGCCCTAAGGGGCTTGCCTCCTGGCACTCACACCCTTGTGTGATCCCTTCCCTTTGAGTGTAGGCTGTGATGTGATGTCACTTCCAAGATTAAGTGATAAAAAGACCATGGGGGGCTGGGCGCAGTGGCTCATGCCTGTAATCCCAGCACTTTGGGAGGCCAAGGCGGGCAGATCATGAGGTCAGGAGTTCAAGACCAGCCTGGCCAACATGGTGAAACCCCATCTCTACTACAAATACAAAAATTAGCCAGGTGTGGTGGCGGGCACCTGTAATCCCAGCTACTTGGGTGGCTGAGGCAGAGAATTGCTTAAACCCAGGAGGTGGAGTTTGCAGTGAGCCAAGATCGTGCCACTGCACTCCAGCCTGGGCAACAAGAGCAAGACTCCATCTCAAAAAAAGAAAAAAAAAGAGACTATGGCTTTTGTCTTGGGGTGGCCCTCTATTTCTCTCTCTCCCTTTCAGGGCTGTCTCTCTCTAGGGCAATCAAGCTGCCATGATATGATATGACATGACATGACATGACATGACATGACATGATATGATATGATATAGGCTATGATAGGATATTATATGATATGCCATGATACTTCAGCCGTCTGAAGTGGCAGGGAACTGATGTCTCTACAGCCAGTGAGGACTGGAGGCCTGTCCACACTCACAAGAGTGAGTTTAGAAGTGGATCTTCCCCAAGTTGAGCCTTTGATTTTTTTGAGACAGGGTCTTGCTCTGTTGCCCAGGCTGGAGGGCAGTGGCACAATCTTGGCTCACTGCAACCTCCACCTCACAGGTTCAAGAGATCCTCGTGCCTCAGCCTCCTGAGTAGCAGGGATTACAGGCATGCACCACCACACATGGCTAATTTTTGTATTATTAGTAGAGATGGGGTTTTACCATGTTGGCCGGGCTGGTCTTCAGCTCCTGATCTCAAGCGATCTGCCTGCCTTGGCCTCCCAAAGTGCTGGGATTATGGGAGTGAGTCACCACGCCAGGCCTCCCAGTTGAGCCTTGGGGTGATTAAGCCCCAGCCAACACCTTGACTGCCCGCTCCTAAGATACCCTGAGACACAACCATTCAGTGAAGCCACTCCTGGGTTCCTGACCACAGAAACTGAGATGATCACTGCTTGTTGTTTCAGATGCTAAGTCTGGGCTAATTTGTTATGCAGCAATAAATAACCAATGCATCTTACTGGGCTTCCTTCCCTTTCCTGTCCTGCCTCCCGCACTTTCTCACCAGTCTTCACTGGGAGCACTCTTTTTTTTTTTTTTTTTTTTGAGATGGAGTTTCACTCTTGTCGTCCAGGCTGGAGTGCAATGGGGCAATCTCGGCTCACTGCAACCTCCGCCTCCCGGGTTCAAGTGATTCTCCTGCCTCAGCCTCCTGAGTAGCTGGAATTACAGGCGCCTGCCACCACGCCCAGCTAATTTTTTGTATTTTTTTTAGTAGAGATGGGGTTTCTTGGCCAGGCTGGTCTCAAACTCCTGACCTCGTGATCCACCTGCCTTGGCCTCCTGAAGTGCTGGGATTACAGGCGTGAGCCACTGCGCCCGGCCTGGAGCGCTCTGTTAATACACCACCTGCACAGATATCCTTGTCTGCTTCTGGGGAACCCAACTCAACACACTCCTATAGGCTTGTGCTAATATACATTGTTGGCATTTGGAGGGGGAGGAGCTGTCTTCCCCATGGCTTCACCTACACCATGCACATCAAACTTTTACACGCAAATATAGCCTTGAACTGGACAAGCCAAGATAACTTTAATCCCAAAGACAGTTCCACAGGGAGGTCTGGGTTTTGGGGCTGCAGTCACTGACCCACTGCCACTGACCCACCTGCAGCACCTCCTGTACATTCCCACCTCTCTGACTTTGCTTAGGCTGGACCTCACCCTCACTTCACCTGCCTATCTTGTCATCCTTCCCATAAGGCCAAGATCCTAAATACCTGTCCTCCAGAGCATCTCCTGACCTCTCCATCTGGAAGTGATGCTTCCCTCCCCTTGAGCTCCCTTCACCCTCTGTGCCTCCTTCTGATGGCTTTCTGATGGGTTTTACCCAAATTATCATTATTTCTGCTCAAGTATTATCTCCCTGCCTGCACAAAGAGCTCTTTTCAGGCTGAGATCCACCTCCCTGGAAAGTGGTTGGTACAGAGAAGTCATGGAGACACTGTGTGAATGAACACCAGACTCAGGGATGTCCTGGTGGGCCAGAGGGCAGCCATCCTGAACATCCTAGTCTCTGTCTGCCCCACACCCAGCAGCCCTCCTCACTCGTCCTCCTCCCTAGCATCCCTCAGCCACTGTATTAGTCTGTTTTCACACTGCTATAAAGAACTACCTGAGACTGGGTAATTTATGAGAAAAAGAGGTTTAATTGACTCACCATTCTGCAGGCTTCACAGGAGGCATGACTGGGAGGCCTCAGGAAACTTACAGTCACAGCGGAAGGTGAAGGGGAAGCAAGGACCTTCTTCACATGGTGGCTGGAGAGAGAAAGAGCGAAGAGGGCAGTGCTACACATTTTTAAATCATCACATCTTGCAAGAACTCACTCACTATCACGAGAACAGCAAAGGGGAAATCTGCCCCCATGATATGGTCACCTCCCACCAGGCCCCTCTCCCAATTCAAAATGTGATTTGGGCAGGGATACAAATCCAAACCATGTCAGCCATGCTCTGGTTGAGACCTCATTACCTGTGCTGACAATCAAGGCCCCCCCATGACACTGCTGCTCCCCCTCCCCCCTCACTCTTGCTGCCCCTGCTACCCGCACTGTCTATTCCAGCCATGCAGAGCTACTCATAGTTCTCTAGAAACCAAACTAGCTGCCATTTTCGGAGCCATGTCTCAGGCCCTGTGCTAAGCATTTTACATCCTCATGATTGCTGTGTGGGGGGTACCATTTTCAGCCCCATTTTATAGGCAAGAAAACCAAGGCACAGAGAAGCTAAGTGTACACAACCGGCAAGAAGCCGAGGCAGCTGCTTTTGGTGCTCTGCTGCCTCTTTCATCTTCCCTGGGGGTCACCAGTAGACGGCTCTTGGACATGCCACACCCGAGGGCATTGTTTGGCCTCCTGAAGGTTGCTCAGCCAGCAGGGGCAGGCCAGAAGTCACGGAGTTCAAACCTCAGGAGCAGCCCTCAATCAATGGGGACGAGTCCCGCTTCCTCGTCCCCTGCAGGGACAATGTTGCACGCCCTTTCTCTGAGTCCTCAGCCGGATAAGCTCCAGTTACCTGCTCACGAACACACCCATATTGACCTCTTTCCCTTCCCAGTCTCACATCCCCACTCTTTCAACGTGCTGGGACCACCTCCCAGATAAACCATGTGCACCCAAATCCTTGTCACAGGATCTGTTTTGAGGAAAACCAACAGGAAGCAACAGCAGAGTAGAATTTGCACCCAGTCTGCCTGCCTGGGGCCACTCTGCTGCCCAGACATCCAGACATGACTGGCTGTGCCAATGGCTTCATGTTCCTGTCCATCTTGCCCCAAACCCCACCCATCTCTGCCCACCCTCCTCTGTTTAAAAGACCCTGCTTACCTAGATTTTTGTGTTTTTTGGAGACAGAGTCTTGCTCTGTCGCCCAGGCTGGAGTGCAGTGGCACGATCTTGGCTCACTGCAACCTCTGCCTCCCGGGTTCAAGTGATTCTCCTATTTCAGCCTCCAGAGTAGCTGGGATTACAATACAATTTTTTTTTTTAAATTTTTAGTAGAGATGGGGTTTGGCCATGTTGGCCAGGCTGGTCTTGAACTCCTGACCTCATGCGATCCACCCGCCTTGGCCTCCCAAAGTGCTGGGATTACAGGCGTGAACCATCGCACCCGGCCTTACATAGATATTCATAAGAAAATTTCACTGACATCCTTTTTCCCACTTAGAATTGACCACTCCCTTAGGATCTCAACAGACAGACTTCTCCCCAGCCCCCATCATATCCCAGTGCCCTTATTTGTGGGCTTTGGGCACCACCTACCAACCTGGGAGGTCCTACTCATGGAGAACTTGCTCTCGTGTCTTCTTCACTATGGAAATACCCCGGTCCGCCCAGGACTAAACACACAGCAGGTGCTAATCCACCTTTGAATCCACTGTGGCCCCAACCACAGAGCTCTCCTCCTCCTTCTGCCCCCTCACCTCTTCCCACCCCACCGCCCACGCATTTTACATCATTTCTGAGAGGTACACCGCTGTTTCCATCTCTTTGCTGGCCTGTTTGGCCACCCTAAGGGTGTCTCACCCTCTCGTTCTCTGATACATGGTTTCTCTGTCTCTCTTTCTCTCTGCAGACTTCTATCTCACTCCATCGCACTCATTTATTTTCCTATCTGCCTCCCCAACTGGATTGTGAGTCCTTTGAGGCCCTAATGTATCTTGTTTATCGCTATATCCACACTGTGCCCTTCGT
Organism: Pan paniscus; assembly: GCF_029289425.2. Taxonomy (NCBI): domain Eukaryota; kingdom Metazoa; phylum Chordata; class Mammalia; order Primates; family Hominidae; genus Pan; species Pan paniscus. Next base: position 43,339,365 of record NC_073270.2, read on the forward strand.
GCATTATCTACTACAGAGTGCATGCTAATAAATGTTTGTTGAATGGATGAATTAATTAATTACTTAATACACGTATCCCTGGATCCCTCAATGGAAGGACATAGAAACTGATATAAATTCTTAGGACTGTAAGTGACAGAAACCCAACTCAAGCTAGCTTAAGCAAAAGAAGAAATGTATTGACTTAATTATTAGGAAGTCCAAGTAGACTTCAGGCATGGCTGGATCCAGAAACCAAACAAAGTCAACAGTTGACTCTCACTCATCCTCCTTCTCTCTGTGTATATCTCTTTGCCTCTCTGTATCTTTTTTCATGTTGGCTCTGGTTCTCTTTCAGTTTTGACCACATTCTCCTGTATCATAGTCAAGTGCAAATGCAAGACTTAGTCCTCTCTCTCTGGGCCTCAATTTCCCTCATCTGTAAAGCAAAGAGTCAATTCAACCTCTTGCTCTCTAAGCCTCCTTTATAGCAATGTAGTCTTAAAGGGGATCCAAGATAATTTTCTCATTTTCTAGTTAGGAAAAACTGAGGCCCAGAGAAGCAAGTGATTTGTTCAAGGTTACCCAACAAGTTAGGGGCGGGGCTGACACCATAACCCAAGTCTCAAACCTTCATGGAAAAGAAGGACAATATTATTTTTGACACAGAGAACCCCAGAGAGAAGGGCCTTGATACTGAGTCAGAGTCACCCACCTCCTCTCTGCTTCCATTCTATCCTATCCAAATGCTGAGAATCCTGGACCACCGAAGGTTTTGTATCAAGTGCGTTTACCTCCCATAACCCCAGACCTGGATTTGAAAATCAGCTCCACCACTTGGCAGCTGTGGCCCTGGCAAGTCATTTCTCATCTGAGCCTCTGCTTTTTTCATCTGGAGAATGGGACAATGAGCCCTACCTTCTGGGTTGTTGTGAGGACTCCAGGAGGAGATGAGAGTAACTCTCTTAGCAAGGCCTTGCATGAGGTGGTAGGCCATAACTCATCCCAGTTAGGCTGGGATCATCCCAGTTAGGCTGGGATCATCCCAGTTTTAAAACTTAAACTCTTGGCTGGTTGTGGTAGCTCGTGCTTGTAACCCCAGCACTTTGGAAGGCTGAGGCAGGAGGATCACCTGTGTCCGGGAGTTCAAGACCAGCCTGGGCAACATAGTGACACCTCATCTCTGCAAATTATTAAAATATTAGCTGGGTATGATGGTGCATGCCTGTAGTCCCAGCCACTCAGGAGGCTGAGGTGGGAGGATCACTTGAGCCTGGGAGGTCAAGGGTGCAGTGAGCCAAGATCTCACTACAGCACTCCAGCCTGGGTGACAGAATGAGACCCCATCTCAGCAAACAAACAAACAAACAAACAAACAAACAAACAAACAGAAAAACAAACTTAAAGTCTTACATCCCAGGAAGCTGTTTGTCCTAGGCAAATCTGATGGTTGGTTACGGATGTCGTTTGGATGTGTGTCCCTTCCCAAATCTCATAGTGAACTGTAATCCCCAATGTTGGAGGTGGGGCCTGGTGGGAGGTGACTGGATCATGGGGGCATATTTCTCATGAATGGTTGAGCGCCATCCCCCTTGGTACTGTCCTTGTGATAGTGAGTGAGTTCTCTTGAGATCTGGTTGTTTAGAAGTGTGTAGTACCTCTCCCCTCACTCTTTTGCTTCTCCTCCCACCATGTAAAGATGCCTGCTTCCACTTTGCCTTCTGCCATGATTGTAAGTTTCCTGAGGTCTCCCAGAAGCCGAGCAGACGCCAGCATCATGCTTCCTGTACAGCTTTCAGAACTGTGAGCCAATTAAACTTCCTTTCTTTATAAATTACCCAGTCTCAGGTATTTCTTTATAGCAATGTGAAAACGGACTAATACAGCTATCCTCTCAGTCAGGCACCTATACCGGGCAGCAGGGAGGAAGCAGTATTCTCAGAAGATCCCATAAATCAGGCCTGAACAAAGCCAGATCTCTGAGAAAGATGGAGGAATCTTGCCCAAGACAATGCTGAGAAGAAACTTTCTGGGCCTTTGGGCCCTTTGAAGTTTAGAGCAATTTGTACAACAAGAAGCCTGAGAGGCTGTTTCTGCCTCCTCCTCCACCTGTCTGTCCCTCCAGCTTCTTGGACATTCAGGGGCTCTCAGAAACTCTGACTCCAAGAACACGTAGCTGGAGAAAACCCTGATTCTCACCCAATCTCACTGGGCACTCTCCCACTGTACAGATGGCAAAACCAAGGCCCAGAGAGGGAAGCCCCTTGCCCAAAGTTTCATGGCAGACTGTCTCCAGCATGGCTGACCTTGCAGATATGCTCCTGGATGCTTTCAGTGAAAATTCAGTTTACACCCATGCTGGGAGTAGGGGTTGGGGGAGACAAGTGAGTGATGTCTGTGTGGCAAGGGGAATGAGCACAGGCTCAAAGCCCAGCTCCCCAAGCCACAAACTTGCTGAGTGACTCCCCTGGGCCTCAGTGACCCATCAGTGAAATGAAGGCGATAATCTTGCCTGGGGTGCCCCAGGCGCTGTGGCTAAGTGACAAAGAGCAGTGGGTAGTGTTAGTCCTTGTATGGCTAGCAGAGCAGAAAGAGCCTTCACAGACTGATTTTAGTGTGTCTGGAATCTTGGGCATTCCCAGATCACCCCTTAGCTACCACCTGTACTATTAGTTACTTAATATATTTCTTTAAAATAACTTAAAGTATTTTAAAGGAATATGAAACATTACTTGTTATGATGTACCAGTTTATATATATATATATATATATATTTTTTTTTTTTTTTTTTTTTTTTTTTTGAGATGGAGTCTTGCTCTATTGCCCAGGCTGGAGTGCAGTGGTGTGATCTTGGCTCACTGCAACCTCCACCTCCCAGGTCCAAGTGATTCTCCTGCCTCAGCCTGCCGACTAGCTGGGACTACAGGCGCATGCCACCATGCCTGGCTAATTTTTGTATTTTTAGTACAGACATGGTTTCTCCATTTTGGCCAGGCTGGTCTTGAACTCCTGACTTCAAGTGATCTGCTTGCCTCAGCCTCCCAAAGTGCTGGTATTACAGGCATGAGCCACCACTCCTGGCCTACTTATATATTTCTTTCTAGCACTACTTAAAGTAAATTCAAAGTATTCAAACAAAAAAGTTGGATCCCGGAATGCCTCCAAACCTAGGGCATATCCCCAGCAGCATGCATGTTGTACTTAGTTAAACATTGATTTCATCCTATCCCTGCTCCCTGCATCCCATTGTAAACTCAGATCCAGAGAGGAACAAGGACAGAACTGAAGTCACAGAGAGAGTTAGCCACAGGGTGGGTGCTAGAGTCTAGACCCCTCCACTGTTCCCACCATTCCAAGGTAGGAGCCCTTGCTGAAAGAAGGAGCCAGGGCTTTTCCTGCTTCCAGATATTTTCACGTCCTGTGTCCCCACCTGGAAAGCCCTTTCCCCTCAATTGTCCCAGGCCAACTCCCAGATGAACTCCCATTCATCCTTCGAAACTCTGGGGAGCTTCCCTGGCAAGCAGAGCAAGTCTGTCTCCCTCATGTGACACCCCATCCCAGATTATAATGACCTGTTTGGGAATCTTTCTCCACACTGAGACAGGGAGGCCCAGGTCTGATTATCTCCACCCTGAATGTGCTCCCTGGGGCTGGATACCCAGGAGGCTCCGGGCAGCACTGATTAATTAGGGAAATCTGAAAACAGTGGAGCCCAGAGCCCTGGATCAGTCCTGTCTGGGTCCCAAGAGGGACAGGGCCACCAGGCTGGCAGCTTGTCCCAAGTGATGAACTAGTTCAGCCAGGGCCCCCATCACTCCACTAGATACATTTCAGCTGCTGAGAAAAAAGTTCAGGGGCTCACCTGGGTCTGTTGCTTAGCAACAGGAGGCTGTAAATGACATCGCTCCTGACACTTTAACTAACCCCTCCATGGCAGGTGGAAGATAATGAAGGCAAAGGCAGACAGTGAGACGGAATTGAAAGCCAGACTCAGGAGTGAACAGAGGCAAGTTCTGGGAAATATGGAAGCCTGCAGCAGGCAGTTGTGGGCCTGGGGATATGGGAGGGGTCTTTGAGACAGTTGGTGGCTGCTCTGTTCCTGGGAGTTCTGTTCAGGTGTCCTGGGCTTACGTGTGCCAGCCTTTAAAGGGGATTTGCTAGGCTTGGTCCCTAGTAGCAGGTTAGTAATTCCCGGGGCACTATGCCTGTAATCCCAGAAGTTGCCGCTAGGAGGACAGCAGCAACTTCAGAGGTAGACGACTCAGGGTAGACATAACTATACACCTATCAAATCTATGAGTTGGCAGGGAACCTAGTTTAGAAGGGAGCATTTAATAAGCACCGCCTTACTTTTATTAACTCACAAGATCCTCATAATACCTCTCCATGATTACAGAGGTATTTCCACTTTAAAGATGAAGAAACTGAAAGCTATTCATTCAACAAGTATTCGTTGAGCTCCTCTTGTAAGGCAGTTACTGCTGTAGGGTCTGCATAGACAGCAGTGAGCAAGACAGATGCAAATCCCTGCCCTATGGCATTCTAATCAAGGAATAGATAATAAAGAAGAGAAATGAGTAAAATATATGGTATATTAGAAGATGACAAGGGCTGTGGAGAAAAATAAAGCAGAAAAAGAGATTGAAAGGGACCCAGGGGGAATGGGTACATGCAGTAGTCAGAAAAGGCCTTAGGGAGGGGCATTTGAGCAAGAAATGAAGTGAGCAGAAAGAAGTGAGGAGGAAGTCATATGACTATTCAGGGGATGTGCATACCAGGCAAAGGTCCTGCGGTAGGTGTAAGCTTGGTATATTTCAGGTTTGGAAGGAGGCCAGCATGGCTGCTGTTGGGTTAGAAAGGAGGAAAGAAGAAAGACATGAAGTAGGCCATTGTAAGAACTCTGGGTATTTCTCTGCATGAGATGGGAGCCACAGGAGTATGAGTGTTGAATTTGCCAAATAAAAATACAGGATGACGACTAGGCGAGGTGGCTCACGCCTGTAATTGCAGATCTTTGGGAGGCTGAGGTGGGCAGATTGCCTGAGCCCAGGAGTTCAAGATCAGCCTTAGCAACATGGCAAAACCCCATCCCTACAAAAAATATGAATGTGGTCGCATGTGCCTGTAGTCCCAGCTACTCAGGAGGCTGCGATGAGAGAATCACCTGAGCCCGGGAAGTTGAGGCTGCAGTGAGACTTGATTGCACCACTGCACTCCAGCCTGGGCAATGATGTGAGACCTAATCTCAAAAAAAAAAAAAATCCATAAAAGGATGCCCAGTTAAATTTGAATTTCAGATAAAGCACACAAAAAAATTTTCATCTAAGTATGTCCCCAATGTCGCATGGGATATGCTTATAATAAAAATTATGTGCTGTTTATCTGAACTTCAAATTTAACTGGGTGTCTTGTATTTTATCTGACAAACTAACATGGGAGGGTCTTGAGCAGAGGAGTGACATGGTCTGACTTGGATTTCAAGTGGATCTCTCTGGCCAGTGTGTGGTAGACAGTCTGAGGGGTTTTATGGTGGAAGCTAGAGGCCTCATGAAGAGGCCGTTACAAATGACCCAGGTAAGAGATGATGGAGATTTGGAGCAGGGTGGTGGTGAGAAGAAGTCACGTTCTAGACACATTTTATAGGTAGAACAAGCAACGCTTCCTGTTGGATTAAACGTGGAGTGTGAAAGAAAGAGGGGTCAAAGCTGACTCTGAGGTTTTGGGCCTGAATGGCTGGAAGGATGAAGGAGTCATTTACTGAGATAAAGAAGGGTAAGGATGAGTGGATTAGTGGGGAAGAAAGGGGAAAATCAGGGGTTCAGGTTTGGGTATTTTAAGTTTGAAATGTTATGAGGCATTCCACAGGGAGATGTGAGATGGGATGCTGTACTGGTTAAATAGTGTCCCTCCAAAATTTGTGTTTACCCAGAACCTGTGAAGGTTTTTGCAGATTTATATCTGCAAAAGTTAACATGAGGTCAGATTTATATCTGCAAAAAGTTAACATGAGGTCAGACTGGATTAAGGTGGGTCCTAATCCAATGACTGGTGTCCTTATAAGAAGGGGGAAATTTGAGCATAGAGAAATACACAGAGGGAAGATGCTGTGAAGACACTAACACCATGTGAAGATGGAGGCGAAGACTGGAGGGAAACATCAAGCCTAGAGATGCCATGGGTCGCTGGGATCTGCTAGGACAGATCTAGAGGTCTGCAGGAGGGGCTCTGTGTGGGGCTATGATTTAGGACACATCAGGGCACAGATGATATTAATATATTATTTTTTAATTTAAAATTTTTTTTGAGACAGAGTTACGCTGTGTCACCCAGGCTAGAGTGCAGTGGCACGATCTCGGCTCACTGCAACCTCCGCCTCCTGGGTTCAAGCGATTCGCCTGCCTCAGCCTCCCAAGTAGCTGGGATTACAAGCACATACCACCACGCTCAGCTAATTTTTTGTATTTTTAGTAGAGATGTGGCTTCACCATATTGGCCAGCTGGTCTTGAACTCCTGGCCTCAAGTGATCCACCCTCCTCAGCCTCCCAAAGTGTTGGGATTACAGGCATGAGCCACTGCACCCAGCCTGACATTAATATTTAAAGTCATAGATTAGATAATATCACCAAAGCAGTGAAAGTAGATGAAGAGGAGAGGAGGACCAAGGACTGAGCCCTGGGGCCCCAGACTGAACAGGTGGGAAGTTAAGGGGTAGCCAAGGAAGGGTACAGAGAAGAAGCTGCTGGTGAGGTGGGAGGAGCACCAGGCAAAGGCATGTGGAGAAAGTGTTTCCAGAAGAAGAACATGATCAATTGTATCTATTGCTGCTTTAGGGGCCAGTAAGATGAAAACAGAGGAGTCACCATCGGGTGAGCAGCCTGGAGGTCATTGGGGATTTCGGCCAAGTCAGTTTTTGAGGGGTGGTAGGGGATTAAGCCTGATCGGAGTGGGCTCAAGAGAGAATGGAGGCTAAGGCAGGCAGATCACTTGAGTCCAGGAGTTTGAGACCAGCATGGATGACATGGTGAAACCCCATCTCTACAGAAAATACAAAAATTAGCAGGTATGGTGGTGCGTGTCTGTGCTCCCAGCTACTCAGGATGCTGAGGTAGGAGGATCACTTGAGCCCAGGAGTTGGAGGTTGCAGTGAGCCGAGATTGTGTCACTGCACTCCAGCCTGGACAACAGAGTGAGACCCTGTCTCAAAATAATAAAAAAGAGAGAAAATGGAAGATTCTTCCTCTTCTTTTTCTTCTTCCTCTTATCCTCTTCTCCCCTCTCCTCTCCCTTTCTCCTTTCCCTTTCCTTCCCCTCTCTTGGAGGTGCCAGAATTACCAGGGACTGAGGAGGCAGCAGGACCAAGAAGGCAGCAGCCTGGCTGGAGACCATGGATATAGGGGGGCCATGGTCATGGTCATCATGGTTGGGGTATTGTTTGCATATAGGAGGCTGAGCAAACATTGAGGGTAATGGGAGCCAGCTCTCCCTCCCCATCTAATCAGTACCCCATTCCTGCCAATTGCCCCTCCATAATCTTGTGATCCTCACGCGGTGTGCCTCTGCACACATATTTACTGCAGTTCTATTCATTCATTGATTTAACAAATAGTTTTGAGCCTGCTACTGGCTGCTGGATGGAGATCTTAGGATATAGCAGTGAACAACACACAGTCCCTGCCATCATGGGACTCACATCCTAGAGAAAAAGATAGACATTAATCCAAGAATCACACAAAGAAATGTCAAATTTCAACGATAAGTGCCTTACAGAAGAGGTCCCTTGGGCTTTTAGCACATAATAATGGGAGTTTGACTTGCATTGACCTGAGAAGATAACTTTTGAGTGGAGACCTAGTGGTGGAGGTGGTAGGAGATAACTAGGCAAAGAGACAGAGAGAGTGGTCTAGGCAGGGGACATAGGTGGCCAAGGTCTACTGGGTGTGGGAGGTTGGGGGTTCAGGGCACATGTGAGCAGGGCAAGGAGGAGTGGTGAAGATGAGGCCATGTGTTGGGTGCAGTGGTTCACGTCTGTGCTCCCAGCTACTTGGGAGGCCAAGACAGGAGGATTGTGTGAGGCCAGGAGTTTGAGACCAGCCTGGGCAACACAGCGAGACCCTGTCTCTACAAAAATAAATCAATAAATAAGGCCAAAGGATGAGCAGAGCCCAGAACATGCAGGACCTCGTAGGCCATGTTAAGGAGTTTAGTTTCTTTCTAAGAGCACTAGGAAGCCAGCATAGGGGTTTAACCAGGTGCAACATGATCTGGTTTGTATTCTTTAAACATTTTTTTAAAACTGACACATAGTAATTGTGCATATTTATGGAGCATTAGTGATGTTTTGATACATATAATGTATAGCAATCAGATCAGAGTAATTAGCATATCTGTCATCTCAAATATTTATCATTTCTTTGTGTTGGGAACATTCAATATCCTTCTTGCAGTTATTTGAAACTAATATATTATTGTTAACCCTAGTCATCCTACACTGGTATAGAACACTAGAACTTGTTCTTGGTATCTAGCTGTAATTTTGTATCCTTTAACAAAACTCTCCCTATCCCCACCCCCTTAACCCTGCCCAGCCTCTGCTAGCCTGTGTTCTACTTTTTACTTATATGAGATTAGCATTTTTTAGCTTTCACATATGAGTGATAACACACGGTGTTTAATTTTCTGTTTCTGGCTTATTTCACTTAACATAATGTTTGTATTCTTAAAAGATTATTTGGCTGATGTCTGGAAAATGGATTGTAAGAGTGCGAGAGTGGAAGCGGGGAGACCACAGAGGCGGTTTTTGTCTTGTAGGAGAGAGAGGATGGTAGCTGGACTAGGGCATCGGACATGGTGGTAGAGAGGAAGGAGGAGACAGAAGTGCTGGGATGAATGGGATGAATGGTATCTTGACTGGTGGGGAGGGTGTGTTGAGGAGTCAGGCTTTGGACTTAGTAGGAGGGTGGGTAGTGGGGCTGATCCCCAAGAGCCCAGAAAACAGGGAGAGCAACAGGCTTTGAGGGCTGATGGGGCATTTGGTTTGAGACTTGCTGCAAAATGTCCACAAGGAACATTTGAGCAAGCTGTTGGTTGTGCAGATCAGAGTTCAGACTAAGGCAGTGACTTCAGCCTCAACTTATCAGCGACAAGCATTTGAACAAGCCTAACTTTTACTTATCTCAATGTGCAGATGAGAATGAACTGTCCAGGAGAAATGATCTCAGGCTGGATCAATCAGAGAAGGTGTCATGGAGGAGGTGGGACTGGAGCTGGGTCTTGAATGATGGGTAGGATTTAAGGAAGGGAAGGGAGGGTGTACCAGGCAGCATGAACAAAGGTACTGAGGTGAGAATAAGCATGGGGCATGCCGAGGGTCACAGAAAATGATGAACAGCCCATTTTGGGTGATGGCCACTTCTGTGGAGGCAGGGAAGAAGGAATGAGGTCCAGGAGGGGAGATCAGGAGCCCTCAGAGTTCCTCATAATGTTTTAGTGCTTAAGCTGTGTGCTGGGCAGATAAGCATTTGTTATGTGATTAACTCTATTTTCTTGTTCTTAGATACAGTCTGTCACCCAGGCAGACTCATTGCAACCTTTCCCTTCCAGGCTCAAGCGATCCTCCCACCTCAGTGTCCTGAGTAGCTGGTACTACAGATGCATGCCACCACGCCTGGCTAATTAAAAAAATTTTTTTTGTGCAGATGAGGTCTCACTATGTTGCCCAGGCTGCTCTCAAACTCCTGGACTCCCTTCTCCTTCAGCCCCCGAAAGTGCTGGGATTACAGGCATGAGCCACTGTGGCTGGCCTGATTGACTTTCTCTCTCTCTATATATATTTTTTGTTTGTTTGTTTGTTTGTTTTGTTTTGTTTTTGTGATGGTCTATCGCCCAGGCTGGAGTGCAGTGACATGATCTTGGCTCACTGCAACCTCCGCCTCCTGGGTTCAAATGCTTCTCCTGCCTCAGCCTCCTGAGTAGCTGGGATTACAGGCGTGCACCACCATGCCCGGCTAATTTTGCATTTTTAGTAGAGACGGGGTTTCACCATGTTGGTCAGGCTGGTCTCGAACTCCTGACCTTGTGATCCACCCACCTTGGCATCCCAAAGTGTTGAAATTACAGGCGAGAGCCACCGCACCCAGCTGATTGACTATATTTTGTATGGTTAAGATCATTTTTTATAATTCGTGGTCTAGAGGGGCGAATAGAGGGGAGAGTAGAGAGGGGTCTCTTAGGCTTGAGTTTACATTGCAGCTTCCTAATGGTGTGACTGTGGGCCTATGGATAAGGGACTTCATGCATTTGAACCTCTTTTCATCTGTAAAATGGGCATGAAGAACTCTTACCTCATCATCTCTCCTTCCCTCTCTCCTTCCCTTTCTTCCTTCTTCCCTCCCTCTCTTTCACTTCCTTCCTTCTGATAAATATTTACTAAGTGTCTACAGTGTGGAAGGCCCTGCACAAGGTCCGAGAGATATGCTCCCTTATGGTACTTACAGTCTTTAGAGAGAGACATGAATCAAACAAATACATGAATGCACCACTGCAGACAGTGATAAGAGCTATGAAGACAACAAACAAGAGCTTCCGTGGTGAAGAATAAAAAGATACTGAGACAGGGTGGCCAGGGAAGGTATTTCAGAGGAGATGTGAAGGAGTTTGCCTTGGAGGGGGTGAAGAGAGAGGGGAATGTGTCGGTCAGAGGGCACAGCATGAGCAAAGGTCCTGAGGTGGGAAGCACACAGGGAGCTTTGAATGTTGGTGTTAGCAGTCCAGCCAGAGAGGGGCAGGCAAGGGGGAGAGAGGCATGGCAGGAGAGGTTGGGAAGACATGTGCATTCAGGAACATGGGCTTGCAGAGCACGTAGCACGGTGCTTGGTGTGCGTGCTCAGGAAATGCTGGTGGCCTTTCTTCCCACCCCTTCTTGGGGGCCATGGCTAGGGTGACAAATGGACTTCTGAGGGCAGAAAGGGGGCTTGGAGGCCTGGGAAGCCTCTAAAGAGCACCTATGGTAGCTATGACGATGAATCCAACTCCTTACTTCCTCCCCAGCATGCCCCCAATTGTATGTTCCCACTCTTTACCATGTTATTTTGCAGTGCCCTCCCATTGCGACTTGAGTGGACGTTGCTCAGCCATGGGACTTGCTCTGGCCAATGGGATGAGAGCAGAGGTGCATCAAGCAGGGGCTTGATAAGCACTTCCGTGGTTGGGCTTGCCTGCTTGTGCCTCAGCTACTGCCACAAGAACATGCCCAGCCTAGCCTGCTGGTCCTGGGAGGAGGAGGGGGCAGAGCTGAGCTACCCCAGCCAAGCCAACCCAGCTGACCCACAGACTTACAAGTTAATTAAATGCTGCTTGTTGTTTACCACGGGGATTTTTCTGGCTGTTCTGTGTGTAGCACTCAGTTCTTTGCTCCAGTGGGGTCCCTGGATCTGGGTCTTTTCTGCCTTCACCCAAGCCCAGGAATACTAGAAGAGAGATGGTTGGGCCAAGCCCAGGATTCTAACCTTGGACCTGCTGAAGCCTCACTTTAGGCACCAGGAAAGCCCTTCTCCATATGGGGTCTCAGTTTTACCATCCACTTAATGAAACATCTGGCCCTGATTGCCAAAGCCTTCATAGGGACTAAGAGCTCAGGTTGTCCAAATATGACTATGTCCCTCCCTTACTTAAAACACTCAGTGGCTCTCCATAGCTTTCGGAGAGAAGTCGAAGCTCCCTAGGCTGGCATTCAAGGCTCTGCATGGCTTTCCTCCTGTCCACACTTGCAGTACAGCTCCTACCACTCACTCTTTGCTTCAGCCATGCCTTATTGGCTCCAGTCTTATCATGCTGTGCCTGTTCATGCCTCCGAGTCTTTGCACCTGCTATTCCCTCTGTTTGCAAAGCCTGCCACTGCATTTCTCTGCTTTGTGAATTCCTATGCATGGGCTGTGGCTTGTTTTTAACTAACTTTCATTTCCTAACATTCACTGAGCTCTTACACTATGCCGGGCACCTTGCTAAGCTCTGTGTTCTAGTTTAGTTTTCCTGGCAACTCTATGAGGTAGGTATTATTATCATCTCTTTTAAATATGAATAAATAGAAAAGTAAACTGACTGATATAAGTCACAGCTAGTAACTGGTGAAGCTAGGATACAAATTCAGGCATCAATACAGATTCGAACCTAGGTCTCTCTGTTTCCAGAGCCTATGTCCTGTGGAGTCACCTCTCCATGATACTTCTTGCAGAATTCTCATGCAAGTGCATGAACTATATTCATTCAACTCACAGATATTTTCTTGAGTGCCAGGCACTGTGCCAACCTCTTCATGAGCAATGACTTCCTTAATCCTCATACCAGCCCTAGGAGATGATGATTCTTACCAATCCCATTTTGCAGATGAGAACAACCGAGGCCCAGAGAGGTAAAGAGACTGGTCTAAGGCCGTGAAACCAGTAAGTGGTGAAGTTGGGACACATACCCAGGCAATCACATAGATGCCCAGACCCAAACTAGACCTCCTGGCCACAGTGACTTTCAATTTGCCATAAACTTCAAGATCCAGTTTGGGCACCAACTCCAGGATGCTGAATGGCTAATTCATGGCTCTGGGGAGCCAGAGGATTCATGGCTCTGGCCTGTCCAGCCTCCCTCCCCACCCCCAAGGACTTCAGAGCTGACAACCCAAGATGCAGTATGGTTTGGACAGAAGTCAGATGCTTCACAACACTGTTGGGCATCCCCCATCTCCCCAGTTTTCAGCCCGATGCACTGACCCCAGCCCCCACCCTTCCCCTTGGGCCTCAGGCTCTGAATCCAAACAAACACAAAAAGCCAAATGACTTTCACTCTGTCCCTTCCAATTCAGTGATTTTGGAGGAGAATAAATACCGAAGCCACTGGCATGAATAGAAATTAATATAAAACTGTGCTAACTGCACAGCTATGTTTTTTAAAAAGAAAAAAATTCTCAATTTAAAATCTCTACACAAATAGACTCTTCTAAGGTCAAATGAAAGATAAATGCCTCAGGAAAGCAAAGAAGTCATCATTTAGGTTGAATTTTTTCTCTCTCTCTTTCATTTCCTCTCTCTTTCATTCTGTCCCCTACCAATATTTCTTTCTATCCCTGTCTTTGCCTCTCTTATCTGCCACTCGCTCTTCCTGTCTGCATGTTTGTATGTGTCAATCTGTCACTTTTATTTAAGTGGCAGAATTGCAACTGCAGGTGAGTAGTATGACCTTGGTCAAGTCGTTTCCCAGCTCTGTGCTTCTGTTTTCCTATCTTTACATAGGAAGTACAATTACTTTTTGCAGAGGGGTATGAAGCAAAGCAGGACCTCATAAAGTAAAATGATGCTTCTAACCAGAGCTGGGAAGTCTCACCCACCCTCTAGGTTTGGGCCTGGAAGATGGAAAAGATTAGGAGCAGGCACCATCTGGTCACCAAGTTATGCCAATGAACCAATGGAGTGAATGGCCTTCTGACCTTGGCCTCTTTACTGTCCGCCTGATTCAAACTAAAGTTGTCTTAAGAAAATGATTCTGGTTTGAAAAAAGGAGAAGCTGAGAAACATGTAAGGCCAGAGAAGTAGAAACCATTTTAAAGGTGAGATAAGAGCCACCTTGAATGGGAAAACAACCATATGATGAATTTAAATCAAAGCCAGAGGGATTGTGATTAGTAGAAGGAAGATCTCCTTGACAACTGAGGGGGAATAAAACACTGGGGAAAACCTACCGGAATGGGAGGTGCCAGGCTGTGATCTTTTTAGGGCAGAGATCACATCTTTCTTGGTTACCATTATCTCCACAGGGCACAATAGAGGGTCTGGGTCCATAAGTATTAGTTGAGTGGCTGACTAAATGAGTGAGGGTTTCTATTCCTGGAACCCCCTAAGACAAGACTAGATACCATTTCCCCAGAACACAGAGCCTTGCTCACCAATGAGCAATACAGTATTGCTCACCAACCACTGAATGAATGTTGAATATGTGAGTTTGCTAGCGGCAAGTATTGCGTGTCCAGTATTGCTGCTACAGCACACGCATCTCTTGAGGACTGAGTGGATATTGAAGGGGAGGGGTCATCTCCAGGGTGGAGCAGGAATCGGGGGTGGGGAGGATTACCTGAATGACACTTTGTCAAGTAGCCTGTGAATTTCTGCCTTGTTAGTTTGAAGTATTCTGCTACCTAGAGGCAGAGTATTGGACTAAAAAACTTCTGACAGCCCAAGTATCATCTCCTTCTGAGAGGGACTAAGCCAGCAGATGAAGAGGAGAGACTAGGGCCACGAAAAGACTGGAAGGAATAGCTTTTTGTCCTGGGAAAACCCTTGATTGGGAGTCAGAAGTCCTGGTTTCTAAACTCAAGTCAATGTAAAGCAAGAACACCAGGAAGACACCCCAGAGCCTTCTAACTAGCAGGAACTGCTCTAGTCATATAGCACAGATTGGATTTCCTGGGAGGTGGACTTGGAGATGGAGACTAGCATGTAGGGTGCTTATCATGGCATGCTCTTAGTCGCAATACCTGCGGATGAGAGGGAAGGAAGTGGGACTGAGCAAAGGGAGAAGTAGAGTTGTGATACAAGCTCAACAGAGACCTTAGCTATCCCTATAGATGGCTCTGAAGCTGGGATACTTCAGAGTTGTCCAGAGTTGGAGTGGGCCTTTACATTGCCATATCAATCAGTTGTTGGATACACGCTACCGCAGGAAGAGGCGTTACCTTGAATGAAGCAACTCTCTTCAGCTGAGGCAACTCCTGTATGGGACTGACAGCTGATGGCTTCCTGCCAGTGATGCTACCAGTAGATGGTGGAATAAACCCTTCTATTATGAAGGGGGATCTGGGTGTACATTGCAGTTCCCACCATAGCATGCTACTCCCATTAACACTAATCCTTATTGCAGTCCTACAAGCTAGATATTATTATCACAGTCAAAAACTGAATTTTGGAGTGTATCAACTTACCCCAAGCAAGTTGTGGAGCTAATTCAAACCCATGTCTTCCTGGCTCTTAATTCCTTCATTTTTTAACTACACCTCATTGCCTTTGATATCTTCACCCCTTCCCCCAACCCAAATTCCACCTATCACGCTCAAGATCTTGACAGATAGCTCCCCTCCCTGAGGCTCAGACTCTCTATCTGTTAAAGAAGGAGATTAAGTTATATCTGAGATTCTTAACCAGGGGTCCATGAACCCCATGAAATAGAGGGCTAATTTTGGTATTTATGAGCAAAATTTTGAGTTTTAAATATTTTTCTTGGTAAAAGACCCATGAGATTGTTTATATCCTAAAAGGTTTATGACTCCCCTAAGAGGCTGAGATATAACCGGACCAGATGGTCTAAGGTCCTCTTCAGCACACACATGCTGTGATTCTGCACCCTTAGAGCAGAAGCACCACAGACAGCGCCAATATCATTCAGCACCACGGACAGAGCCACACTCCGACGTCTTCTGCAGAAAAGTCCCATCAACTATTACACTGACCCAAAGAATGAACGAGGCAAGACCCCTGAGTGCCCAAAATCAGTGGGATAGGAAGTCAGAATCTGCAACAGACACAGATGGCTTTCCCTCTCCCCCCTGCCTTTTCTGTAAAAGAGTCCCAAATGTTGCAATTGTCCTCACAGTGACATTTCCCCCATCCTGGGGGCCTCCCGTCCCTCTCCCCACAACAGTGAAGAAGAGGGTATCGAGCCGGGCAGTGGAGTACCCTGGTGACAGATTAGCACTGCCAACCACCGACACAAAACCATTTGGTGTGGGGAAATGATAGATGTTAACACTCATTTTAAACACAGGCAACTGAATTCCTGCAGACAGGCGCCACGGCTGGAATTTAGGGCACAGCTGCTAGGTTCAGATAAGGTGCAGAATCAGCCCAGCATACCGCGATGTTACTTAATAATGAAAATGTGGTGATTGATGCTGCTGTCTCGAGAATATAACCTCCCCATTTGGAGGTTTTCAGCTCCCAAATCATCCATTCCACCTTTTTTTAATTTCCTTTCTTTCTTTTTTTGGAAAGGCAATGTGTGTGTAGTGGGGGTGTGGATACAGGGTTGATGGGGCCTGGCAACATGAAGCTCATGATGCTAAATAATTTTTTTAAAAGTCCAAAGAGCTTAGTTTGAAATAATTCAATTCTAGCAAGCTCACCTGGGACAGCAAGTTCAACATGAAAAACTGGTTTGGACAAGTTACCTTCCATATTTTTATGGTCAAAGGCTTCTTTTACTACACTACTCCCCATTTCTATGATGTCACAAAGAGCCAATCAGAGTTTTTGATACAGGACTCAACTCCCACCTCTTCCTGAGCCCCGGGAGAGCTGGACCATTTATCTACTGCCTCCTGAAGAGCATCCCCTGGAGAAAACCTCAGATTCTGCATGTCCAAAATTAGTCTAGGTTAGAATATCCAAGCAAGCCCTTTTTGCTCTCTATGGCAAGTGACACCACTCAAGGCAAACACCTGGGCATTATCCAAGACTCCTCCTTCCCCCTCATCTCCCAAGTCCAGCATCTCACACCTGCTATTTTTATCTCCCAAACCACTCTCTCTTAAATTCACCTACTTTTTTTTTTTTTTTAGCCCTATAGCGTTAAAATACCTCAGCCCCTTCCCCTAAATAGCCACCTGGGCTCCAGCCTTTTTCTCCAGTTCATCTTTCATCCTGGTCATCAGAATAATTTTCCTAAATGGAAATATATCATGCCACTCTTCTGCTTAAAACCCATCATCTTGTAGGCATTCAATGTCCTGTAGGACAAAGTCCAGTTTCCTTACCATAGCATCAAAATCTTTAAGGATCTGGTTTCAGTGTATCCCTCAATGTTACTCACAATCTTTTCCAAAAGCACCTGAAATAAATGCTTATTTCTGCCTCCTTGCATTTGCACATGCTGTTCCTTCTGTCTTGCAGGCCCTTCCTCTCCTTTTTCTACCTGAAAGGCATTCATTCTTCAAGATTCAAGGCTCATATTGTTTCTCCTTTGAGGAGTCTTCCTTACCATCTTCCCCACTCCTGACAATGTCAATTTCACTTTCTTCTGTGCTGTTACATTATAGTCAGTCACCCTGTATTACAGTGACAGGTTGCCATCATTCCCTCACTTGCTAGAATTGGGTTCAAATCCCTGTTCCATTATTTTTCAGCTCTATGACCTTCAGTAAGTTGTAGGACTCTCTCTGGCCCTCAGTTTCTTCTTCTATAGCCTGGAGATAATAATAATACCTATGTCATCATTAAACGATAGGTGTAAAGTATCCAGTGTGTACCCTGGGACACAGTAGGAGCTTAATAAATATTAATTTCCCAGTAGAGAAAAGTTGTTAATCTAGAGCCCATGGAAGACTTGGGAAGTCCCTATCTCAGGTCAGGGTCCTAGAAGCAGAGCCTCAGAGGAATTCTGTGCACAGGGTTTATTGAGAAAGTGCTCTCAAGGAAAGGAGAGAGGGAAGCAGGAGAGGGAAGGGGACAAATAAGGATGTTGTTTAGGGTAAAGTCTGTCCTTGGCCTAATCCAAGGGGGGTTTGGAGCATAAGTTACACCACAGAGTTGTCCCTACCTAGAAACAAGGGAGTTGCCTTCTGTACCCCCTTGTCAGCCATAGCTGGCTATGGGCTGATGCAGGGTGGGTGAACAAGGGTGTAACCTCCCAGAAGAGGTGACCCTCATCAGCTGAGAGTGATGTTACAAAGAAGGGAACAGCTATTGAGGGGGCATTGAAGCCTACAGCAACAGGGGGACAGGTGTGCCTGCCAGTGGGAGGGGGTTTGAATGCGGTGTCAACAGAATCTACTAGTCCTGAGAGAGTTACTGCTTTAAGGAGGCTGAGAGGTTGTTTTGCATGGAATGGAGGCAGAGCCCAGATTTTATAGATATCTCCATTTTCATTCATGCAATAATTCATGTATTCATTCAAAAGATCTTCATTGAACATCTACTCTGTTCCAGAGACTTTAGTAGGCCCTGGAGATACTGGAGAGCAAAAAAATGGCATCTTTAGGGAGCTCATAGTCTAGTAAGGGTGAAGATATTCATCAAATGATCTGTCTTCAAAGACAAAGGTTTCTGAAGAGAAGGAACTCAGTTCTGTGTGCGTGTATAGCAGAGGGACTCAGTTCAGCTTGGGGCACTTAGGAGGGCTTCCCAGAGGAGGAGACTTTTGAGTGAAGGTATGAAGGGTAAGAGTTCACTGGTGAAAGAAGGGAGATAATTAGGAGGGGAAGGAGAGATGTGTGGCTCTCTTCTTGCTTGCTTTTGGAAGTCCTGCTAAAAAATGTGAGAGAGCATCTCTAAGGCAGGGAGTACTGCCTTAGAGCTGTTGTCGGTCATTTACCCTTGAGTATAAATGACATTTTAGTTGTTTTCCCTGCAAATAGTTTGTTGAAGGGGAATGAAGAAAAAAGCCTGAGGGGCACGGAATGCTTTGGAGAAAAGCCATAAAATGGCCCAAAATAAGAGTTGGGGAGAAAAGGGCTTTGAGACAAACTTGCTGATTTTGAATCTTGCAGCCACCGTTCCTCCCTCTGTCAGGGCCTCTCTCCCTGTCTCTCGCAGACCTTGGAGCTGGCGGAAAGAAGCTTGGCTTGGAGCCAGCCGTGTCCAGCCTCTGTCTTATTTGAAGCCAGAGGTAGCAGCTGCCTATGCAACATGATCTAAGTGCCCAGCTCTACTCTCTCTCTGCCCAACCCTACTGCCAACAGCCACTGTTCATTGCCTGAAATTCCCATCATTAGCGTCTCAAAGCCTAGGCTGGGGGTCCTAGGAGCTCCATTCTCATTCTGGCTGTCTTGTTCTGACCTTGGGCATGTTCCTTCATTTCTCTGGATGCAAGGGCCAGATTGGATTCATCTCCTCTGAGGTCCCTGCAGCCCTAGCTGTCTATGTGTTTTTTCCTCACCACAGTTAACCTATTAAGGTTGCAAACTCAAGGTGGTGTTCTGGAGACCCTCAAGAGAGCTGGGGGATATCTGAGCACCTGGAATCCAGGCTGAGCACCTTCCTCAGTCTTCTGGCTGGCAGAAGCTGTGGCCCAGGAGTTGGGAGGGAGAAGGGCTCTGGAAGAGGCCCTCAGCCCCTTGTGGCCCTTTAAATGCTGCCAAAATGACTCCTGCTCCATAGATTGCTGCCTGGAGCTGTCAGACACGCGTCAAGGTCAGGGGTGTGCATCTGCCCCAGACACAGCAATAATGGCTTCTAATGGACTGTAAACAGGTGAAGTTTGCTGCAAAGACATTGCTGCTGCTGGAACAATAAAAGCTTCTTTCTTCTTAACCCTCTCCTGGATTTTGATTATGCCACAACTACACTGTCTTTAAACAGTGCCTTCTCCAAAGACATTCTTGCCTGGAATCTCATCCACCCTTATCAACAAGAAGGTTATTATTAGTCTACCTTTCAGCCAGGAAAACTGGGGCCCAGAAAGGGAAAGAGACTTGCGTGAGGTCTCAGACCTATGATGAGGCACAACCACAAGTATGACTTAAGGCTTGGTTGGTCTTACAGCCCAAGCTACTAACCACTACTCTACCCTGCCTGCAGCTACTGATGATTTGCGCTGGACTTTGCTAACAGATGTAAGAGAGATAAAAAGTGACCTTGGAGCTCAGAGGTCTGGAGGGAAAAGTGAAGACCTTTGAATCACACTAACCAGAGTTCAGATCTTGATCTCTTTAACTTGCTGCGTGACCTTGGGTCCATTAATTAACCTCTCTGAGCCTCAGTTTCCTTATTTTTAAAGTGGAGCAATAGGATGATTGTGAGCATTGAAAGAAATTAGATGCATGAAATGCCTGGCACAGAGGTCTCAATAAAGGTTAGTCACCTCTCCTGCACCCACTCCCCTTGAGTAAATCTGGGATATTTGAAACTTCCTAGAGGAGGTGATCTTAGCACTGGGGCTGCCAGATGAAAACCAGTGATCCAAGTCCCAGAGCCCACCCCACTTCTTGGGGATGCTGTCCCCAAGGTCATCATGTGCCAGGCAGGCAGCCAGCAGCCCCCTCTCCCTCCCTCCCCGCCCTGGGCTGGCGGGCAGGAGTGAAGACAGTGAGGACCATAAACAAGGCCAACGAGAAAGTGGTAATTCCGCGGCGCCACCATTTCCCATCACGCTGCTACTTTTAGTGCCGAGGCAGGGAGGTTGGATGGCTCCTCCCCTGGGCCATTTTTTCTGAGCCTGTTAGACACCAGGCAGGGAGGTAAGGAGAGTGAGGGTAAGGGAGAGTAGGGGAGGAGGGAGTGGGACTTCACCTTGGCCTCACCCCCCTCCACCCAGCCACTCTGCGACTCTGTCCTTTCACCCGCTGGCTGGAGAGCGCCTCCTCTTCAATCACCTTCCCCGGTGGACCCCCAGAATAGGACCTTCACCCTCTACTGTGAACTGCACCTGAGGACCCCAAAATAGGACCTTCGCCCTCTACTATGGACTCCACCTGAGGCTCACATTCCTGCCCTCATTTCCGTCCCCACTCTATTTCTCTCCAGAGCTCTTGTCACCTTCTGACATGCTTGAAAATTGATTTACTTACTTTTTTGTTGTTGTCTGTTTCTCTCCAGCAGACTGATTCTCCACACTAGGCTCTCTGAGGGCAGAGATTTGTACCTGTTTTGTTTACTGCTCTATTCCTAGCACCTAAAACAGTGCCCAACACATAGTAGGTGCTCAATAAAGTACAGAATGTGGTTATCCACTCATCCACTCTTATTATCTAATATTTCATTCAAAACACATTGAGGTGAATAAATGAAGCTACCTGTTCTGGGCATGGGGTTAAGTGCTGGTGGAATCTAAACGAACCGCACAGCCTCCCCTTTGAAGTGGGGGGATCTGCAGTGAAGTGGTGCAATAGTGGAATTACGATTACTGATCAGAGTCAGGATGCCTGGGTTTACTCGGTGTATGACCCTGGGAGAGATTTCTATACCTCTAAGCCTCTGTTTCTCAGTCTGTCAAGTGGGGATGGTCAAAGGGGTTGCAAGGAGGCAAGGAGACCCTGCATTCAAATGTGCTTTAGCACAGCGCAGGCGACCAGGGGAGCTCCATGGATGATGGCCATGGACCTGCGATCACTACTACAACACAGCCCAGAATGAAAGCAAGTAAGCAAGTGCTCTAATGGAGAAAGAAACCACGTGCCGAGGGTCCGCAGGAAAGGAGCAAGTGATCCTGTTGTGGAAGGTCAAGGACACAGTCTCAGAAGCAGCAGCACAGGAGCTGGGCATCCTGGAGCTCCAGCGTTCTTGGTGGAGGAAATGGCAGAAGCAAAGGCACAAGGTATGGGAGGAGCTGCAGGATCCTTTGTGTGTGTGTGTGTGTGTGTGTGTGTGTCTAGGGTAGGAGATGAGGAAGGAGAGGAGATGGGTGGGGAGGGGGTGAGATCAGGGGATACTTAAATGCTGGAGGGAGGAATTTGAACCCTGTCCCAGAGGTGTGGGAGCCACTGAAGGATTTCGAGCAGGGGTGGGGCATGGCCCACTGGGATTTAACATGTCTGTCTGAGGTGGCTTGGATGTGGGGACAGGAAGCGGAAAGGGTAGCCAAAAGAGGGCTGATATTTCAGGTGGGAGATGCTGAAGCTTATACAGAATGTCAAGGGGGGAACTGGGTGCTGACCATGGCACTCAGACCCACACTCCCTGCTGATGGGCAGAGGCCGCCTGTCTTGCCCACCCCTGGTCTCCAAGAGGGTTCCAGGGAAGAGCAGGGGGACGAAAACTCAGGGCCTATGTCCCTGGTCCCTCCTGAAATATCTCTGACCCTCAGATCCCCCAGCCATTCACCTATCCTGATGGGTGAAAATCCCAGCTCCTCTACCACCCAACGGTGTGACCTTGGGCAAGTCACTTCACCTTTCTGGGCAGGCTCCTTTATGTAAAACATGGAAAAGGCTGAGATGAGAATAACCCCTGAGTCCCTACTCTGTATCAAGCCCTGCCACTCATAGGGGGAAAAATTCTAAGTGAAACCTCCAGAAGGAGCCTGGTACCCAGAGGGGGTTCAGTCAACATCCTCCCGCCTTTTTTTCTTAGCACTTCAAGGGGACCTGCTCTGTTTTCAGTGATGCTCTGGAATATCTGGCCAACGAGATCAACATCTTATAAACAGGACTTTATAGTTTATGCAGCACCTTCAACCCTATTATCTTACTGGAAGCTCTGTCTTAGAGGAATGTTAGGTTCCATTGTATGGATGAGGAAACTGAAGTTTAGAGAAGTTAAGCAACTCTCCTAAGATCACGTAGGGTTTGAACCCAAGACTATTGCGTCCAAGCCCAAAGGGTTTCCCCTCCAGCCTTGCCACCTCCCCAGTCGTGTGAGTTTCCTGAAGGCAGGACCCTCTTCTGTGATTGGCTTCTCCAAAGTACCTCCCCTAAGTGTGTGTGGGAACAGGCAGACAGTGCCCCTAGGATCCACCTGGGATTGTCGATACCTGCTACATGCCACATTTCTCACGTTCCTTCTCTCTAACCTTTATGTTGGACCCCGTGAGCTGCAACTTATTACCTCCATTTCACAGATGCAGAAAACAAGGCCCAAAGTTCTGCCAGCTCCAGGGGGCAGGGCTCATATTAAAGCCCAAGCTGCCTGAATCCCCTGGCCAAGCTCTTCCTCTGTGGGAGGTTGTTGGCCGAGCTCACCAGGATGCCACAGTCAGTGAGGGAGGAATCGCAGGGCAGAGACAGGCTGTGCACACAGCCCTGTGCTTGGGTAACTGATGGTCAGCATCTCCAAAACTTTCCTGTGGCGCACCTTTCAACCCCTGAGCTGACCCCCTCTTTCTGCACGTTGCTGGCACAAGTTTGGATAAGGCTGGGAGCCTGCCTGAGAGGGCTTGAGAACACCTGAACCACCCGTCAGCCTCAGCAGATCTCATGGGAGCTGAGGGTTGGACCTTACCCTCCACTAAGAGATCTTCTGGTATTGCCTCCTGGTTTTGCAGAAGGGGAAACAGTAGCTGGAGCGACTTTACTGGGCACCAGGCATTTTCACACTCATTACTGTTTGAGTTCTCATTATTTTGCAATAATGCACAATTTATGAGTGAGGAAATGGAGGCTCAGAGAAGGAAAATGTCTTGACCTGGACTCCAAAACTAATGAATTGTGAGACGAAGACACAGGTTGGCCCAAGCTAGCTGGCTGTTTCCATCACATGAGGACACAATGGGAAATCAGCAGTCTGTAACCCAGAAGAGGGCTCTCACCAGAACCCGGCCACGCTGACACACTATTCTCAGACGTCCAGCCTCCAGAACTATGAGAAATTAATGTGGCTGAAGCTACCTAGTCTGTGGTACTTTATTATAGCAGCCCAGACTGACTACAGCAGTCAGTCAATAACCTGGTTGTGATACTGTACTATGGTTTTGCAAGACGTTACCAGTCAGAGAACCTGGGTAAAGGGTGCATGGGATCTCAAATCCCAGTGCTGCTCCTTTCTCACTCTATGACCTTGTGCAAGTCACTTCACCCCTTTGACTCTCAGTCTCCTTATTTGTAGGAAATAATATTTGTAGGAGGTAAAATACTAGCCATTTAGAAGTGAAAGGCAATGAGAGTATGTCATTTCCAAACTGATGGCATGCAGGCATAGTAGTATTCAGAGGGAAATTTATAGCCTTTGATGCACTTATGAGAAAGCAGGAGTGATTAAATATAAATTAATTAAAATTTCAGTTCAAGATACTAGAAATATAACGAAGTAAATACTAGAAATATAACAAAGTAAATTAAAAGAAAATGGAGAGAAGGAATTTTAAAAGACAAAAGCAGAAATTGATGAATCAGAAAACAAAATGGAGATAATCCCTACAACACAGTTGTGGCAAGAATTAAATAAGATCATTCATTCATTTGCTTGCATACTATATTCCAGGCATTGTGCTGAGTACAAGGGGTATAACAGTGAGCAAAACACACAGCCCTGCCCTCATGGAGTTTTCAGTCTAACGACAGAGGCAGATACATGAGTAAATACAGTACAATGTTCAGTGAAATCAGGGCAGAAGCAGAGGGCATTGTGGGGTCTAGCAGAGGGGCCCTGACCCATCCTGGGGAGAGGGACTGTTCCCCAGAAGGAGGTGTGTAAGGTAAACATGAGGATGAACAAGGTTATTGTTATTGAGAGTGTTCTTGACCAAGAAAATAGTACATGCCAGTGTTTGATGCAAGGGAAGTTGTGTCGAAGTGGAGGAAATGGAAGCATTCCTGATTTTAGTGAGTACTTCCAACAACCTTGTGAGGTGAGGATGATGATCACCTCCATTTTATAGCTGAGGACATTGAGGCTCAGAGAGGTTCATTAACTTGTCTCAGATCTTTCAGCAAATAAGTGATGAAGTTGGGATTGAACCAGGTGGCTTAGCCTGGGTTTCCTAAAACACAAAGTCTGGAGCAAAGTGTACATACTTTATGGCAGGTGCAATTCTTAGGCAGCAAGAATAAGGGGGACAGGATGGCAGATAGAGAAGAATAGGAAGCAAACACAAAGAGCTACGTTTCTGAGCTGGCCGTAGAAACATACCTTTTCGAGCCAATGCAACTGGGTGCTGGGTCACTTGGAGTGGCAGATACACAAGCCATGTGGAACCTCCCATTTTTGGAATAGTCCATTTGTCTGTGGCTCCTTCCTGGTTCATGATTGTCAATGTTCCCGATTTGCTGCAAGGAGTGCTGTTACTCAGCCCCTCCAGGAAGCCACTAGGGAAGCCTGATCCCCTGCCCTAAGCATGGTGTTTTATCTGAATGTGAAAGTGGTGGAAAGAGCCTCCCTCAGATCGAGTTGGACCCAGGGGGTCGGCTGCTGCAGCTTGACAGGCTTGATGGGGTGTCTGCAGAAGGCTAGTCCTCACCCGGGGGAAACTGAGGCAGCTGGACTATAAGAAGAGCCAAAGACAGCAGCCGGGCTCTTCATTGAGCAAGAGGGGACAGGTGGATCGAGTCAATCTGGGACGATACACGAGACCAGGCCTGTCTGATTCCAGAACTTACACGCAAGAGGCCAGAGCTAAGGCTGGGAAGGTGGGCAGGGGCCAAAGTCCAGAGGGCTTATTGACAGATGGAAATATGGGGCTCTGTCTGCAGGGTAATGAGGAGCCATGGGAGGATTCTCAGCACCTGGCAGGGTGGCTGGCACCAAGGGCAACCCAAGAGAAGCTAGATCCCACTGGCGGGCGTGGGCCCAGTGGCCTCATGTTGGCAGGGTGTAGGGGGCTGCCCGTCACCCCCCTGCCCTGCCACTTCTCCGAAGCCCAGGTCCAGAGGCTGGCAGTGGGGTGCTGCCCATGACAACTGCAGCGCTCATCCTTCAGCATGACATTGGCACATCACTGGGGGAGTGGAGGGTGACGGAGCACCATTCCGGGCGGTAATGGCTCCAGCGCCAGGAGGAAAATGACATAAATAATATCCCATTAGAGGCGCCGAGCGGCTCCGCTGAGTGCCTTGTGTTGCTGGCAACATTATGGGCTTCATAAACAGACTCATTCATTTTCCACTCGTTGCTCTGGTGGATGGGGGATGGGGGGGCTGCCAGGGAAGGTGACTGGGGGCTGCAGAGGCAGTGAGGGGCAGGAACAGCACAGTCCGCCCCTCCAAGCCTCAACTCGCATGCCTCCAGCTTGGGCCACCAGACTTGCTGGCCCTGTCCACCTCTAGACTTTTGCCCACATGCCCTACCTCTGCCTGGAACACGCTCTCCCCAGCTCAGTCTTTGGAAACCACACTACTTCTTTCAGGGACTAACTCAGGTTGCTCCTTGGTGCTGAGTTCTCCATGCAGCTTTCCTTAATTCCCAATCCTTATTTTTATTTTATTTTATTTTATTATTATTATTTTTTTGAGACGGAGTCTCACTCTGTTGCCCAGGCTGGAGTGCAGTGGTGCGATCTTGGCTCACTGCAAGCTCCGCCTCCCGAGTTCACGCTATTCTCCTGCCTCAGCCTCTCGAGTAGCTGGGACTACAGGCGCCCATCACCACGCCCGGCTAATTTTTTGTATTTTTAGTAGAGACGGGGTTTTGCCGTGTCAGCCAGGATGGTCTCGATCTCCTGACCTCGTGATCTGCCCGTCTTGGTCTCCCAAAGTGCTGGGATTACAGGCGTGAGCCACCGTGCCCAGCCCCCAATCCTTATTTTTTTATTTTATTTTGAAATGGGGCCTCTATCACTCAGGCTGGAGTGCAGTGATGCAATCACAGCTCACTGCAACCTCTACCTTCTAGGCTCAGGTGATTCTCCCACCTCAGCCTCCCAAGTAACTGGGACTACAGGCACGTAACACTATGCCTGGCTAATTTTTATGTTTTTAGTAGAGCTGGGTTTCATCGTGTTGCCCAGGTTGGTCTCCAACTCCTAGGCTCAAGTGATCCACCCGCCTTGGCCTCGCAAGGTGCTGGGACTACAGGCATGAGCCACCGTGCCCGGCCCATTCTCCATGGCCTCGAGGCTCCCTTAGCTCTGGTGAGACAGCCTGGCACACTGGAGGGCATCCTGGAGACAGACAACTCTGGATTCAAATTCTGAGCTGGCAACTGTAAGTCTGGTGACCTTGGGTTAGTCCTCGAATCTCTCTGAGCCTCAGCTTCCTCTTGTGAAAGGATATCTTGTGAGGGTATCTTACAGGCTTGTCATGAAAAGTGTCTTTTAGGCTTGTCTGGAACACAGTTGATTTTCATAAATAATTGTTCTGCTTGTCCCCTTTACTATGTAGACATTTGAGTTCTCTCCCCAAAGGGACCATTGATTTTCTTGTGTCTGTCCCTCCTGGAGTCTAGTCCTGGGCTCCGTGCATGGCAGGTGTTGAAGGCAGGTTTGAGGGTGCAGTGAGAGGAGCTCTAGGTAAAGAATGTAGGGCCCCGGGTCTTGTCCCAGCTTGAACATTGATGAGCTGTGTGACCTTGGGCCAGTCCCTTCCCCTCTCTGGGCCTCTTTTTCTGCAAGGGTAAGACAGAAGTTTACATAAAAGGACACCTGTGGCCCTTCTCAGCTACCACTTAGAGGACCTCAGGCTAGTACCCCATCCCTCCACCTGTCAGGAGGTGGGCTCTGGCTTTCAAGTCAGAGAGAAACAGGCTAGGATCCTGCTCTGCTGTGTGGCCTTGAGCAAGAACAGAACATCTCTGAATCTCACTCAGTTTCCTTGTCTGAAAAATGGAGGTAATACAGCCAGCATTACAGGGTGGTTGTAGTAACTTAGTGAAATTATTGAATCAGTGGTATTCGCTGAACACTTATTATGTGCCAGGCACTATTCACTGTTGGGGATACAATGGTGAACAAGATAAGGATTATTCTCCCCCTTCCCAGAGCTTATATTTAAGTGAGAGAGAGAGAGACAAAAATCAGCCATCACATAAATAACTACATAATTACCAACTGTGCTATATGTTATAAAGAAAAAGTAGGCTAGGCATGATGGCTCACACCTGTAATTCCAGCACTTTGGGAGGCGAAGGTGGGAGGATCACTTGAGCCCAGGAGTGCGAGCCCAGGAGTGCTAAACCATCGTGGGCAACATGGGGAGATCCCGTCTTTACAAAAACTAAAAAATTAGCTGGCCTTGGTGGTTTACACCTGAAGTCCCAGTTACTCAGGAGGCTGAGGTGGGAGGATCGCTTAAGTTGGGGAATGGTGGCTGCAGCGAGTTGCGATCATGCCACTGCACTCCAGCCTGGGAAACAGAGTAGGACACTGTATCTAAATAAAGTAAAATAAAATAAAATAAAATAAAATGGAAGTACAGGGTCCTGACCTAGTGCTCCTAGTTATGGAGGGCTTCCTGGGGAGGTGGCACATGAGCTGAGATCTTGTTCTGATTATTTATTGCTGTATAACAAATGAACCTAGTAGCTTAAAACTACAATTTTTGTTGATGCTTGTGGTTTCTGTGGATCAGGGATTCAGAAGGGCTCTGCTGTGCAGCTCTGACTCAGGGTCTCTCATGAGGTTTCAGTTAGATGATGGCTGGAGCTGGAGCAGCTGGAAGATGCTGGACATCTCTTTCCCTCTCTGTAGGTGATCTCAGGGATTCTCCATGTGGTCTTTCTGCAGAGGCCGGCTTGGGCTTCCTCATAGCATGGCATCCTCAGGACAGTCATGCTGCTTAAATGTAGCTTAGGGCTCCAGAGCCAATGTCCTTGACCTCCTTCCAGAAGTGTCCCTGTGTCACTTACATGGCATCCTATTGGCCACAAACAAGTCATAGCCTGCCCCAAATCAAGGGCAGGGAACACGGGCCCCACTTCTACCCAGGACAAGTCTCAAGGTCATATTTTACAAAGAACACGTAAGATAAAAGATGCTGTTGTGCCTATCTTTGCAAAATATGCCCTGCCATAGATCTGAAGGGTGAGTAGGCGTTAAATAAGCAGAGAAGAGAGTTCCAGGCAAAGGGACAGCTGGCACAAAGGCCCTGGGGTGGAAAGAATGTGTGGTTTTGTACTGAGGAAGCACTCAGGGACACAGTAGTGAGTAAGACAACAACCCATAACGTTTGGAGCTTCCATTCTAGTGGGAGAGACAGACAATAAACACACAAAGAAACAAACAACATAATTTCAGGTTGCAATCAGTCCCAGAAAGGGAATACACTGGGGGCCGTGACAGAGTGAGATTGGGAACTGGAGTAGTACTTCAGGCTGGCAAGACCTTTCTGAGGGGGTGGCAATTGAGCTGAGAGCTGCAGATGAGAGGGAGCTGGCCAGCCACGCAAAGGGCTGGGGAAGAGTGTTCACATCCGAGGGAACAGCATGTGCAAAGGCTAAGAGGTGGAAAAGGGATGGGTGGCATGGTTGAAACTTGGTACGCAAGGGGGCTGGCAGGTGTGACATAAGGATGGACAGGGCGGGAGAGGCCAGGTTTTGCAGGGCTCTGGCAAGGAGTTTGGACTTATTTCTAAGTGTGACAGGGAGCTATTAGAGGGTTTTAAGCAGGAGAGTGACGTGATCTCATTTTGTAATAGAGATCCTCTGGCTGCTGTGGCACTGACTTCTGGGCGTGATGCCAGACTTCCGTTCCTGGCAGTACCATGAATGTGCTGTGTGACCAGAGGCTAGTCACTTAACCTCTCTGAACTGTAAAATGTGAAGAATGGAATATAGTGCGCAGGAAGGAGGGAACCCAGGGAGAAGGCTGTAGCATCATCCAGGCAGAGATGATGGTGGCCTGGACCAGGGTGGTTGCAGTAGAGTTGTTGGTAAGAAATGGGTAGGATCATGACAGACTGGGAGGTAGAATGGACAGAACTGGTGATTGGATGTGGAGCATGAGAAGGAGGAAAGCACAACCCCCAGGTTTCTGGCAAAGCTTAATCTTATTTTACAGCTCAGAGAGGTTAAGTGACTAGTCTGTGGTCACACAGCACATCCATGGTACCCAGAATTTAGTGCCACCCTCTGGGCCAATCTTGGGCCTGGGGATGGTACTGATACTGAGCCCTTGGCCCTTTTCTCTGTGTCTCCCCTGCCCTACTGCCCCCCCATCACCTCCCCTTCTTCCTCCCAGGATGCTGGTGGCTCTGGTTGACGCAGTCCCAGCAGGTGTGCCTCGCCAAGCTGTCGGCATGATGAACAGCTTCCCTTGGCTGAGCAGATAACAGTACACACACAGGTCAGGGGGGGCCCATGTAGCCCATCCATCAGGCCCGGGAGTGAGTGGAGGGCCGGCACACCCTCATGCCTGTTATCTGCCACAAATGTGTTTTCCCCCCAAGGTTAACAGGAAGAGTGACGGCCAGGCGCCTGACATCAGCAGGGCTGGTGTTCGCAGGAGCCAGCCAGACTCTCTCTCCTTTTCTCTCCCTCAGCGTCTGAAGAGTCCTGGGTGTGGAGACGCTTAGAGCCTCAGAATTGCAGACTCTTCAAGTCTTGAGCGCTGAATCTTCGAAACTTAGATGCGTACAATCCTCCATTCCTTGAGGCAGGATTGTGCGGTGGTTAAAAGCAGGGACTCTGGATCCCACCTAACCTGATTGGGTTGAGATCCCAGTTCTGCCACTTACTAGCTGTGTTATCTAAGGCAAACACCTCAGTATCTCTGTGCCTCATTATGAGGGTGGTAATAGTGTAATAGTGTCAATCCCGTGGCCGTGGGGATTATAGGAACTAATCTTTGTATCTAAAGTGCTTAGAACAATGCCTGGCACAGAGCATGTTGCTCATATTGGTAGATATAGAGTTCTTAAAGACACAGAATCTTCAAGTCTAAGTTTTAGAGACACAGAACTTTAAAACCTTTGAATCTTCTTAGGGCCACAGATTTTCAGAATCTTACTATTTTAGGTGATTATGGTCACACCTGCAGTGGCGGCTGCAGGGGTTTTAGCCTTCCATAATCTCTGTCACTTCTTTCTCATTTCTTTCACATGGGCAATAGCTAGTTTCTCAATCTTATGTAAAGTGTTCTGCAAATATGGTGGCAAGCCCACCTTCTAGGCAGATTGTGGGCCCCACATAGAAATTCTAGAGTGTCTACTGCACAGCGCCTCACAGTCTCTATAAATACATTTATCTAACTATCCACCCAGTCCATCCATCCATCCATCCATCCATCCATCCATCCATCCATCCATCCATGCATCCCTTCACTTATCCATCCATGCATCCTTTCATCTATCCATCTTCCCATCCATCCATCTATCCACTCATTCCATCCATCACCTTCTCACATCTATCACTCAATCTATTGTCTAGCCATCTATATGCATTTCCCATCCTTCCATCCATCCATCCATCCATCCATACATACATTCTTCTATCTATACATCTTTTCATCCACCCATTGATCCATACTTTCATCATCCATCTGTCCATCCATCCATCCATATCTGCTCATCCCTCCTCCCCCATCCACCTATCCCATTTGTCTCTCTCTCCTTCCTTCTTTCTTCCTTTTTAAAATTTTCTCATCCTTCCATCTATCTGTCTATCTATTCACCCAACACTTATTCACTTATTGAGTATCTATTGCATACAAGGTACTGGATTGGGCTATAGAAGGAGGTCTATGCATTGGCGTCAGTTTCTATCTTCCCTGAGCTTCCAGTCCAGCAGGCCATAGAAGACCCAAACACAAACCAGATAATGCAAGCTTGGCTCTATACAGCAGAGATAAAAAGCCACGCTGAGTGACAGAAAGGGAATTCTCCTTTCTGCTGGGGCCCCTGGGGCAGCTTCATAGCAGAGGTGGTATTTCATCAGGATCTCGAAAGATCCTGTCTTGATGACATTACAAGTGGCTTCATCTTTCAGGGGACTGGGAAGAGAAGCCTGGGGAGCCTTAAACACCATCTGGTTCACCTGGATGACCACTGCTAGGAGGTTTGCTTCCATTTGTTTTTCAAATTTAATATTTTTCATTTTGGTTTAGTGAAGGGGACCAAATGAAAGGAGGTTCCCTTTAAATGCCATGTGAAGAAGTGCTGCAATCCCTTCTTGCACACCTCCAGGGCTGAAAAGCTCACTACCAGACAAGGAGAAAGGCCTCTAGAACTCTACTGTGCTCCAGGAACTGAAAGGCACAAAGGGCTCTGTTTGATCTTCCTGACCCCCAGGAACTGTCTATTACTGTTATCTGGGGGGTGGGGGGTAGGAATAGTGCTCTGGACCCAGTGTGTCTGGCTCACATCCCAGCTTCCCATTCATGAACTGTATGACCTGGAGCAGGTTACTTCACCTCCCAAGGACTCAGTTTACTCATCCATAGTACGGGGATGGCAATTAGAATACCTCTCATGGGATTGTCACAAGGATCAAATGAGCTAACACATTCATGATGCTGAGTGAGTGTTTGTGAAATTATTGCTATTACTGTTTTAGGTGGTTGTATTAGTCAGTGTTGCATCAGGCAGCTCAGTGGAGAGCATGAATCTAGCAAAATCGTGTTAGTGGTTTGGAAGAGTTGAAATTGCAGTGGCTGGAGATTATCAATAGCAGAAAAGATGCTACAGACCATATTCACCATTTGACGAAGGCATCCTCTTTGGACTAGGGGGTGCTGCACAAGTAAATGGGATGCTGTGAGAGAAAGAACCCCAAGACTGGAGGAACAAAGACAGGAGTGATTTTTTTTCAAGACAGGTCTCCTTATGTCACCCAGGCTGGAGTGCAGTGGCGTGATCACAGTTCACTGCTGCCTCCACCTCCAGGTTCAAGCGATCCTCTCACCTCAGCCTCCTGAACAGCTGGGACTACAGGCATGCACCACCACGCCCGGCTAGTTTTTTGTATTTTTTGTAGAGATGGGGTTTCTCCATATGCCCAGGCTGGTCTCAAACTCCTGGGCTCAAGCAATCCTCCTACCTCGGCCTCCCAAAGTGCTCACAGGCGTGAGCCTCCATACCTGGCCAAAAGAGGAAGCAATGTTACAAGAAAGAGCCCAGGAGTTGGGGCTACCTAGAAGGAGTTGGAACCACAGAGGGAGAGGCTGCTTTTCCAAAGACTAGAAACCAGGGAGGAGATGCAGCTAGTGGAGACCTTGCCCTGAGTAGAGGGAGCAGGAAAATACCCTGCTTCTCCCTCCCTCCTGCCCTGCAGTCTGTACGCACTGTCACCTAGGGAGACAAATCAGAGACAAGGAGGCCTGCCCTCCCAGCTTGCAGAGCCCAGAGGATCATTTCGTAGGGTATGTTCCTCATGATCCTATTCTGCAGGATACTTCTTCAGAAAAAGGTTTTTAGGCAAATCAGGCTTGGAAATGCTGTAGGCAAGAACTCTGTCCCGCAGATCTGCCAGGCATGTTACTACAGTGAAGACGAGCAGCAACAGAGTTAAAAAGCCCAGGCTCTGTAGTCAGACTCATTTCCCTCCTCTATCAAATGGGAATAGTAACAATATGTACTTTACAGGGACATTTATTCATTTGTTAATTTATTCATTAATTGAGTAGATACAGTGTGTCAGTCTCCAGGGATATGCTGGTGAACAAGACAGACATGGTATCAGTCCTCAAGAAGCTTACATTCTAGAGGAATATAAGCTAATGAGGTAATGAATGTAAAGTGCTTAGCACACTGCCTGGAATATAGTAAATGCCCAATAAATGCCACCCTTAAAGGCTCTGAGAAGTCCTGCAATGGATACGTCTTAAATCCAGGACTTTCCAAACATATCTGGCCATGAAATCTGCCTCTTTTTCCCCCCAGTAGTACCCTATTCCTATGCTGCAGCACTCACTGGTCCAAAGAACATATTTTAGAAATGCTAGGTGGGCAGATATGGTCTATACACACACTTATACACAGAGACACACAAAGATACAAATATCAACTACTTCTGGTAGCTAATGAAATATTAATAGGGCTTTGAAGAAATGGGAATAGCTCATCTCTTGTTTCATTTTAAAGTGACCACATTTTGTATAAATCTTGTCTTGGAGGGTAGTAAGTGGAATTCACTTTGATGAGTTTGTTCTGAAAAATATGGAGTCATTAATTAATTGATCCACTCAACAAGCATTTATGGCAGCTTCTGTCACTCTGTGCTGCCTGCGTGGCACTGGGGACACAGTGATTCTAAGGCAATGTGTAGGATCAAGATACGCCCTGTATATTGTGGCAGCCCCAAAAGAGGCCGCCTATGACCATCTGGGAGGGCTTCCAGGAAGAGGCGCTATCTGAGTTGAGTCTAAAAAGGTGAATGGAAGTTTAGCTAGGAAAGGGAGCCCTATAGAAATGGGTATTCACTGTTCTTGGCCCTGACTCCTTAGGGTCAGAGTCAATTTTAGGTCCAAGAAGGGAGAAGATGGTCTGGCCCCGAGTGGTTTCTTCTCTACTTGTGCTGGGGGGTTGGGGGGTCATGAAAGGAGCACTGGGCTGGGAGTCAGGCAGCCTGGGGAGCAAGTCCAGTGTCTGTCACCCACTACCATGCGACCTTGAGTAACTCACTCCCTCTCTCTGAGCCTCAGCTTTCTCATCAGTGAACTGGGGCTAGCAGAGCTTACCTCACTGGGCTGATGTGAAGAGCAGGGGAGGTGATGGATGAGGAAGTGCTTTGTAAGCTGCTGAGTGCTGTAGACTGCAAAGCTCTATGTATATGCAACACATTGGCTGCATGTCTTGGCTCAAGACCCAGTTCGCAGTAGGGGCAGAAAGAATTGTTGAACCAAATTCTTCTGCCACCTTCTGGGCTCTGTTCCTCTGGCTTTTGAAATTGTTTTGGTCCTCCTAGGTCCCTTATTAATATACCAACACTCTGAAAGGTGTTAATCCTTATTAGCTAATATCTTAGTGCTGGCACTTTCATTAGCAGTTAACACCTGTAGTTAGCAGCTAACTCCTTAACAGGAATCATCTGGCATTCATCTGTGAGAAGAACTTTCAGGAATGGGGCCAGGAGGGGCTCTTGGTGGTCTTGGAGCACAAGGGGGCTATGAGAGAAGAAAAGACTGTCCAGGAGAGACATCTCTGACAGAGCTATTTTGCCAAAGGAAAATTCCATTACCTGTCCACTAGACTGAGACCCCTAGAGAATGGTACCCTGAATCATCTCTGCTGCCTTGTCTAGCAGAGAGGCTTTGGGCAAACTACTTAACCATTATAAGCCTCAGGTTCCTCCTCTATTAAATGGGGATACTCAACTATACATTTTTGGGTCACCATGGCTAATGCTATGTTTCTCAAATTTGCTGTATATTTGCAGGTGGTACATAAAATTTTTACTTTAAGAGTGAAACTTTTTTATCCATCAACTTAAATAAACTTATGCTGGGTATCAAATGACCTTCCCTTAAATCTCAATGACTTTCAACAATAAGGATTTATTTTTTGCACATGCTACTTGGCAATCAGGTAGCTTTGGATCTGCCTTGATTCTGCTCCACGTTGTCATTCTGGGAACAAATTTGAAGGGGTGGCACTGCCTGGAGCATGCTAGTAACACGGCAGCAGAAGGAACAACAGCGGAACCCCACGATGGCTCTTAAAGCTGCCATTCAGAAGTGGCATCCAACAGTTCTGCTCAATTTCATTGGCCAAAGCAAGTCACATGGCCAGATCTGATGGTGACAAGGTGGGAAGCATACACCTTTTCAGGGAGGCACCTGGTAAGGAGGGGCCGTGAGTATTGTTGAATAATAATACAATCTAGTGCAGTATTGATTTTCATGCATATTAGAAAAATAGGCCTGTAATTCCAGAACTTTGGGAGGCCGAGGTGGGTGGATCACCTGAGGTCAGGAGTTTGAGACCAGCCTGGCCAACATGGAGAAACCCCTGTCTCTACTAAAAATACAAAAATTAGCTGGATGCGGTGGTGCACACCTGTAATCCCAGCTACTTGGGAGGTTGAGACATGAGAATCGCTTGAACCTGGAAGGCAGAGGTTGCAGTGAGATGAGGTAGAGCCACTGCACTCCAGCCTCAGCAACAGAGTGAGACTCTGTCTAACTATGGGGCATGTTGGCTCATGCCTATAATCCCAGCACTCTGGGAAGCCAAGGTGGGAGGATCATTTGAGTCCAGGAGTTTGAGACCAGCCTGGCCAACATGGTGAAACCCCATCTCTACTAAAAATACAAAAATTAGCTGGGCATGGTGGAAACACCTGTAGTTCCAGCTACTTGGGAGGCTGAGACAGGAGAATCGCTTGATCATGGGAGGCAGAGGTTGTAGTGAGCTGAGATTTTGCCACTTTGCTCCAGCCTGGGCAACAGAGTGAGACTCTGTCTCCAAAAAAAAAATGACTATACATATATATAGTACAAATATAGAGAGAGAGCAAGAGAGAGAGAATGATAAAACGAACATGGCAGAATGCATACAATTGGCAGGCCTGGGTCTCGGCTCACTGCAACCTCCACCTCCTGGGTTCAAGCAATTCTCCTGCCTCAGCCTCCTGAGTAGCTGGGATTACAGGCATGTGCCAACACCCCTGGCTGATTTTTGTATTTTTAGTAGAGACGGGGTTTTGCCATGTTGGCCAGGCTGGTCTGGAACTCTTGACCTCAGCAATCTGCCCACCTCGGCCTCCCAAAGTGCTAGGGTTACAGACGGATCTGATTTCTTAAGGTGAGGCAAAGGTAGAGAGAATAAAAACTAGTTGAGCTAATTTAAAGAATATTAAATAACAGTAGCCAGGTGGGACATTTGGCAAAGTGGGACTTGCACCTCCCATGAGGCATTTGATGGTCCTCACACTTCATCGGGGTCCTCTGGCTGGCAGCCCCCTTCTCATTCATTCATTCCATACCCCCTTATTGAGCACCTACTGTGTGCTAGGCACCTGTTGGGCACTGAGGAGTCAATAGTGAATGATACGAGGCAGACACAGGTCCTCCCTGGAGAGGCTGACAGCCTCATGGAGGTGTTGGGATAGGAAGACATGCAGTGAGTGGTCTAGGGAGCCCTGTGCCAGCTGCTGTTGTCCCTGTGGGGAAAGACAGGCTGTCTAGTGGCTCACCACTGGCAGTTGGTGTTGGGGGAACCATCACATGCTATACTTCCTAACAAGGGACAGTTGTTTCACTGGGCCCACATAACAGTGTCTCTGTGTGAGCAGGGGGCAGGGAGCAGATAGGCAAAGTCACAGTATGCACTGAACACTTTCCTGGATGCTTATTTGTTGCCGAAATTTGTTGTCATGGGGGCTGAATAACTTATTGTTTTTATATTAAAAGAAACAGAAGGACTGGGAAGGGGCACAAGAGCATGTTTTAGGATGATTAAAATGCTCACTTTTGTAGGCTGGGCACGGTGGCTCATGCCTGTAATCCCAGCACTTTCAGAGGCCAAGGCAGGTGGATCACTTTAGGTCAGGAGTTCAAGATCAGCCTGGCCAACTAGGCGAGACCTCATCTCTAGTAAAAATACAAAAATTAGCTGGGCATGGTGGCAGGTGCCTGTAATCCCAGCTACTTGGGAGGCTGACGCAGGAGAATTACTTGAAACCAGGAGGCAGAGGTTGCAGTGAGCCGAGATTGCACCACTGCACTCCAGCCTGGGTGATAGAGCGAGACTCCGTCTCAAAAAAATTTTTAAAAAGCTTATTTTCTTGATCATGGTGGTAGTTACATGGTTGTATAAATTTCAAAACTCACTGAAATGTACACTTTAAATGAATGAGTTTTATCATATGTAAATTACACTCCAATAAAGCCGATTTACAAAAGAATTTTTTACAGGAGTATGAAAATTATACATTATTTTGGAGAGGCTCAGAGAAGTTGAGTAACTTGCCCAGGATCAAAAAACTACTGACGGGAGATGCAGGAAAAGAGACCGGGTATGCCTGACCCCGGGATTAACTACAATTGGTACATGCCTTTCATTCATCTGCATAAAAAACAGCGACTCCATTTTGAAAAGCAACATTCTCAAACAGCATAGAATCTACCCCAGTCATAAAGATTTCAGAATTAGAAGGGAATTAAGTGGCCTCAGAGTTCTGTCTCCTTCCTCCTCTGCCCAATGACACACATAGAAGCCCTGCCCTTCTCTTTGGCCTTGATTGACCTCTGAGTCATGCCCTTGAGAGTCACCCTGGACACTTCCATCTATTCTCTTTTCTTTTTTTTTTTTTTGAGATGGAGTCTTGCTCTGTCTCCCAGGCTGGAGTGCTGGGATTACAGGTGTGAGCCACTGCGCCCAGCCCACTTCCATCTATTCTTGTATTCTTGTATCAGTTAAGCCTCCCTCACTCTCAGCCTCTGTCTCCTCTTTTCTGCCCTGGCCCTGGGGTTTGGGAGGCTCGGCCCACCTTGTCCTACCCCAGCTAAACATCTTTGTGTCACCCTTGCTGTTTATTCTTCCACAGTCTGGGAGACCAGGAGGGGACCCTTTGATCTGGGTGGGAAGCAGGGACCATTTGAGAGGGTTTGCCATTGACCTACTTTATAGATGAAGAAAGAAGGCTCAGAGAGGTAGAGGACCTGCGTGAGGTTAAACAGTTTGCACGGGATAGAGCCTGAACCCACCCAGATCTGTCTGATTCCAGATCCCAGGCCCTTACCCAGGAAGACAGTAGGAGGCCAAGTCATGAGGCTGAGGGTTGGGTCGGGGGAAGGCAGAGGGTGTGAGAAGTCTCTTTCAAACTCCCTTCATTCCAGAATCAGCTCTGTCAACGGCTTAGAAAACCCCAGTCCCTGAAGGGACAGGGCTGCCAGGGCCTCTTGCCGAGTGACTGCAGACCACATTTTTCTTAATCTTAATTGAAAACTGTTCAAGTAGAAAAATCATTTCAC
This sequence comes from Pan paniscus, assembly GCF_029289425.2. Lineage (NCBI taxonomy): Eukaryota > Metazoa > Chordata > Mammalia > Primates > Hominidae > Pan > Pan paniscus. The sequence goes on from NC_073270.2 coordinate 43,377,523, forward strand.
TGCTTCATCTCAGAAAGGAAAAGAAGGGAGAAGGGAGGGCTCGGGTTGGGTTGGGGGATGGAGGATTTAGCCAGAGAGGAAAGGCTGTGGCTATCGAGGGCTTGGTCCCTACCTGCCCTGGGCCTGCCACTAGGCCTTGCCCCATTGGGCCTCCCTGAGCCCCAGGGCTTGGGGGGGTTGGGTCTGCCGGGCTACTGATGCAGTCGGTCGTAAGTACGAGGGTCCCACCATGTACCACGCAGATCCTTGGCCAGGATCCCAGAACAATGAAACACCGTCAGATGCAGCTCCTAGGGCCTGGGAACTAGGGGCTTCTAGTTCCTCCCCTCCTCCTCTTCCTCTTTCATTCATTCCTTCCCTCCTTCAACCAATATTTATTGAGCATCTGCAATGTGTCTGCTACTGTTTCAGAATATACAAATAGCCCCTGCCCTCCTGGAATGCACTGTCTAGCAGGGAAGGCAAATGATCAGATAAATAGAGAATAACAAACTGAATTTAGCTCTGAAGAAACGGGGAGAATGGGGTGAGCAATTATTCTATAGGCACGGGTGAGAATTGTGATTTAGGCTGAGCAGTCAGGGAGGGTCTCCTGGAGGAGGTGGTATTTCAACAAAGGCACAAAAGGTGGGTAGGAGTTATCCAGGCAAAGGCAGAGGTGGGGTCAGTGGTGGGAGTGGGATAGCACCCCCAGGACAGAGGGAGGTGCTGGAGAGGCTAGACTCTTAAGCAAGACTGATTGGGTTCAAATTCCAGCTCTGTCACTAGCCAGCTGAGTGATCCTGGAACAAGTTAACTAACCTCTCTGTGCCTTAATTTTCTCATTTGTAAACAGAGGATTATTGTGAGGATTAAGTGGGTTTACATAGATAATATGCTACAGTGGTGCCTGGACAGCACTATTGTAAGCAAACAAAAAGCCCCAGCATGTGCAAAGGCACTAGGGCAGGCAACTGCAAAGTAAGTCATCGAAGTCAACAAAGGAACAGGCTTTATCCCAGGGCAAGCACAGATTGGGTGCACGCCGTGGAAATCCATGCTGTGCTCCAGAAAAAATGGAGGCTAAAATCCTGTATCTGCCGGGTAGTCAGAGCAAACCTATGTTGGTACCTTCTACCCCTCTTTTCATGGCATCCCTGTAACCTTGGGAAGAATCCTTGGTTATCCTCACTTTACAGATGAGTGAACTGAGGCTCAGAGAGGCCAAGTGACTAGTCCAAGGTCAAGCAGGTGGGGCTGAGCCCAGGTTTGGCTACCTCCAGAGCCCAAGTCTCTTACCACTGTACTCTACTGCCTCAATTTTGAGATGTAACAAAAATGGCATCTTATCTAGGTTTGACTATTTGTTGAGCACACGCTGTGTGTTGCATCTTGGGCTACACGAACCACACAGGAAGCAATTTATAAGATGCAGCCTAGGTAGGGCAGTCTTACAATATTTTTCCTAAACTGAGTCACTTTGGACAGTGAAAGTGGCACTCTTCCAGGATGGCATGTGTCAAATGGAACCTAGGGTCACCCCAAGCCTGGGGCAGGTGATCAAGAGCGTGGAATCAGGTAGACCTGGCTGGCTTAGTGCCCTTGGGCAAGTCACTTAACTCCTCTGAACCTGTTTCTCCATATGGGGGTAACAATCCCTAGCTCCTAGAGTTGTGAGGATCAAATGAGACAATGGGATGACAAATACTAAGCCCAGTGCCTGGCATGGAGTAGGCCTTCAGTGAATGGTAGACATTATTATGTAATACACAGTCAGTGGATTTCCCTCTGTCTGTCTCTTTACCCATCTCCCTGTTTCTCAGGTTTTCCCCTCCAATCCCCTTACCCCTTCCAGGACCCAGGTCTAATCTGATTTGCTGTGTGTCCTTGGGCAAAAATCTTTTCCATTCTCTGGGCCTGCTCTCTCCATCCAGCTAGAATGCTTCAACAAGGCTGCTGGGGTTCCGCCTCTCCCCCTTCCTCTCTTGGCTGGCCTTGCTACCCTGCCATCTATCCCCAGGCTCATTTTACAGGTCAGTTCCCTTTAATGAGCAGGGCTCAGAGCCTTTTCCCTCACAAAATGGAAACTGCGGGTTCATCAAAATCTCATTAACCTCCATTCTCCTGGTGGTCCTGCAGGGGTCAGACCTGTCTCAGGGTGGGGGTGCCACCTCCCAGTTGGCAGGGTCCAGGGCTGTCTGGGGCTAGCGGTGGGTGGGGCTACTGGTTTGCTGGTTCCAGACAATATTCATGCCACAACATCCAGTTCTGCCAGCCTTGGCCACCTGGAGGGAAGAGGAGAGAGGGGGCCTTCAGCACTTTAATTTGAAAACTTGCCATGGGACCGAGGGATGTTGGGAGCAGAAGAGAACGGCTGGCTTCTAGTGAATTAATGCTTCGCTTGTAACTGGTAATTTTCTCCACTTTCATGTCACCTGGCTCTTTCTTCTTCTTTCATTTGATCTTACTTGGAAGGGTAATGTGGCCCACCACTGTCTCCTCCATCACGGTCCTAATTTTTCATCTAGGACTTGTCTGAGCCTAGCCCTGCTCATGTGCATGGTCTCTGGAGGAGCTTGGTAGTGAGGGTTTCTGGGATCCTCTCACTAACCAGGGGGCTGTGGGAAAGTTGCTTAGGCTCTCTTAGCCTGACTTACCTCCTCTATTCTGAGAATAAAATGAGATAATGTATTTAGTGCCTGGCAACCACTTTGAAAAACATGGCGGCAGTTTCTTCTAACCTTAAATGTGCACTTATTTAGTCGAGAGAAATAAAAACACATGTCTATCAAAGATCTGTGTGCAAATGTTTGCAACAGCTTTATTTTTTTTATTTTTTTATTTTTATTTTTGTGAGACAGAGTTTCATTCTGTTGCCCAGGCTGTGGTGCGGTGGCATGATCTTGGCTCACTGCAACCTCTGCCTCCTGGGTTCAAGCAATTCTCCCGCCTCGGCCTCCCAAAGTGCTGGGATTACAGGTGTGAGCCATCGCGCCCAGCCATAACAGCTTTATTCATAATTGCCCTGAACTAGAAACAACCCAAAGGTCCATCAACTGGCGAATAGATCAATAAATTGCAGTTCGACCATATGTTGGAATACTAGGTGCAGGGAAAAGAAACCTACTACTGATGTCCACAATGACATGAATTAATTTCAAAAGCATTCTGTAAAGTGAAGGAAGCAGACTCCAATGGCTAAATACCAGGTGATTCTGTTTAATGACAACCTGGAAAAAGCCAAACTGCAGGCACAGAAATGAAATCAGTGGTTGCCAGGGGCTAGGGAAGGGGGAGGGGATCCACTGCAAAGGGGCACAGGCAACTTTCTGGGGCTAGAGAAATGTTCAATATCTTTTTGTTGTTGTTGTGTTTAGAGATGGGGTCTTGCCATGTTGCCGAGGCTGGTCTCGAACTCCTGGGCTCAAGTGCAGGCAGGAGGGCAGTGGCACGATCTCAGCTCACCGCAACATCCGCTTCCTGGGCTCAAGCTATTCTCCTGCCTCAGCCTCCCGAGTAGCTGGGATTACAGGCGTGAGCCTCTGCACCCAGCCAAATATTCAATATCTTGATTGTGGCGGTGAGTATACTGGTAAATATGTCTTTCAAAACTCACCCAAGTGCACACTTTAAAAGGATGAATCTTATTGTATGGAAATTATATCCCAGTAAACCTTACTTTAAAAAATAATGCTAGCCAGTAAAACTGTCAGTTAATTTTAATTTTTTTTAGACAGGGATTATCAGTCCATTTTCATACTGCTATAAAGAACTGCCCAAGACTGGGTAATTTATAAAGGAAAGAGGTTTAATTGGCTCACAGTTCAGCACGGCAGGAGAGGCCTCAGGAATCTTACAATCATTGCAGAAGATGAAGAGGAAGCAAGCCACCTTCCTCACAGGGTGGCAGAAGGAGAAGTGCCAAGCGAAGGGGGAAAAGCCCCTTATAAAACCATCAGATCACAGGAGAATTCACTCAGTATCACAAGAACAGCATGGGGGGACCACCCCCATGATTCAATTACGTCCACCTGGTCTTTCCCTTGACACGTGGGGATTATATGGATTGCAATTCAAGATGAGATTTGGGTGGGGGACACAAAGCCTAACCATATCATTCTGCCCCTGGTTCCTCCCACCACATCATTCTGCCCCTGGCTCCTCCCAAATCTCACGTTCTGTTCACTTTTCAAAACCAGTCATGCCTTCCCAACAGTCCCCCAAAGTCTTAATTTATTCCAGCATTAACCCAAAACTCCATGTCCAAAGTTTCACCTGAGACAAGGCGAGTCCCTTCTGCCTATGAGTAAAATCAAAAGCAAGTTAGTTACTTCCTAGATACAATGGGGATACAGACATTGGGTAAATACACCCATTCCAAATGGGAGAAATTGGCCAAAACAAAGAGGCTACAGGCCCATGCAAGTCTAAAATCCAGTGGGGCAGACAAATGTTAAAGCTCCAAAATTATCTCCTTTGACTCCATGTCTCACATCCAGGTCACACTGATGCAAGAGATGGGCTCCTACAGCCTTTGGCAACTCCATCCCTGTGGCTGTGCAGGGTACAGCCCCCCTCCCAGCTGCTTTCAAGGGCTGGTATTGAGTGTCTGTGGCTTTTCCAGGTGGACGGTGCAAGCTGTCAGTGCATCTACCATTCTGGGGTCTGGAGAACAGCGGCCCTCTTCTCACAGCTCTACTAGGTAGTGCACCAGTGGGGACTCTATGTGGGGGTTCTGACTTCACATTTCCCCTCCACACTGCCCTAGAAGAGGTTCTCTACGAGAGCTCCATCCCTGCAGCAAACCTCTGCCTGGACGCCCAGGTATTTCCATACATCCTCTGAAATCTAGGCAGAGATTCCCAAACCTCAATTCTTGACTTCTGAGTATCCACAGTCCCAATACCACCTGTAAGCCACCAAGGCTTGGGACTTGCACTCTCTGAAGCAACAGACTGAGCTGTACATTGGCCCCTTTTAGCCATGGCTGGGATGTAGGGCACCAAGTCCTGAGACTGCACAAAGCAGCAAGACCCTGGGCCCAGCCCATGAAACCATTTTTAGCTCCTAGGCCTCCAGGCCTGTGATAGGAGGGGTTGTTGTGAAGATCTCTGACATGCCCTGGAGACATTTTCCCCATTGTCTTGGTAATTAACATTTGGCTCTTCATTATTTATGCAAGTTTCTGTAGCCTGCTTGAATTTCTCCTCAGAAAATGGTTTTTCTTTTCTATCACATCATCAGGCTGCAAAATTTCCAAACTTTTATGCTCTGCTTCCCTTTTAAACCTAAGTTCCAATTCCAAACCATCTCTTTGTGAATGCATGAAACCAAATGCTTTTAAGAGGATGCAAGTCACCTCTTGAACACTTTGTTGCTTAGAAATTTCTTCTGCCAGGTACCCTAAGTCATCTCTCTCAAGTTCAAAGTTCCACAGATCTCTAGGGCAGCAGCAAAATGAAGCATAGCAAGAGTGACCTTTGCTCTAGTTCCCAATGAGTTCCTCGTCTCCATCTGAGACCACTTCAGCCTGGACTTCATTGTCAATATCACTAACAACATTTTGGTCAAAACCATTCAACAAGTCTCTAGGAAGTTCCAAACTTTTCCACATCTTTCTATCCTCTTCTGAGCCTTCCAAATTGTTTCAACCTCTGCCTGTTACCCAGTTCCAAAGTTGCTTCCACATTTTCAGGTATCTTTATAGCAGAACCCCACTCTCTGAGGTACCAATTTACTGTATTAGTTTGTTCTCACACTGCTATAAAGAACTGCCTGAGACTGGGTAATTTATAAAGGAAAGAGGTTTAATTGACTCACAGTTCCACATGGATTGGGAGGCCTCAGGAAACTTACATTCATGGCGAAAGGTGAAGGAATCCAGATACCTTCTTCACAAGTCACAGGAAGGATAATCTATGCAGGAGGAACTACCAAACACTTATAAAACCATCAGATCTTGTGAGAACTCACTCATTATCAAGAGAACAGCATGGGGGAAGCCGTCCCCATGATCTAATTACTTCCACCTGGTCACTCCCTTGATATATAGAAATTATGGGGGTTATAATTCAAGATGAGATTTAGGTGGGGACACAAAGCCTAACCATATCAACAGAGTCTCACTCTGTCACCCAGGCTGGAGCACAATGGTACAATCTTAGCTCACTGCAACCTCTGCCATCCAGTCTCAAGCCATCCTCCCACCTCAGCCTCCTGAGGAGGTGGGACCATAGGCACATGCCACAATGCCTGGCTAATTTTTTGTAATTTTTTTGTACAGACTGGGTTTCACTATGTTGCAGGCTAGTCTCGAACTCCTGGACTCAAGGAATCTCCCAACCTCGGCCTCCCAAAGTGCTGGGATTACAGACGTAAGCCACTGTACACAGCCTAATTTTAAAATTTATTTTGCTTTTTAAATTGAGGTATGGTGTACAAATAGTACACTACACCATAAAGAGCCCCAATCTTGTGTATACATCTTGAAGACTTTTTACATTTTTGTACATCCCATGCAGATCAATGTATGAAACATTTCCAGGCCCTCTTACTCCCTCACTCCCCATCCAAGGCCACAACCCTGAAAGTTAACTAATATTTTGACATCTCTCACCACAGGTTAGTTTTGTGAGATTTTGGATCTCCTATGAATAGTCATCCTGAATGTAATTGTTTGTGTTTGGCTGTTGGTGAGGTATTTAAGTCATCTTCTAAAAACACAAATCAGATCGTGTCATGTCTTGATTAAGAGCCTTCCAATGTCTTCTCAGTAAGCTTCAAGTAGAATCCCAAGCACTCTCCCTGCCCGCTAAACTATGCATGTCCTACCCACACCATGGACCAGCTGCGCTGGAGTCCTCTCCAGCCACACAGAGCTTCCTTCAGTTCTTTGAGCGCCCCCAGCTCTTTTCAGCTGTGGGGTCCTCGCCTTTGCTGATTCTTCTACGTGCAATGAACTTCTGTGGGCCAGATTTCTCCCTGTCCTTTGGGTTTCTGCTGAATGGCCTTACCCAGACTCTACCCCAATGGGTTCCTGACTTCCACTCCTTGGTTATTTGCCATCTCTGCACCTGTTGGTTCCTCTGTAACCCTCATCATGGTTCACAATTGCTCCTTTGTTTGTGGGTCGATTGTCTTTCTCCCCGCTTAGGTTGAGAGTTAGACAAGGCTAGGTCTAACCTGTCTGCATGATCTAGGTGCCCAGTCCAGTGCTAGGCACATGCACGTGCTTAACACGTGTTGGCTGAATCAATACATGAACCATCCAATTCAGAATGTGGCTTCTCATGCACCTTCTCATTTGTTTCTCACAATATCAGCAAGGGAGCAAGGTGTCATCAGTGCCCTCTTCAGCTGAAGAACTTGGAGAAGTTGACCAAGCATGGTGGCTCATGCCTATAATCCCAACACTTTGGGAGGTCGAGGCGGGCAGATCACCTGAGGTCAGGAGTTCAAGACCAGCCTGGCCAATATGGTGAAACCCCATCTCTACTAAAAATACAAAACTAGCAGGGCATGGTGGCACATGCCTGTAGTCCCAGTTACTCAGAAGGCTGAGGCAGCAGAATTGCTTGAACCCGGGAGGCATAGGTTGCAGTGAGCTGAGATCATGCCACTGGCCACTAACTCCAGCTTGAGTGACAAGAGTGAAACTCCATCTCAGGGGAAAATTAAAAAAAAAAAAAAGAACTTGGAGAAGGAGAAGTTGATCTGATTGCTCAGGTCACGTACCAATCATGGCTGAGCTGGAACCTATCACTCCCTTCCTTCCCCCTGTCCACCTCCCGATGCCAGCAGAGCCTGCCTCTGGCTCTCACGCATCATTCTGTGCTGGTCATTGTTAAATTAGAGTAGAACTTAAGTACCATAAAATCTCAAGTGCACAGTTTGGTGGATTTTTGCTTAGGTATACACTCACAGAACACCCACCTAGATCAAGATGTAGAACCTTTCTAGCATCTTAGAAGGGATCCTTCATAATGGACCCCTTCTAGTCAATACCATCCCCCTCCCAAGGGAAACAATTATTCTCATTTCTATGACCATAGTTTAAAGTTGCCTAGTTTTGAACTTCATATTCATGGACTCGTTCAGAATGACCTCTTGTGTCTGGCTTCTCTCACTCAACACAAAATCTGGAGTCATCATGTTGCTGCATGGAGCAGTAGCTTGTTTTTTAAATGCCACATAGTATTCCAGTGTATGAATATATCACAATTTGTTTATATCCATTCTGTTGATAGGCACTTGAGCCGTTTCCAGGTTTTGTCAATTATGAATAAAGCTTCTGTGAACATTCTTTTGGTAGACATACGCACGTATTTCTCTTGGGCATATACCCAGGACTGAAGTGGTTGGGTCTTTCAGTGGGCATGTGGTTAGCTTTCCTAAATACTGCCAGACAGTTTTCCTGAATGGTTGTACTTCATGCATTCTAGGATCCCAGCAGCCAGAAGGTTCAGTGCTGACTCCCCTGCAGCTCCAGCCTTGCTGAGATTGAAGTCCCCATAGCCATACTTCCACCAGGTGCTGGGACGCTGAGCTACCCTGCTCCATTAGCAATCATAGCAGGGAGAAGGGGCTCAGTGAGGGTAGTCCAACGCTTTCTGCTGAGAGGCTGGCTGGCTTGCTGAGCCCAGCAAAGGTTAGGTCACTTTGCATTTTCCCCTCCAATGATCTCAGCTCTTAGGGGCAATTAGCCCTCAGTAGAGCAAGGAGCTCAGAATACTAACCAGATCTGGCCTAGCTGGGAGAGCATTTTTTTCCCTCTGCCTGGGTTGAGGCCCTGCCTTGCAGATGGAGAGGCTGAGTGGAGAGCTAGAGGAGGAAAGCATCCTTTACTACTGACCATGTGCACTGTGTTAGTGTTTTGGGTCACCAGATGCTCTTCAGTGGGGAAACGGGAGCAGCATCTGGTGCCACCCTGCTGATGTATGCCTCAAGAGGGGCACCATCACTCCTGGTTGCTGTTTGCTTCTCCAGGCAGCTCTGCCCATCACACAATATCCTGTTCAATGTAGTACTGTTTGTAACAGTCCTAAGGTGAAAATAAGCTAAAAGACTGGGCACGGTGGCTCACGCCTATAATCCCAGCACTTTGAGAGGCCGAGACGGGCGGATCACTTTAGGTCAGGAGTTCGAGACCAGCCTGGCCAACATGGTGAAACCCCATCTCTACTAAAAATATAAAAATTAGCTGGGTGTGATTGCACACACCTGTAATCCCAGCTACTTGGGAGGCTGAGGCAGGAGAATCGCTTGAACCAGGGAGGTGGAGGTTGCAGTGAGCTAAGATCATGCCCCTGCACTCTAGCCTGGGTGACAGAGTGAGACTCCATCTCAGAAAAAGAAAGAAAGAAAGAAAAGAAGCTAAAAGGCCACTGGAAGGGACTGATGAAGTAAATTACATGTTACATCCTATTAAATATACAATGGATGCTCTACAGCTGTTATGGACAGGAATAAGACGTATTAACATAACGTGTCCCTAATATGACACCCTGAGATGGGAATAATATCACTCCTGGGTTATGCCTGCCAAAAAGGCATAAGCTTAATCTAATTGTGAGAAAATCAGACAAACTCAAATTGATGGACACTACAAATTAACTGACCAGTACTTTTCAAAAGTGTCAAGGTCATGAAAGACAAGGAAAGTCTGAGGAATTATCACAGATTGGAGGAGAGCATGGAGACATGACAATGAAATACAGCGTAGGATCCTGGACTGGCTCCTGGAACAGAAAAAGAACAGTTGGGCAAAAACAAGCAAAATTCCAATTAGATCTGAAGATTGCTTAATGATATTGTACTAATGTTAATTTTCTGGCTTTGATGACTATTCCATGGTTATATAACATGTTGACATTAGGGGAAGCTGAGTGAGGAATACATGGGAGCTCTCTGTTTTTTTTATTTTTATTTTTTGTTTGTTTTTTGTGACGAAGTTTCACTCTTGTCGCCCAGCCTGGTGTGCAATGGCACAGTCACGGCTCACTGCAACCTCTGCCTCCTGGGTTCAAGCGAATCTTCTGCCTCAGCCTCCCGAGTAGCTGGAATTACAGGTGTTCACCACAACGCCCAGCTAATTTTTGTTATTTTTAGTAGAGACAGGCATTCACCATGTTGGCCAGGGTGGTCTTAAACTCCTGACTTCAGGTGATCTGCCCGCCCTGGCCTCCCAAAGTGCTGGGATTATAGGCATGAGCCAAAGCACCTGGCTGTAGCTTTTCTATAAATTTAAAATTATTTCAAAACAAAAAGTTTAAAGTAAATGTGACGGTATAGATTAGGACTTCTTAACCTTTGCCGTGCCATGGGCCTTTTGGATGAAGCCCATGAAACTTTTCTCGGAATAATGGTTTTAAACATATAAAATAAGATGTTTAAGATTTCCAAGAAGACCAATTATCTTAAAACACAGTTATCAAAATATTTTATAATTTCTTATGTAGAAATATACATGCTTCTTATTAATATATTCATTAACAAGATGCAGTGGCAGGTGTAATAACCACTGTAATTTCAAAGCGGTGATGAGTGTAAACAGTATTTCGAGATAGCTGCAACAATGATAATTTGATACAAAAATATCTACAATCACTATGGTAGTGAAGTCACAGATACTGTTAATTCTACTGTAGCTTGTTGCTTATATTCAAATGGAAGGAAATGAGAAATTTCAGTTAGAAGTTAGTGAAAATGAGGGTATAACTTTTTCCCGTTCAAGTTTACAGACCCCAGAGTTCTATTTGCAGTCTGGCAGTATCTATTACATCCCTGATATAAATGTATATTTATTGAACTGGAAAGAGGCTCATAATATATTAGTAATGGAGGTGGGGGAAGCAAGTTATCAATCAATATATACAGTAGAATCCCATTTTCATAAATTAAAAATGTCAGTGTGTGTGTGTGCATTGCGTATTCATTCAACAAGCATTCCATGATCACCTACCATGAGCCAGACTCTGAGAATATAACAATGAAAAAGAAAGACATGGTTTTTGCCTTCCCAGAGCAGGGCAGCTAGAAACATGAATAGCTTACAACACAATGGTGTGTGATTATTTGTTTTTTCTTCTTGTTTTGTTTTTTTGAGACGGAGTCTTGCTCTGTCATCCAGACTGGAGTGCAGTGGTGCGCTTTTGGCTCACTATAACCTCGGCCTCCCTAGTTCAAGAGATTTTTCTGCCTCAGTCTCCTGAGTAGCTGGGATTACAGGTGCCCACCAACACGGCCAGCTAATTTTTGTATTTTTAGTAGAGATGAAGTTTCACCATGTTGACCAGGCTGGTCTTAAACCCCTGACCTCAAGTGATCCACCGGCCTCGGCCTCTCAAAATGGTGGGATTACAGGCGTGAGCCACTGCGCTTCGCTTGTTTTTTTCTTTTTGCTTCTGTATATTTCCTAATTTTTTATGAACACGTATTTTGGGGAAAATATTTTTTAAAACAAAGGATAAAGCTCGTCTTTATCCCAAGCTGCATCCTGTCTGCAGGTAACACTCCCTATTGCCCCTAGGTCTGCCCCCTGGTGTCCCCAAAAAACTCATCCCCACTTCGGTGTCCCACCATAGCCATTAAGATCAGGCAGATGGCAACCTACAGGCCTTCCTTTCTCCAAGCTGACCACCCCCAGGTTCTCTGATGGTTTCTCACCCAACATCATTTCAAATCTTTTTACCGTCTATCACGGTGACCTTTCTTGGGACCTGCCCAGTTTTTTTTCACATTCCTCTTACAGTGTGGCATTCAGAGCTGCGCTCCAGATGGAGTCTGCCTCACTTAGATTGCAAAGAGACTATCACCTCCACCCTTCCAGACGTCATACTTCTATTTATGCCGCCTAAGAAAACAATCATTTTTTAAACAGCTTTATTTACATATAACTCACATACCATATATATTAGTTTTCTACTGACGCTGCAACAAATTACCACACACTTAGTGGCTTAAAGTAACACAAATTTACTATCTTGTTCCATGGATCAGAAGCGTGACACAAATCTCACTGGACAAAGGTCGAGGTATTGGCAGGGCTGAGTTTCTTTCTGAAGGTCCTAGGGGAGAATGGATTTCCTTGCCCTTCCCAGCTTCTAGAGGCCACCTGCCCTCCTCGGCTTATGGCTCCCTTCCTCCATCTTCAATGCCAGCAACACTGGGCTGAGTCATTCTCAAGATGCTGCCTCTCTGGTTCTCTCTTCATATTCCATCTTCTACTTTTAAGGTCGTTTGTGATTACATTGGGCTTACTTGGGTAATCCAGGCTAAACTTCCTGTCTTAAAGTCAGCTAATTAGCAACTGAATTAATTTCATCTGCAAACTTAATTCTTCTTTGCCATGTATCCTAACATATTCACAGGCTCTGAAGTTTAGGACATAGACATCTTTAAGGGGACATTAGTCTGTCTACCACATCACACAATTCGTTCACGTAAAATGTACAATTCAATGATTTTTAGTATATTCACAGGGTTGCTGGCAACCAACACGATCAGGTTTAGAACATTTTCATCACCTGGAAAAGAGACATGCAGCGATTAGCAGCCACTCCTATTTCCTCCCACCTCCCCCAGCCTTAGGCAGCTGATAGTCTACTTTCTACCTCATAGACTTGCCTATGCCAGGCATTTCATATGAATGGAATCATACAATATGCAGTTCTTTGTGACTGGCTTCTTTCACTTAGCATAATGTTGTATCATGTAGCAGCACTGTATCCCTTTTTATTGCCAATAATATTCCACTGTATGCATATATCACATTTTATTTATCCATTCATCATTGATAGACAAATGGGTTGTTCCCACTTTTTGACTATTGTGAGTAATAGTCCTATAAACATTTGTGTACAAATTTTTGTGTGAGCATATGTTTTCATTTCTTTTCTTTTTCTTTCTTTTTTTTTTTTTGAGATGGAGTTTTGCTTTTGTTACCTACGCTGGAGTGCAGTGGCGCGATCTCGGCTCACTGCAACCTCTGCCTCCCAGGTTCAAGTGATTCTCCTGTCTCAGCCTCCTGTGTAGCTGGAATTACAGGTGCACACCACTGTGCCTGGCTAATTTTTGCATTTTTAGCAGAGATGGGGTTTCACCATATTGGCCAGACTGGTCTCGAACTCCTGACCTCAGATGATCCACCTGCCTCAGCCTCCCAAAGTGCTGGGATTACAGCTGTGAGCCACTGCGCCCTGCCTGTTTTCATTTCTCTTAGGTTTACACCTAGGATTGGAATTGCTGGGTCATATGGTAATATTATGTTTAATATTTTGAGGAACCACCACACTATTTTTTAAAGTGGATGCACAATTTTACATTCCCACCAGCAGTGAATGAGGGATCCAATTTCTTCATAACCATGTAAACACTCGCTGTTTTTTTATTTTTTTATTTTTTTACTTATAACCATCCTAGTGGGTGTGAAGTGGTATCTCGTGGTGTCAATTTGCATTTTCCTCATGATTAAGGAAGTTGAGCATCTTTTCATGTGCTTAGTCATTTGCATATCTTCTTTGGAGAACTGCCTATTCAGAACCCTTACCCATTTAAAAAACTGAGTTGGTTATTTTATTATTGAGTTGTAAGAATTCTTCATATATTCTGGATATGTTACAGGAAAGGGGTCCCGATCCAGATCCCAAGAGAGGGTTCTTGGATTTCACACAAGAAAGAATCCAGGGTGAGTCTGCTGTGCAAAGTGAAAGCAAGTTTATTAAGAAAGTCAAGGAATAAAAGAATGGCTATTCCATAGACAGAGCAGCCCCAAGGGCTGCTGCTTGCCCATTTTTATAGTTATTTCTTGATGATATGCTAAACAAGGGGTGGATTATTCATCCCTCCATTTTCAGACCATATAAGGTACTTCCTGATGTTGTCATGGCATTCGTAAACTGTCATGGTGCTGGTGGGAGTGTAGCAGTGAGGACAACCAGAGTTCACTCTCACGGCCATTTTGGTTTTGGAGGGTTTTGGCCAGCTCCTTTACTGAAACCTGTTTTATCAGCAAGGTCTTTATGACCTGTATTTTGTGCTGACTTCCTATCTCATCCTGTGACTTAGAATGCCTTAACCATCTGGGAATGCAGCCCATTAGGTTTCAGCCTCATTTTACCCAGCTCCTGTTTAAGATGGAGTTGCTCTGGTTCACACGCTTCTGACAGATACAAGTTCCTTATCAGATGTATGAATTGCAAATATTTTCCCCCATTCTCTGGGGTGTCTTTTCACTTTCTTTTTCTTTTTCTTTTTTTGTTTTTTGAGACGGAGTTGTGCTCTGTCGCCTAGGCCAGAATGCAGTGGTGCACCTCAGCTCAACCTCCGCCTCCCAGTTTCAAGCAATTCGCCCTGCCTCATCCTCTCGAGTAGCTGGGATTACAGGTGCCTGCCACCACGCCCGGTTAACTTTTGTACTTTTTAGTAGAGACAGGGTTTCACTATGTTGGCCAGGCTGGTCTTGAACTCCTGAGCTCAGGTGATCTGCTTGCCTCAGACTCCCAAAGTACTGGGATTACAGGCATGAGCCACTGTGCCTGGCCTTTTTCACTTTCTTGATAATGTCATTTGTATTACAAATGTTTTTTAGTTTTGAGGAAGTTAAATGTATCTATTTTTTCTTTTGTCATTTGTGCTTTTAGGTGTCTATGGGCCCATTGCTTAACCCAAAGTGATAAAGATTTACTCCTGTGATTTTTTTCTAAGAGTTTTTATAGTTTTAGCTTTTACACTTATGGCTATGATCCATTGTATTAGTCTGTTTTCATGCTGCTGATAAAGACATACTCAAAACTGGGCAATTTACTAAAGAAAGAGGTTTAATGGTTTCACATGGCTGAGGAGGCCTCACAATCATGGCGGAAGGCAAGGAGGAGCAAGTGACGTCTTACATGGATGGCAGCAGGCAAAGAGAGAGAACTTATGCAGGGGAACTCCTCTTTATAAAACCATCAGATCTCATGAGAGTTATTCACTTTCACGAGAACAGCACGGGAAAGACTTGTCCCATGATTCAATTATCTCCCACCAGGTCACTCCCACAACACATGGGAATTCAAGATGAGATTTGGGTGGGGACACAGCCAAACCATATCATTCACTTTGAGTTAATTTTGCATATGGTATGAGTTAGGGGTCCAATTTCATTCTTTAGATGTGCATATCCAGTTGTTCCAGCACCCTTTGTGAAAAAGGTGATTATATCTTCACTGGCACTTTTGTTGAAAATCAATTGATCATAAAAGTAAGAGTTTATTTCTGGACTATTGATTCTGTTCTGTTAATCTATTATTTGAAATCAGAAGGTGTGAGTTCTCTAATTTTGTTCTTCTTTTTCAAAATTCTTTTGGTGATTTGGGACAATTTGCAATTCCATATGAATTTTAGGATCAGCTTGTCATTTTCCGGAAAAAAAATCCAGCTGGAATTTTGATAGAAATCGTATTGAATCTGTAGATCCATTTGGAGAATATTACCATCTTAACGATATTAAGTCTTTTGATCCATGAACATGGGATATGTTTCCACTTATACAGGTATTATTTAATTTTTTTCAACAATATTTTGTATTGTTGAAATATAAGTTTTGCAGTTCTACAAGTTTTGTAGTTCTTTTGTTAAAGTTATTCCTAAGGATTTTATTCTTTCTGATGCTACTGTAAATGGATTTTTTAAAAATTTCATTTTGTACTGTTCATTGCTAGAGTACAGAAATACAATTGATTTTTTATATTGATTTTGTATCCTGCAATCTTACTGGATTCATTTATTAGTTCTATTTTTTATTTTTTGTAGGGATGAGGTCTTGCTATGATGCTGATCTCAAACTCCTGGCCTCAGGTGATCCTCCTGCCTTGGCCTCCCAAAGTGCTGGGATTACAGGTGTGAGCCACCATCCCTTGGTCCATGTATTAGTTCTAATAGGTTTTTGTTTTTGTTTGTTTTTAGATTTCTTAGGATTTTCTATATACAAGATCATGTCACCTGCAAATAGAGATAGTTTTACTTCTTCCTTTCCAGTCCAGATGCCTTTTCTTTTTCTTGATTGCTATGGCTAGGACCTCCCATACAATCTTCAACAGAAGTGATGAGAGAAACATCCTTGTCTTGTTCCTGATTTTAGGAGAAAAATGCCTTTAGTCACATTAAATATGTTGGGTGTGGGTTTTTTTTTTGAGATAGCCTTTATCAGATCGAGTAAGTGCCCTTCGTTTTTTAACTTGAGACAGAGGCTGGCTCTGTCACCCAGGTTGGAGTGCTGTGACATGATCTTGTTTCATTGCACCTCTGCCCCTTGGGTTCAAATGATTTTCCTGCCTCAGCCTCCTGAATAGCTGGGATTACAGGTGCGCACCACCACGCCTGGCTAATTTTTTTATTTTTAGTAGAGAAAGTATTTCACCATGTTGGCCAGGCTGGTCTTAAACTCCTGACCTCAGGTGATCTGCCTACCTCGGCCTCCTGAAGTGCTGGAATAACAGGCATGAGCCACCGCACTCGGCCTGGAGTTCCCTTCTGTTCCTAGTTTATTGAATGTTTTTTTATCATGAAAGGGTATTAAATTTTGTCAAATGCTTTTCCTGCATTTATTGAGATGATCATGGTTTTTCGTCCTTTGTCCTATTGATATGATGTATGATATTAATGGATTTTCATACATTAAGCCAACTTTGCATTCCTGGAATAAATCCCACTTGGTTATAGTGTCTTATCCTTTTTGTATGTTGCTAGATTTGTGTTGCTAGTACTTTGTTGAGGAGTTTTCCATATATATTCCATCTTTATTTCAATAAAGAAATTAGTCTGTAGTTTTCTTTCCTTGCAATGTCTTTAATCATCATTTTTATAAAGCCACATCATACTATCTTTTTTTTACAGTTGATTTTCTTTATTTTTGGAAATTTTATTTCATTTCATTTCTTTGGCTGTGAACACATCATACTGTTGATGGCAATTTTGTTTGTTATCTGCAGTTCCCTCCCGCACTGGCCAAGATGTTAGAAGACCTGGAGTGGACCTGAACCTGTGTTAACACAATCTCATGGTGCAATTTTGAATTCGTATTCTCTGGACTTCAGTCTCCTCTTCTGTAATTATGAGATTGTAAGCTCTTCAAAATTAGTCTTTTTTTTTCTTTCTGTTCTCACAAGCTGTTCTCAATTTATAGAGTTTTATAGCTAGCATGTATTCCCAGTCCAGGGCTCTTTCCCTGGGATCAAGTCTGAAAGGGTCTTCAATGTCCTGCTGATAAATAAGAGAGACCAGTGCTTTTAAAACAGTGCGCATATGAATTGTGTATGAATCACCACGGACTCTTAAATGCAGATGCTCATTCTGTAGATCTAGATTCTGCATCTCTCACAAGCTCTTGGGTAATATTAATGCTGCTGGTCTATGGACCCACTTTGAGTAACAAGGAACCAGAATATTGTTTCCTAAGCTTCATTCACATAAGAGCCAATTTCATATTTTTTTGCCATATTCATCTTTCGTCTATGCAATTAAAAATATATTTTTCTTTTAATTAACTAGCAATTAAATCCCATCTTTGGGTAAAATTTAGACTAATTCTAGGCAATAATATACATCAAACCACAGGTGTTAGATACTGTATATATATATGTTTTTTTTTTAGATGGAGTCTCGCTCTGTCATCCAGGCCGAAGTGCAGTGGTGTGATCTCAGCTTACTGCAACCTTTGCCTCCTGGGTTCAAGCAATTCTCCTGCCCCAGCCTCCCAAGTAGATGGGATTACAGGTGCCCGCCATGACACCTGGCTAACATTTTTGTAGTTATATATTTTTCATGCACATTAAAAATGTCTATTCAAATTTAAAAAGACAGTCATCTGGGTACCACCAGAAATGATCCCACGTACCACCTGACCATGCATCCCCTGTGGTAAGCGTTGCTTTAGAACTTCCTAGGGTCTGAGAACGTGGTTCTTGCCCTTTAAACACCATCACACTTTAATTGGACACTTTTGACTTGCATCTCATAATTTTGCCCCCCAACCCTTTTTTTTTTTTGAGACGGAGTCTCGCTGTGTCAACAGGCTGGAGTGCAGTGGCATGATCTTGGCTCACTGCAACCTCTGCCTCCTGGGTTCAAGCCATTCTCTTGCCTCAGCCTCTGGAATAGCTGGGACTACAGGCATGCACCACCACGCCCCGCTAATTTTTGTATTTTTAGTAGAGATGGGGTTTCACCATGTTGGCCAGGATGGTCTCGATCTCTTGACCTCATGATCTGCCCGCCTCAGCCTCCCAAAGTGCTGGGATTACAGGTGTGAGCCACCGCACCTGGCTGATTTTGCCCCATTTTTCTCTGCTGCAATTTGGCCAGTGATTCCTGTCTTTCCCTCTAGTATCCACCCTGATTAACTCAGCTGCACCTGTCAGCCTTTATTCCTGCAACCGAGAGCGGGTGGAGCGAGGCGTGCTGAAGAAGTCATTAAAATGCATGAGTTTGATCATATTCACTCTTTCCTGTCCGGAGCATAGGGGGCTAAGTCCCTGGGTCCCACATCTGAGCTTCATTTGGCAGGCCTGGGGCTCATGGCCTAGGGTGAGGAGGCCTACGGGAACCAGCGGTGGCAATCTGCAGGCTTCATCTGGTGGACACTACTGGGGGCTGGGTCTCCGAGATCCTGTGAGTTTCTCCTGGGGTGTCTGACATCATCCACTGCAGGAAGCAGGGATGAGGTTGTTCAGTGAATTTTCCCTGTATTGTCTGGAAGAGGTGCTTATAAAGATGGAATAAGGTGAGTTTAGAGAATTTTGATTCCTCTTGCTGCTACTTATTTCTCCCAGCCTCTTTGTCTTCATCTGTAAAATAGGGATAATAATAACTGCCCACATGAGGTGGGAGGAGCAGTAGTGAAGAATTCAGATTTTGGGCCCAGAGCGGTGGCTCACGCCTATAGTCCCAGCACTTTGGGAGGCCAAGGCAGGCGGATCACCTGAGATCATGAGTCCGAGGCCAACCTGGCCAACATGGCGAAACCCCGTCTCTACTAAAAATACAAAATTTAGCTGGGCGTGGTGGCTCACACCTGTAGTCCCAGCTATTTGGGAGGCCGAGGCAGGAGAATTGCTTGAACCTGGGAGGTGGAGGTTGCAGTGAGCTGACATTGAACCACTGCACTCCAGCCTGGGTGACAGGGCAAGACTCCAACTCAAAAAAAAAAAAAAAAAAAAATCAGGTTTTGATGTCCAACAGGCTGGTTCTGTCATTTATAATTTATAATGTATAGGACCTGGAGCAAATCATTTTACCTACAGGAGTCTCAGTTTCCTCCTCTGTAAAGTGGAGATAACATCTACTTTCTAGGGACAGTGCAGGAGGATAAAGGAGCACTGAGCCAGTGGCTAACATAGGCTGAGCACTCAGTGGATGGCAGCAATTGTCATTATCATCATTATCACATCACCACATCATTACAATATAAAATATTGAGCAAATCTGGGATATTTTGGTACTTAACATTTGTTTCCTCTTCCTTTCTCCCTACCCTTCTCCCTCCTTTTCTTCCTTTCTCCTTTTTCCCTTCCTGTCTTCTCACCTTCTTTTATTCCCCTTCTTCTCACTTTCTTCTCATCCTTCCTTGGTACATCTGGTTGCAGCTGCAAGGAGCGGCAGGAGCTTACACAGGAAAAGGAGGTGTGGTCAGATCCTGGGGGGACTTGAATGTCAGAGGGAGTCTGATCTTCAGCCTAGGGGCAATAGTGAGTCACTAAAGCCTGCGGTGGAGCAGAAACAAGCTGTGGTGAAAGTGGGGAAGTGAGCCTGGCAGCAGAGATTGGGAAGGGGCTGTGAGGGCAGAAGCTGGAGACAGAGAGGTGAGCTATCCAGGGAGCCTAAAGGTCAAGTGAGAGAGATGGGGAAGCAGAGGCTGCATCTCTGTCTAGAGCTCGCCTGGGAGAAGTAGCCTCATTCTCAACGTTCACCTTGCCCACAAAACCCAGCCGGAGCACCCACCTCTGTGTGACCTCAGACAAGTGCTTAACCTCTCTGAGCAGCAGTAAGGCCATCTTAGGTCGTGGTGACACCCCCTGGCTTCCCAGCAAAGACACTTCTGGATCCTACAGGCTTCCATCATCTTCCAGGCTGCTCTCTGCTCAGAGATTAATTTGTTTACTCCCTTGCCTGGAGATGAACCGAGGGAACTAATCGTCCATCAGCGCAGGCTCCCCCAACCTCGCACCGCCCCGCCCCAAATGTCCATTTTCTGGCAAAATATGTCCTTGCCGCTGACAAGGCTGCTTGGAAAATGCTAATTTTATCCTCGAATTAAAATTTGTTCCCTTACCCTCGTTTTAATAAAAATGAAGCATCCGGAAACATTGCCACGGTGCAGAAGAGAAAGATCTGACATAATTTTTAAAATGCCTTCAATCACGCTGACTTCTGAACGGTCTGTCCTCTAACCCTGACCCCCTCCCCATCTCCCAACCCCCTGAGGCAGCATTTACATTTCTTAATAACCCCTCATTAATATTCATGAGAAGGGGCGGGTAATAATGGCTGAGCACACCGCACTAATTCAATTTCCACCCGCCTCAGCGTGTTTACTTAATCACCAAGGGACCCGGGTTACTCAGTACAATTATTTATTCGGAATTAGATCTGGAGGCATCTGGACTGGAAACAGGGAACCAAGAGCAAAATGAAAATCGAATTCTCTTCGTCCTCCCCTCCCAGCCGCCTCTTCCTGACCGTGTGCCAACGCTCCAGGCAGCCAGCAGGGCTTAGAGGACAAGGCTCCGTGCCCGCCGGGCAGCTCCTGAAGGAACTGGCTCGTGAGGGGCTGAATGTGTTCCAGATGCTCTGGCCCCGGCAGGAATCTCTCATCAACAGTAGCCTTGGAGTTATCGCAAGGCCCAGCAGTGGGCCAGTTGCACCGTCCCAGCCAAGAGCATGGCCAGCCAGAGTTAGGGTGTTCAGGAGATGCTGGGGTATTGGCCCAACCTGGACATGCAGTGTGGACAGACTTTTGATCACAGGCCCTGTGGAGGCGAGAGTTTGTGACATGGGGTCTAAATAACACCTGCTCATCCTCGAACCCCCGCTTAACTGTCACCTCCTCCAAGAAGCCTTTCCTGGTCCCCAGACAAGGTTAGCTTTTCCTATTACACACACCTTCTGTTACAACCAGGATGGGCTTGGTCATAGCACCTTGCCCACTGTGGGTGTTCACACAGTGGTTTCTAATTAGTTGTTCAGGGTCTGTTTCTCCCAATAGTCAGTTCCGTGGGAGTAGGTCCCATGGCTGTCCTGGTCACGTGTCCCTAGCATCTAGCAATGCCCAGCACAGAGATGCTCAACAGTATTTGTTAACTTCTTGACTGATTGATTCTACTATTGACTCCTGATTCTCAAGCCTCTGTTTCCTTATCTGCAAAATGAAGCTAAGAACATTCATCTTGTAGGATTGCTGTGGGGACTCAGTGTTTTCCATGTAAAGAGGATGCAGAGGATGTCGGTGTAAAGTGTTGAGCTCAGTCCCTGACCCACGATAAACACCCAGTTCACATAAGATGCTATTATTATTACTGTTATTTCTGATGGTGGTGGAGCACAGACAAGTTAACTGTGGGAGGCCTAGGTAGACCCAGAGGAGGCTGGGCTTGGAGGGAGCTCTTCTGAGTCTTGAGACTCTGAGATTCAAAGTCTTGAAATGCCTTTCCCAAGTTCACACAGCTAGTGAGGTCAAGCCTCCATCCTGCTTATCCTTTTAAGCATTGGATGACCTTAGCAAGTTGTTTAACTTTTCTGAGCCTCAGTTTCCTCCTCCGTAAAATGAAAATAATAATGGCAGCTGCCTATTGGATTGCTAGGGAAGATTCAGTAAGTTCCCTCGTGCAATTTAGCATGGAAGCTGATACATGAACTTAATGAAAAGGGGTACTGTTACGGCAGATGTGGTGAGTCCAGGCAGAGGGAATAGCATGAATGTATTTATCTGTTGATTCACTTACTAATGTATTTGGTTATGCATTCAGCATGCATTCATTAGCCCTTACCAGGTGCCTGCCCCAGTGCTAGGCTCTGACAGGGAGCAGAGAGGTGCAGAAAGCACAGCTCCCTCGGACTGGAGCTCCCGGCTGATAGAAAAAGTGAGTCAGGAAGGCCCTCACTGGCACATCAGCAAATGCCAAGGCTGTGAGGGTACATTGGAACCGTGGCTTCCAGCTCTGAGGTTTAGGAACAGGTGACTGAAGGGGTGGCATTTGGGGCAAGAAGAAGAATTTGGGCCAGAGTGAGGGGGCGGAGCATCCTACGAAGAGGAACCAGCAAAGGTATAGACCTGGCAGTGGGGATTTTCTGTTACAGCCAAAGCATCCTCAGTTGATACACTTTGTGTATGTTACCCCTACTACTTGGACTACACCCTTCTACCTTGATGCTCAGCAAACTCCTACTCATCCTTCAAAGCCCAGAGCCAAATGACTTGATTGTCCAATATTCTGACATCTCTTGGCAAAGCCACAATTCTTTCCTTGTGTTCTCCAGCACTGTGCTCCTACCCAGTCCTCAGACTTCTCATGTGGTATCATCTGCTTACCCACCTATCCCTGGTTCTTACCCTTCTGCCCCTCTGCTCTGTATTCCAAGGGGCTGGGTTTGGCCAGTGGGAGGCGCTGGTGGGGGGCTACAGGGCAGAAGGAAGGGAGAAGTCCAGGTATTTCTCCTCTCCATCTTGGGCAGCATCTCCAGCAGTGGCTGTGTCTCCTCCATGTCTCTAGCTCTCCTGGAGTTCCACCGTGGTCCCATATTCCACCAAGTGACCCTCCTCCTGGGCTGGGGTGGTGGCAGCCTCTTGCTATTACTCGTCTTTGGGCTGCTTTGCCATGTCCAGTTGTCTTCTCAGACCTTCTGCCACCTTCCATTCCCTGGATTAAAGTTCCTCTTTTGTAAATACTCAAGTGTTTCCTGGTTAGACACTGACCCATACACTTCCCTACCAGGTGACAAGCTTCCTGATGGGAAGGGCCCTGCCTTGTATCCCCAGGGCTTGGATACAGAGAAGCTGCCCAAAGGTTAATGAATGAATGTCTTTTGATTACATGGCTTGTCTAGCCAGATTCTACTCTCATTTAGCAAAAGAGAAGAGGCATAAGGAAATGAATTGTTCCCTGGGGTTAACAAATGTTTGTATGAAACAACATTAGGCCAGGCGCAGTGGCTCACGCCTATAATCCCAGCACTTTGGGAGGCTGAGGTGGGCAGATCACGAGGTCAGGAGTTCGAGACAAGCCTGGCCAATATAGTGACACCCCATGTCTACTAAAAATACAAAAATTAGCCAGGCGTGATGGCACGCACCTGTAGTCTCAGGAAGGCTGAGGTAGAAGAATCGCTTGAACCCGGGAGGTAGAGGTTGCAGTGGGCCGAGATCGTGCCACTGCACTCCAGCCTGGGTGACACAGCAAGACTCTATCTCAAAAAAAAAAAAAAAAGAAAGAAAGAAAGAAAGAAAAGAAACAACATCAATAATAATAATACTAAAGAAATGATGTGTAAATAAGAAAATGCTTTCTAAATAATGCTAAGCCTGTAAGCTTCTCTGTAGACTGTAAAATTCAGCATCCACATTGGATTTTCCTGTTTCAGCCCATATCAGTGTTTCTGCTGAGGTGGCTGCAGAGTGGGAGGCCAAGAGATAAAAGAGAAGATAATGGATTGGGGGCCATGTCTCAGCCCAAGAACAAAAGGCAGAGAGGAGCGCAGGGGACAGCAGATGATTTAATCATTACAGACTCATTTAGAGAGGCCCCTTCCCTCCCTTCCTGCCTCCAAAGCACCTGGACCCTCAAGTGCCCAGACAAGTTCCCAGAACTGGGGCTGGGTTGGAAGACAATGAAGGCCTGCCAGCCTGTCTGCCAGAGAAGTTCAGAGGGCTGTGGGAGGGGGCATTTCTCTAGAAGTCAAATGGGAACAGCAGGATGGGTGGATTGTGGGATTCGGAGAGGAGAATGAGTGAAAGGGAATTTTAGAGATGCAAGGAACTGGTGCAGCCTGTCTTAGGTTGGGTTCCCTGAAAAGCAGAGACTAAAACAAAGACTTGAGTACATGCTTGGGTACATATTTTATCTGGGAGATGCTCATAGGAAGTGGACACGAGGGAACCAAGAGAGCAAGACAAGGAAGGAGCTGGTTGCTGCAGTGGATAATTGGGATTCGATTGTGCAAATAGCCTCTGAGTATTATGCAGAAGTCATCTCAGAATTGTTCACCCAGAGGATAGAAGGCTGGGGCATTTATCCTCTTACTGCTATTCCCCCAAGGGATAAGCATTACCCCAGGTCGGTCATTAACTTTCCACACCTCTGAGCTGTGCCTATGGGTCACAGAACCAGGGACCAGGACTTCCAAGACAGCCTTGAGGCTGCAAAGCTGAGAGACTAGGCAGGCACTTGAGGTGGGAATCTGCCAGCGTGCATGGGAGCTGTGCAGCCCAGCTGCAGTTGAGGTCAGAGGTGGGGCACAAGGCTGTAGCATGGTGGCACTCACAGCATCTACCACACTCTACTATCCCTGCTGCACACAGCCTGAGTCCTCAAGCTCCATGGCCATTCTTTCCTTCCTTCATTCACTCAACAAACACTTCCTGAGCACCTACTCTGTGCCAAGAACTGTGCTAGGTGCCAGGAAGAGTGTGTGAGCAAGACAAACATGGCCCCTAACCACATGGTGCTTATATTCAAATTCAGAAGGCAGAAATAAATAAACGTAAGTGCAAATTAGTAAGATGCCTTCAGAGAGTGATAAGTGTTCTAAAAGAAAGAAACAGGGGTGATATGGTTTGGCTCTGTGTCCCCACCCAAATCTCACCTTGAATTGTAATAATCCCCACTTGTCAAGGATGGGACCAGGTGGAGGTAATTGAATCATGGGAGTGGTTTCCCCCATGCTCTTCTCATAATAACGAGTGAATCTCATGAGATCTGATGATTTTATAAACGTCTGGCAATTTCCCTGCTTGCTCTCATTTTCTCCTTCCTGCCACCATGTGAAGAAGGACATGTTTGCTTCCCCTTCTGCCATGATTGTAAGTTTCCTGAGACCTCCCCAGCCATGCTGAACTGTGAGTCAATTAAACATCTTTCCTTTATAAATTACTCAGTCTAGAATATGTCTTTTACTTTTGTTTTTGTTTGAGAAAGAGTTTCGCTCTGTCGCCCGGGCTGGAGTGCAATGGTGCGATCTCGGCTCACTGCAACCTCTGCCTCCTGGGTTCAAGCAATTCTCCTGCCTCAGCCTCTTGAGTAGCTGGCATTACAGGCACGTGCCACCATACCCAACTAATTTTTGTATTTTTAGTAGAGACGGAGTTTCGCCATGTTGGTTAGGATGGTCTCGAACTCCTGACCTTGTGATCCTCCCGCCTCGGCCTCCCAAAGTGCTGGGAATACAGGCGTGAGCCATCACAACCAGCCTCGAATATGTCTTTATTAGCAGCATGACAGTGGACTAATACAAGGGAGATGGAATAGAAAGAAAACATAGGGAAAAGGAGGGGACCTGCTTTAGGCAGTGCCATCAGGGAGGGTCACTCTTGATAGGTGAACCCTGAGCACAGCCCAAATTGTTGAGAAGGAATATACACATCTTCTGCCACCAATGGCTTGTGACTCAGTGGTTCTGAAAATGTGAGGTTTCAGGGACTATACAATATAAAATTTTTTTTTGAGAACTAATATAGGGTTGCTAACTATTTTGCCAAATAAAAACAAAAAACAATTCAACTATGAATGGCCATTTACTATCTCCATGATTTCATAAATGAAAGGACATTTAAAACACTCCCAAAGTAGGAAGAACATGACCTCAGAATAAAGACAGTCTTTTAAGTGAAATAAATGTAGCTTTATTAAAAACCCTCTTCTTTTCTTCATTTTGTCCCCGAACTCTTGGAAATTTCTCTCCATCTCAAGGTCTACCTTGAGGGCTCAGGACACATTGTTATTCTCTTTGTTTTCTTGGCTTGGGGATTTTGGTAATGGGAGATAAAGTGTGAAATTGCATGTATATGCCCATGTCCATCAGTTTTTCCATTTGCAAAGTTGGGTAGTTGCTTGAATTATTTCTAAAGTATAAACTAGAAAGTCCAGAGATCTTAGCAATTCATTCATTTAACAGTCACAGAAACTGCATAGAATTCCTTTCTTCTCACCACCACCTTCTCTGCTGGGGAAACTCCTCTTCTACTCTCAAAACCCAGTTCAAATATCCTGTTCCTGGGCTTCTCTCTGCAATCAGTCAGCCATCCTCCCTGCAGAGAGTCTTGGCCTATATTGAGGACACAGCCCCTATCCATTGTGATAGGTGATTGTTTCTGGGTGGGGGAAATTGGTCCTGTGTCTCTCTTCCAGAAAATCTTTTCATTTCTCAGAACTCCTCAGTATAAATGTGGATAACGCAGAAATGCAGGAAATAGAGATTTGTGAGCAGAAGAGAAGGGGAAGGGAAGTAGCATTTATTGAGTATCTGCAATGCACCTGTCAGGTGCTTCACGTGTGTATTATTTCATTGGAAGCTCTTACTTACTTTAATACAGTCCCTCCCACCATAACTACTGCTCCTTATCCCATTCCTACACACACACTGCTCTTTCCATCTGTGACGCCTGTGCTCCTGCCATTTCTCCTGCCCAGGAAACCTCGCCTCCTAAGTCCTCCTGGATTCTTCCTGTGTGCTCTTGACTCCACGCCTGGGACCTGGCAGCCTGGGGGTTTGTCTGCCCTGTTTAGAGGAAAATGGTGATTGCCTCCAGGCCACATAGTTAGGGTCAGAGTTCAGGGAGACAGAAGCTCAAATGAAGAGGCTGCCTGGCCCTTTCTAGCCTGAAAACACTGAGATCCTTTAAACCAGAGACTCCCTTGATCCAAGACTCTAGAGTTGTTCGCAGTTTTGTGTTCATGGCTGGTCCTGGAATGCTGATTCTCACTTCCAAGATTCTAGAACTCTGAGATTCTACAAACAGTGGAGACAGCCTCTGCTTCAGGACTTGAGCTGTCTCTGCTGCCTCTCCAGGGGCCACCTGGCCTCAGGACCCCAGGCAAGCACCATGGGTTGGGAATCAACCTGGTGGAAAACTAAAATCAGCCCATCTTCAGGTCTACCGCGGCAGATGAAGCCTCACGCAGAACAGATACAGTTGCTTGGCAAGCAGGGGGCTGCAGGTGTGTGGAGGTGGAGAGGATGCCCCCCGAGAGACCTTCCTCTCCCCTCTGAGACTGGAGCTGCTGTGCCAGCCTGCAGGCCCTTTTCATGACAACAGTTGCTTAGCGCCTGCCAGTCCTCACACCAACTTCCCTCACCTGCCCCTCTTTCCTTTTTTCCTTTCCTCACTCAAGGAGCCAATTTTCACTCAGTAAACTTTCACCACTTCATCCTGCATGCCAAGTGCTGGGTTAAGCATTTGGCATCTATCACAGATTGGGCTCTCATAAGCCAAGATTGCGCCACTGCACTCCAGCCTGGGCGACAGAGTGAGACCCTGTGAGAGAGAGAGAGAGAGAGAGAGACAGAGAGAGAATGGTCAGAGTCCTAATCCCAGGTACTTGTGAATGTGATCTTATTTGGAAATGGGGTCTTTAATGATGTGATTAAGTCGAGAATCTCAAGTTGAAATCATCCTGGATTTAGGATGAGCTCGCAATCCAATGACGGGTGTTCTTATCAGAGAAAGGAGAGAGAGTTGAGACACAGACACAGAGAAAGGCCATGTGAATATAGGGAGCAGAGGCTGAGACAGGAGAGATGTATCTGCAAGCCAGGGAACACCTAGGCTTGCCCACAGCAGCTGGAAGCTGGGAAAGAGGCATGAAACTGATTCTCCCTCAGGGCCTCCAGAAAACCAACCCTGCTGATCTCTTGATTTTAGACTTCTGGACTGTAGAACTGTGAGAGAATACACGACTGTTGTCTTAGGCCCCCAAGTTTGTGGTAATTTGCGACTGCAGCCCTGGGAAACAAGTCCAGAGGCTTAGTGTATGCTGTTCCATTGCCTGGAACATGATGCTCTTCTCTTTCCCAAACAGTTTCTCAACTTTGCCCTTTGGTGCTTGTAAGTGGACATATCTGCAGAGAAGAAAGGAGACATTTTCAAAGAATTACTCTTACTGCCTCCTCCTTGTCCTGTGGCTCTCAGCTCAAATGGCACCTCCTCCAAGAAGCCTTCCCTGATTTTCTACCCTTCTCTGTGCTCCCAGTTTCCTGGACTGCCCGTGCCACAGATGTGCTGGCACTGTCTGTTGACATGGCTTGCTCTCTACTTCCCCACTGGACTGGGCACTCTGCAAGGGCAAAGACTGTGTTTGGCCCCTCTTTGTGGCTGCAGCTGTGCCAAGCACAGGTTCAGGCACAGTACGGGTGTTCACTAATGTTTGCTGAATGAATCAATGAACAAATGTTCCCTTCCAGTTCTGCTCCACCTCTGGACTCCTGCCCCACAGGGGAGAAACCCTTTTTGAAAGCACCTGTGACATAGTTCAAGATCACCAATGTCGGGCGAGGGTAGGACATGCACCCTGGAGTCCAGCCATACCTCAGCACAGCCCTCCTACCCGCATCGCCAAGGCCCTGTCAGAGGCATGACAAACAGCTTGGCTGATGGCTTATAATGTCAAAGATGATGGAAACAGGGAGGTGACGGCTGAAAGAATGGGTTGGGGACGCTTGTCATAACTTTATTTGTGGGAGGTGAGTTTCTGTCGGCTGGGTGATGGATGGTGGCAGGGCAGGCACAATACAGACCCTGCCACTGCCTCTCTCCCCTGTCTCTAAGCCAAATGACTTTGGGGATGAAAAATGACTTTCTTCGGAGAAGCTGGGGGAGGGGAACTTCATTGAGGGTGAGGGGGCTGTCTGGTCAGCACCTTGGAGTGACTTTTGCTTTTTTTTTTTTTTTTTTTTTTTGCTGAGAGTTGACTTTTTTCTGGGACAGTCTGATCATTTCTTTCCTTCCTTCTTGCTTCCCTCCCTCCTTTGACAATAATCACAGACACATTGTCTACCTTGATTCTCCAAACTGCCCTAAAAAGAACATATACTTTTACAGAGGAGGAAACCTAAGCTTGAAGAGGAGAAATGACATATCCAAGTGCCCCATGAAGTAAGTGGAAGACCTGGGAGTTGAACCTGGGTCCAGTTGCTCTAAAGCCTGACCTCTCTCCACAATCATGTGATAAAAAGGCCACAGGGCCAGGCATGGTGGCTCACGCCTGTAATCCCAGCACTTTGGGAGGCCAAGGCGGGCAGATCACCTGAGGTCAGAAGTTCGAGACCAGCCTGGCCAACATGGTGAAACCCCATCTCTACTAAAAATACAAAATTAGCAGGGCATGGTGGTGCACACCTGTAATCCTAGCTACTCGGGAGGCTGAGACAGGAGAATCACTTGAACCTGGGAGGCGGAGGTTGCAGTGAGCCGAGATCACGCCATTGCACTCCAGCCTGGGCAAAAAGAGCGAAACTCTATCTCAAAAAAAAAAAAAAAAAAAAAAAAAAAAGCCACAGAAGTAGCAGCATGTGCCATGTTCCCTGGAAGCACAGTGAAGACAGCAATTAATCCAACAGGAGGAAGTCAGGGAAGGCTGCCTGTCAGAGGTGACATTTCAGTTGGTCCTGAAAGGGGGAGTAAAATGTTAAATGATAGAAAAATAAGGCAACAATTTAGGAAGAGAGGGTTTTGGGAGTGAGAAGAGAAATAGAGAGGATTTGCATACATTTTTGTTTGCTTACCCAAAACCAGACACTGTCCCCTTTCTCCTTCTATTTTTTTTTCCTGTGTGTGACAGTGTGACAGTTTTGCTCTTGTCACCCACGCTGGAGTGCAATGGTGCAATCTCGGCTCACTGCAACCTCTGCCTCCTAGGCTCAAGTAATTCTCCTGCCTCAGCCTCCCAAGTAGCGGGGATTACAGGCGCCCGCCACCATACCTGGCTAATTTTTGTATTTTTAGTAGAGACAGGGTTTCACCATATGGCCAGGCTGGTCTGGAACTCTTGTCCTCAGGCGATCTGCCCTCCTCAGCCTCTCAGAATGCTGGGATTACAGGCATGAGCCACTGCACTTGGCCTCTCCTTTCTAATAGAGCCACTATTTTGGGGGAGGTGGTAATCTATCCTTCTACAAAGAGCCATGGGCTTTACCAAGCCATTCATGAGGTTCTAATTCCCTTGTGAGTGGCTGGTTTGGAAACAGGAACGAGAACAATTCTGCTGAATGAAATAAGAGGAATGTTTGCTCAGGGGCTTCTGGAAAAGACTTTTTGTTTGTTTGTTTTCTTTTTTTTAAACAGGATCTCACTCTGTCACCCAGTGCTGCAGAGGCACAATCACTGTTCACTGCAGCCTCAACTCCTGGGTGCAGGTGATGCTCCCCCCTCAGCCTCCTGAGTAGCTGGGACTAAAGGTGTGCACCTCCACACCCAGCAAATTTATTGTATTTTTTTTGTGGGGGGTGGGGTTTGTCATATTTCCCAGGCTGGTCTCAAAATCCTAGTCTGAAGCAATCTGCCTACCTCAGCCTCCCAAAGTGCTGGGATTACAGGCATGAGCAATTGTGCCCAGCTTTTTTGGTTTGTTTTCTGAAAGAGAAAGCCCCTCCTCTTTTGCAGGACATGGTCACATGCATGCACGATGCCTGGAAATGTGGCAGCTGTCTTGTGACTACATGATGGAACTAATACATGGGTGATGACTCAGTGGGAAGATAGGAAGGACATCATTAAACCTCTGAATGAATGACTGCTACAGCCACCGTACCACAGAACTTAATCTTTGAGTTGATACATTTTTCTCACTGTTAACCAGCTGGATTGGTGGTTTCATTTTTGCAGCCTAAAGTATTCTGGCTGATAGAAGAAATAAAGAGGGTGTCAAGCCTCCTAACGGCCCCCACCTCTTAATACCATCACACTGGGGATAAGGTTTCAACATATGAATTTCAGGGGACACAAACATTTGGACCATAGCGGAGGGCATGTGCATCGGTCACATTGCCTTGGTCCGAAATCTGACTACACCTGGCTGTGTGACCCAGACAAGTTACTTAACTCCTCTGAGCCTTGGCTCCATCATCTGTAAAATGGAAATAGAGAGGATGTTAGGATTAAATAAGTGCTGAGCGTAGCACTAGCATGTGGAACAACCACAAAAAATTGAGATTTGAGGCCGGGTGTGGTGGCTCACACCTGTAATCCCAGCACTTTGGGAGGCCAAGGCGGGTGGATCACAAGTTCAGGAGTTCAAGACCAGCCTGGCCAAGATGGTGAAACCCCATCTCTACTATAAATACAAAAAATTAGGCGGGTATGGTGGCAGGCGCCTGTAATCCCAGCTACTTGGGAGGCTGAGGCAGATAATTGCTTGAACCTGGGAGGCAGAGTTTGCAGTGAGCTGAGATCAGGTCACTGCACTCCAGCCTGGGCGACAGAGTGAGACTCCATCTCAAAAAAATAAAATAATAAAGTAATTAATTAATTAATTAATTAAGATTCGAGTGTCTAAGGAGTTAGTCAAGGTCACAGAGTCAACCAGTGTGGTGGAAGCAGGCTGCATCTCAGGCCTCAGCTCAGAGCTCTGTGTGTAACAGTTGCATCCTCCTGCCTCTGGAAGGCAGATTCAAGGAGCCAGCACCAAGGCCAGGGCCCAGAGCTCAGGGTTGGATTTCTGGCTGCTGAATTCATGCTGTACTCCCTGGCATTGGCTCAGCCAACTGTGGCTAAGAGTTGACTTTGCTTCCCTGCTCTGTGTACCTGCCTTCCACCCCCTCTCCTGAACAGTATTTCCCTGGGGCTCCCATTACCAATTTGCAGAGCAAAGGCATGCACAGGCAGTTCAGGGGTGGCGCAAGCTCAGCGACTCTGGTATTGTTTTTAATTCAATATTTTGTCCCTGTGCGCCAGCCTCCTTTATTGGATGAGAACACTGTTATTGGATCCTGCCCTGCAGGAGAAAATGCAGGCTTCCCCGGACGATGGCAGCTACGTTGTTCTAGAGTCTGATGAGTCAAGGCAGGGCGAGAAGACAGAAGAGAGTTCCAGAAAATTTGGTGGTTACAAGCTGTTCTGTGACACGCACAAAAAAATTAACATATGTATTATTGACCCTTCTTCTTCCCCTCTCTTCTAGGGAGGACAAAAGCCCAGGAGGCAGCTGTCGCATCATCCTCTTCCTTTCCCTGCACATCTGCTACATCCCTTGGTCCTACTGATTTCACCTGCCGTTTCCTCTATGTCCAATGTTACTCAGTCCAAGTCCCCAAGCATTTCCTGCCTCGACAGTTGTTCTACCCCATCCTCCCCTGCTGCTCTCAAGCTCCTCCTTCTTTTTTTTTTGAGACAGACTCTTGATGCCCAGGCTGGGGTGCAATGGCGCGATCTCGGCTCACTGCAACCTCCGCCTCCCAGGTTCAAGTGATTCTCTTGCCTCAGCCTCCCAAGTAGCTGGGATTACAGCGTGCGCCACCACACCCAGCTAATTTTTGTATATTTAGTAGAGATAAAGGGTTTCACCATATTGGCCAGGCTGGTCTTGAACTCTTGACCTCAGGTGATCCGCCTGCCTTTGCCTCCCAAAGTGCTGGGATTACAGGCTTGAGCCACTGCGCCAGTAAACTCATTCTTCTTCTTACAGACTCTCTTATTTGAGTTCACCTAAAAGCCTGAGATAAGGAATTGGATGTACAGAATTTATTTGCATGGCCATCCCAGGAAACACTTGGAAGTAGGGGAGTGGGAAAGGAAGACAGGGAGGGGTAGGCAGCCAGGAAAAGGGTTATCGAGCAGGTTACACTGTGGATAACGGGGGCTTGATTCCACCAGACCTCTGGGAGCCCATGAATAACACCTCGGAGTTCTCCTGCCTGTGGAGTTGGGGAGCAGGGTATTTATCTACTAGGTCCTATGGGGGCAGGGGTGTTCATTCTCAGGCACCTCTGACCTGCTTCACAGGCTGGAAGAGTGTGCTCCAGAGTTGTTAAAGAAAGTCTTTAGGTAAAGAGACACAGTGGGCTGGGCACAGTGGCTCACGCCTGTAATCCCAACACTTTGGGAGGCCAAAGCGGGTGGATCACCTGAGGTCAGGAGTTCAAGACCAGCCTGACCAACATGGTGAAACCCCGTCTCTATTAAAAATACAAAAATCAGCTGGGAGTGGTGGTGGGTGCCTGTAATCCCAGCTCCTTGGGAGGCTGAGGCAGGAGAATCACCTGAACCAGGGAGGCAGAGGTTGCAGTGAGCCGAGATTGCGCCACTACACTCCAGCCTGGGTGACAGAGTGAGACTCTGTCTTAAAAAAAAAAAAAAAAAAAAAAAAAAAAGACACAGTGCTGGCAATTGGAAGTCTGCCCAGTGCACACTTAAATGTGAGGGTCGGGGGTGTGGGCGACGAGGCGCTGGCAGCATCTCTTCTATTAGACACAGTCTTTGACTTAAAGCCCGCTGATGGCTTCCCTCTGCTCTTTGGAGTAAAGACTCAAGTTATTTGGGTGTTTGTTTTGTTTTGTTTTAGAGGGAGTTTCGCTCTTTCACCCAGGCTGGAGTGCAGTGGTGTGATCTTGGCTCACTGCAACTTCTGCCTGCCAGGTTCAAGCAATTCTCTCACCTCAGCGTCCTGAGTAGCTGGGATTACAGGCGCATGCCACCACGCCCGGCTAATTTTTGTATGTTTAGTAGAGATGGGGTTTTGCCATGTTGGCCAGGCTGGTCTCGAACTCCTGACCTCCTCAGGTGATCCACCCGTCTCGGCCTCCCAAAGTGCTGGGATTACAAGCTTGAGCCACCGTGCCCAGCCTTTTTTTCTTTTTTGATATAGTGTCTCACTCTGTCATCCAGACTGGAGTGCAGTGGCTCAATGTCAACTCGCTGCAAACTCTGCCTCCCGGGTTCAAGCGATTCTCCTGCCTCAGCCTCCTGAGTAGCTGGGACTATAGGCACCCGCCACCACACCCAGCTAATTTTTGTATTTTTAGTAGAGACGGGGTTTCACCATGTTGGCCAGGCTGGTCTTGAACTCCTGGCCTCAGGTGATCCACTGCCTCGGCCTCCCAAGTGCTTACAGGTGTGAGGCACTGAGCCTGACCAGCTTTTCTTTTTCTTATATCTTGTTTTCATTTATGCCACCTTTTTGTGCTTTATGTATCTTTGTCAGCAATCTTAAATTCTTTCTGGAATAATGTGGTGGTATAAATAAAAACATACAACATAAATATAAATAAATATAAAATGTAACAAGCTCTATAAAAACCTGTTCCTAAAATATCAACAGTGCTTGTTTTTTTGCAGAAAGAAATAAGATGATTAGAGATGTGTTGGGGGGAAATGTGCATCCTGTGGGGGCTGATGTGTGTGATTTTACGAAACCCAAAGTGTAAGCATTACAGATCACTTTAAGAAATACCATGGAGATAAAAAAATTATTTTTTTCCTACTTTATTATTTATTTATTTATTTATCTTGAGGCAGGGTCTCACACCCATCAGTCAGGCTGGAGTGTAGTGGTGCGATCGCGGCTCACTGCAGCCTCAACTTCCTGGGCTCAGGTGATCCTCCCACCTTAGCCTCCCCAGTAGCTGGGACTACTTGTGCGTGCCATGATGCCTGGTTAATTTTTTCCATTTTTAGTAGAGACGGGGTTTTGCCATGTTGCCCAGCCTGGTGTGGAACTGCTGGGCTCAAGCAATCCACCCGCCTCGGCCTCCCAAAGTATTGGGATTACAGGTGTAAACTACCACATCTGGCCAAAAATTATTTTCATTATTTACTCTTTTATAGGTATAGATTTAATGTATTTCTTTTATTATTTATTTCTCTAATACTTGTTCATGGTAGAAACTGAGGAAATACAAATAAGCAAAAAGGAACAAAATAAAAGCCATCTATATTTCACTAGTCAGAGATCATCACCACTAACTTCTTTAGGTGAAATTTGGATAGGGGGTAAAATTTTTGTATTTTTTTGTAGAGACGGGGTTTTGCCATATTGCCCAGGATGGTAGCGATCCTCCTGCCTCAGCCTCCAAAAATGCTGGGATTACAGGCATGAGCCTTCGTACCCGGCCTTTTCATTTTCTTTACTCAAGATTTGGAGAGGGGTTCCCAGCAGGGCTTGGAGCAGGTCTTTGGGTCTGATGGATTAATGCTCCCCCACTAGGTAATGGGGGATGATGAAGAAGAGGAGGAGAAGGAAAAGCAGTACAGGAGGAAGAAGAGGAGGAGGAGGAAGGGAAGGAAGAGGGAGAAGGTAATGATGGGAACGGAAGGAATCTTTGAGGCTTGTGTGTGTGCCTTTGAGGCATATGAGGGTAAATTGGGAATTGAGAGGACCAGACAGTATCTGCTGCCTGGTCTGATTCAGGGATGAAATCTAACAGTCCTAGGGTGAGATGTTGTGGACAGAAGAGGTGAGAAACAGGATAGAAGCAGAACCGCCTTGGTGCCCAGACAACTGTAACTCAGCACTGAGGATGGCTGCCTGTACCCCATGTTTCTACAGGGCACAGTACGACTCTGCTGCTAGGGGCACCCAAGCAGAAGGCCATGCCCCTTCAGGGTCCTGCAGCTACTGAAGTGCCTGGGAGCAGTGCCCTAGGTAAGGAAGCAGTGGCAAGGGTGAGGCTCCCCTTTCAAGTGACATGGGGGCTGCAGATGCCAACGCAGCACCTGAGCAGAGGGCCCCTGGAGAGGAGTATACATAAGACAGGAGTATACATGAGCTTAAGCACATGCAGAAAGAACACGGTTGTTCATGACAGCTGGGCTGAGATTATTTTACTGGTGCATGTGGAAGCTCTTGGGTCAGAGAAAGTTAATGAACATCAAGGTAGCATCATGTAAGTGCTCAGAATGTCAGGCTTGGAAAAATTTAGATCTTTTAAATATATACATAGGCATTTAATTAATTACTTTAGAGACAAGGTCTCACTCTGTTGCCCAGGCTGGAGTGCAGTGGCACTGCTAGCTGTAACCTTGACTTTCAGGCTCAAGCCATCCTCCTACCTCAGCCTCCCGAGTAGCTGGGACTACATGTGTGCACCACCACACCTGGCTAATTTTTTTCTAAACAAAAACTTGTGATTTCTATGTTTTCAATGTCAGGTTTATTTTTAATAAAATGAAAGAACAGGAAAAGATGCACAATTTTCTGAAACTTCTGAGGTTGAGGTAGATGAGTTTTTCTTAAGGTGTGTCTTTCATAACACTAGTTCCACAGGATGCTAATAGGTGTTAGATGAAAAGTGGCTTCTGTTATCAAATGGACTTGGAAAACATTGGGTGAAACAGTTAAACAGTTTTCTTCCTACAAGACTGCACAGAGCTTCTCATATATTCATGTGCATAATGAGTCTCCATGAGAAGATGTGAGTTTAACAGCTGCCCCTCTTCCCAATCTGAGGCGCAGGAACATTCTTTGCTTTCATTGTTGCTGGTGTTAATTTCACTGATAGCTGCTGGGAATGATTCAGGGCATCTAATTGGTGTTTATCAATTGCTCTGTTTATCAATAGGTCACAGCGGCTACCAATGACAGAAATGTCACTTTTTGGTACCTAACCTGCTTGGACTTTGTATATCTCTTCCTGCACAATAAATTGCCTAAAAACATAGGAGGTTAAAAACAACAAAAAGCATTTATTATCTCACTGTTTCTGTGGATTAGGGATTTAGGGACGGCTTAGATGGGTGATTCTGGTTTCGTATGTCTCATGAGGTTGCAGTCACCTGAAGGCTTGACTGGAGTTGAAGGCTCCACTTCCAGGATGGTCCCAGTGAATCTCACCTCCTGGTATTCATGCCCTGTGTGGTTCCCTCCCATAATGAACAGGCCTGAGTTCATTGAGTGTAATGAACACTCCATAGGATATCATAGAAATGATGGACTGTGAATTCTGAGGCTAGATCACAAAAGACACTGACTTCTGTCCTGTTCTCTCTTGGATCACCTGCTCTGGAGGAAGTCAGCCACCACGTGAGAACACTCAGCCAGCCTGGTAAGGAGACCTATGCATCAAGGAATTGAGGTCTCCAGCCAACAACCAGTACAACTTACTTGCCATGTGAATGAGCCATCCTGGAAGTGAATGACATTGTGACTACAACTTTATGAGAGACCCTGAGCCAGAACTATCCTGCTAAGCTGCTTCTAAATTCCTGATTCACCAAAATTTTATAACATAATACATGTTCTTAGTTATTTTAAGCCACTAAATTTTGGGATAACTTGTTACACAGCAATAGATAACTAATACACATACTTAGTGCCAAGGCTGTGTAATAAACAGCCGATTCAGCTCACTAGCTAAGGAATCTGCTTACTTCCCAAGCCAAAAGTGGTCTTGACCAATGTCCTTTGACTGACCCCAAATGGTAATAGCACAAATAGTTCTCCCTATCCTTTCATACTAAAGCATCTCTGAAAGGTCTGACTCATGAGGGTCATTGGTATGGGGCATTGATGACTGGCACTTCTCAGAATTAGGGTTTATGAAATTTGTTTGATTCTTATGAGTCATTGTGAGTCTGGTTTCATGGTTTTTCCAGCTCAACATCTTTTTTTTAAATTTCTTTTTCAAAATTGGCTTTCTTGGGGTTGACAGCCCAACATTTTTTTTTTTTTTGAGATAGGGTCTCTATTGCCCAGGCTGTAGTGCAGTGGTACAATCACAGCTCACTGCAGCCTCCACCTCTCCTACTCAGCCTCCCAAGTAGCTGAGACTACAGGTAGGCACCACCACGTCTGGCTAATTTTGGTATTTTTTGTAGAGATGGGGTTTTGTCATGCTTCCCAGGCTGCTCTACAGCTCAACATTCTTGGCCATGGAATACTTTCTTTGTGCAATGGACATAGTTGGTCCTTACCAGCATTCCTTCTCCCTTCTTTCTAAGAGAAAGCCCCAGGAAAAGATGATCTCTCTTATTCTTCTTGCTGTTGTTGTTCTTGGAATTGCTGCTGCCATCCTATTTCCAGAAGAATAGTAAAATGAGCTCCAATGTATCCGTCACCCACCTTCAGCAATTACAACTCACCAATAATTCTTTCATCTATACTTCCACCCAAATCCATACCTCTCCCACCTCTGACAATTTTGAAGCAAATTCTAGTCATCACATTATTTCATACATAAATTTTAGTATGTATCTTAAAAAGATGAGGACTCTTAACACAATCACAATTCCTTTATCATACCTCAGACTCTTTTTCCCTCCCACACCAAATAATTCCTTTTCGTTGCATATCCATGACTATTGAGTTTTTACTTGGCTCACAGTCTGTCTAGGAACATAAATTCTCCTTGTGTCTAATTGAGAACTGTGCCTGCCGGGAGAGATAATTACTCGTTAGCAGTCAATAATCTCCTGTGCCTGGATCATAAGTGTCAGTACTATTTGAAAGGTTAACTGAGCCCAAATCCCTACTGTGAAACACGTAGTCAGACAGACTTGGATTAGAGTCTTGCCAGTTACTAACTATGACTGTGGGCAAGTAGCTAAACTCCAGATCTCAGTTTTCACAATTATTTAAAAATATGACAGTACAGGGGACCCATGGACCTGGATGTTGGGAATAAGAAGCAGAGGGAACAGACTCTTCCTGAGCCCCAGAAATTGCATTCTGCTCCCCAGAAAACAGGTTCCCCTTTCCATTGCCCACTCTGTAACTCTTCCCCACCCATTCAGGCACTGATTGGAAGAGTCAGGATTTCTTCAGCAGTCTCGTATGTTTCAAATCAACCCAAGATTGTAGGGTAGGAGCTCAATATTGATGATAAATATATTTTATGAGTGTGTTTTTGAGAATATTTTCTTAAAGGCTCTTCCAATAAATAATTTACTGGGCAATGAAAAATGGAGAAGGCGACTCTGATTACACTTTGGAGCAACTAAAGCGTGAAGTTTAAGGAACCTAGGCAGCCCATGGCTATTTAAAAGCTTTCTGGAAGGGGTAATTCTTCCACATTTTTTTTAAAGGTTACAGCCCAGCAGTTGGTCTCTTGAATGGTGCTCTTCTCCTAACTCCCTCCTGGATGCCACTCTGAAATCATTATCGTCACGATTTCATTCTGCTTGGTGCATAGCACATAACTCTTCTGAGCATTCCTTTTTTTGTCTTTAAAATTGAAATAGTCACATTGTTAGGATTTTGGGTGAGAAGTAAAAAAAAAATTTTTTTTGAGACAGGATCTTGCTCTGTTGCCCAGGCTGGAGTGCAGTGGTGTGATCTTGGCTTACTGCAGCCCCAACATCATTGGCTCAAGCGATCCTCCCACCTCAGCCTCCTGAGTAGCTGGGATTCCAGGCACATGCCACCATACCCAGCTAATATTTTTATTTTTATTTTGTAGAGACAGGGTCTTACTTTGTTTCTCAGGCTGGTTTCAAACTCCTGGCCTCAAGGGATCCTCCACTCTTGGTCTCCCACAGTGCTGGGATTATAGGTAGGAGGCATCACACCTGGCCTTTGGGTGAGAATTTGAAGGTATTTGAGATTGTTATGACCAGGAATTAATGAATCAATCAATCAGTAGATTAGTTGGTTCATTTATTAAATCAACAACTATTTAGTGAGTAACAATTAAGTGCCAGGTACTGTGTTAGGTTCTGAGTTTACTGTGGTAAATGATACAGCAATCTTTGCCCTTCTGGAGCTTAGAATCTGGAAGGGAAAGCAGTCCACAAATGGGTAAAAAGCAAACAAATATAAAAACAAAAACAATAAGTGTTCTGAAGATAATAATGGTCAGGAATGCTGATAGAGAATCTTGAAGGGGAGGAACTGTCTTAAATCTTGTGGTCAGGAAAGATTCCTCTGATGTGTGCAATTAAGCTGAGACCTGAAGGGTGAGCGCCCCAAGTCTCATTCCTGGAGGTGCCCAAAGAATTATTAATGGACCCTCTCATCAAGATAAAATGAAAATATCTTAATCTGGCATTCAAGTTTCTCCAAGATTAGGGTTGCCAGATAAAATAAATAATGCCCATTTAATTCTGAATTTCAGACAGAAAACATTTTTAGTATGTTATTAAATATTGCATGAGACAAATTTATAAAAAATTCATTATTTGTCTGAAATTCAGGTTTAACTGGGTGTCCTGTATTTTTATTTGCTAAATCTGTTAACCCTCTTCGTGATCTTCTCCAGCCAGCCTCTCCACCTTTTCTTCCACACATTTGAAGCTCTGTCCACAAGGAAGGGTCCAATTGCCTTGTCTTTGCTCATGCTGTTCCCTCTGCCTGGGTCACCATTCTCCCACTGTATCTTCTTGGTAAACTCTTCTTTCCCTTTAAACCCCTGTCCAGATGTTACCTTCTCAGGGAAACCTCTATCAGAGCACATTAGCCCCAGTTCAGGGTGCTCACCAAACCTGGTTCTTATAGGATTTTGCCTTATAATTCTGTGTTTTAGAACTGGTTTCTACAAAAACAGACAAGACTGAATGCCTAAAAAGGAAAGGTTATAAGGAATTCTCTCATTCTTCCTGCCCTCTCCCTTGCCCCTATCCCACTCAACTCCTTTTTTTTTCTTTTCTTTTTTTTTTTTTTTGAGAGACAAGGTCTTGCTCTGTCACCCAGGCTGGAATGCAGTGGCACAATCTTGGCTCACTGCAACCTCTGCCTCCTGGGCTCAAGTGATTCTCCAGCCTCAGCCTCCTGAGTAGCCGAGACTACAGGCACGTGCCACCACATCTGGCTAAATTTTTTTTCTATTTTGTTGTAGAGACAGGGTCTCACTATGTTGCCCAGGCTGGTCTCGAACTCCTGGGCTCAAGGGATCCGCCTTGGTCTCCCAAAGCTCTGGGATTACAGACGTGAGCCACCGTGCCCAGCTGCCAACTCCTTACAATATTAATATAAGACACACAGCACTTTTCTGTGCCAGGCACTGTGCCAAGTGCTTTGCATACAGCATTTCATGTAAACCCTCCATAACCTTATGAGGTAGATGTGGTTGAATCTCCACTTTGC
Organism: Pan paniscus; assembly: GCF_029289425.2. Classification (NCBI taxonomy): domain Eukaryota; kingdom Metazoa; phylum Chordata; class Mammalia; order Primates; family Hominidae; genus Pan; species Pan paniscus. Next base: position 43,418,475 of record NC_073270.2, read on the forward strand.
AGGTGAGAAAATCAGGCATGTAGAGGTGAAGTTCATTGCCACTGTTTCCACACCTGTAAAATAAGACTCATATCAACATTTTCTCCATGAGGTTTTCTCCCAAACTAGAATGTAGGTTTCCAGAAGGCAGGAGCTTTGTTTTATAAACTTCCATATCCTCAGAGCCCAGACTTGTGCCTAGCATTGAGTAGGCTCTCAGTAAATACTTGTTGAATGAATGAATGAATGAATGAGTCATGTTACAGATAAGGAAAGTGTAATTTAGGGACAGAGAAAGTAACTTACCCAAGGACCCATGGCTAGATGTGGTGAAACTTCCACTAGAACCAGAATCAGGGTGTGTTGGTAGATGTTTAACAACTGGCTCGGCTGGGTGCAGTGGCTCATGCCTGTAATCCCAGCACTTTGTGAGGCCAAGGCGGGGGGATTGCTTGAGCTCATGAGTTTGAGACCAGCCTGGGCAGCATGGTGAAACTCTATTTCTACAACAACAGCAACAACAACAACAACAACAAAATAAGCCAGGCATGGTGGCGCACGCCTGTAGTCCTAGCTATTTGGTAGGCTGAGGTGGGCTTCAGCCCGGGAGGGGGAGGTTGCTGTGAGCTGAGATCCCGCCACTGCACTCCAGCCTGGGTGATAGAGCCCGAGCTTGTCTCAAAAGCAAACAAAGAAACAAAAAAACCCTACAAGTAGCTCTCTGGAAAAACAACAACATTAACAACCCTGATTTGTAGCATTTGCTGATTTACATTGTATAAATACTCCTAGCATGGCTGATTTCAAGCTATCAACCTGGTGTCAATCAGCTTGCAAGTTTCCTGCAAATTTAACCATGGGCTTTTGTAAACCTGTCTATGCAAGCTGGCATCAACATACCATGAACTAGAACACAGGGGTCTGGGTCCAAAGGGTACACCCTCACCATTACTCTCTCCTGTCTTCCCAAACAAGGCACAGTCTATATTCTATTTTTTTTGAGACGTAGTCTTGCTCTGTCGCCAGGCTGGAGTGCAGTGGTGCCATCTTGGCTCACTACAATCTCCACCTCCCTGGTTCAAGCGATTCCCCTGCCTCAGCCTCCCAAGTAGCTGGGACTACAGGCACGTGCCACCACACCCGGCTAATTTTTTGTATTTTAGTAGAGATGGGTTTTCACCATGTGGGCCAGGAAGATCTCAATCTCCTGACCTTGTGATCTGCCCTCCTCGGCCTCCCAAAGTGCTGGGATTACAGGCGTGAGCTACCACACCCGGCCGGGCACAGTCCATATTCTTATATAATATAAGTAGGAGGGGGAAAGACACCCAAATAGACTGAATTCAATGCAGATTGCATAGGTGATCCTTTAAAAACATAAGCCCAGTCACAAAACTACCTTGCCTAAAACTTTCCTTATGCCGTTAGCATAAAATCCAATCTCTCTCTATTTTTTTTTTTTTTTTTTTTTTTTTGAGACAGAGTCTTGCTCTGTCACCCAGGCTGGAGTGCAGTGGTGGAATCTCAGCTCACTACATCCTCTGACTCCTGGGTTCAAGCGATTCTCCTGCTTCAGCCTCACAAGTAGAGGCATGTGCCACCATGCCCAGCTAATTTTTGTAATTTTTAGTAGAGACGAGATTTCACCGTGGTGGTCAGGCTGGTCTCAAACTCCTGACTTCAAGTGATCTGCCCGCCTTGGCATCCTAAAGTGCTGGGATTACAGGCGTGAGCCACCACGCCCGGCCACGCCTAGCCAAAATCTAATCTCTTTACCATGGCACACAAGGCCCATTATGAAACCTCTCCCTCTACCAGGCACCGTACTAGGCTTGGGGGATACAGTGGTGAACATGACACACACATGTACTGCTTGCATAGAGCTTGCAATCCAGTAAATGAGGCTGTCAAGAAACAAATAGTCAACCATTAAGCACAAAATTACAGAATGAGATATATACCTAGTGGAGCAGGTACTTGGAAAAAGAATAATGAGGAGAGAGGTTTATTACCTGGACCAGGGTGAGTTGAAGAAGCCCTTGTAAGAAAGTGACATTTGAGACCCGAAAGATGAGAGAATTGGATGAGGTATGGTCCTGATGGCCAGGCAGAAGGGGAGAGGATTTGTCATTCTGAGGAATAAGAATAATTTCTGTATAATTGGAGCCAGTGCAGATGGGATGGGGACCAAAATTATAAATATGAAGGGCATATAAATATAATATAATACATAAATATAATTATAAATATAAAGGACAGGGGCTTATGGAAGGAGGTTTAATTTCCTTTGAAGATGGAGCCTTAAGTCCCAGGTGCATTCTGATCTTGTTTAAGATCAGATGCACTCTGAATGATTCTCTTCCAATTATGGGCAACTTTCTCTTCCAGAAACCTTTTTATACCACCTGGGTAGCAACGGGATCATCTAGTGACCGTTAGACTTCGCATAGATGAGCAGACACAAGCCTAGAGAGGGACATGTGATCACCAACAGTTTCTCAGCCAGTAATAGTTGTACAGCCTTGGGACAAGTCACTTTCTGAGCCAGCACTATCTGATAGAAATTAATGGGAACCACAAATGAGAGCCACATGTGTAATTTAAAACTTTCTACTAACCACATTTAAGAAGTAAAGAGAAACAGGTAAAATTCATTTTATAATATATGAATTTGACCCAGTATATCCAAAATATCATTTCAACCTGTAATCAATGTAAGTCTTAGAAATCTGGTGTGTATTTTATTTACACTTATGGCACATCTCACTTCGGAGTAGCCATATCTCAAGCGCTCGGTAGCCATATGTGGCTAGTGAGTAAAGTATTGGATGGTGCAGTTGGGAGCGTCAGTTTTCTTTTCTGTGAAATGAGGATAAATCAGTGGAAGCTCGTGAGAGCGCACACGAAACACCCGGCACTCCGCCCTGGACACCAGGGACGCGCAATCAAGTTCGGTTTCTTCTGGTCCCTGCTCTCCCCTCCCGCCCCTCCTCTAAGTCTCCGCCCCCTTTCCCCGCCCCCTCAGGCTCCAGGCGGAAGCAACCCTGTTCCAAATGCAGCGCGCTTTACGGCGACGCGTCCTTTTACCGCGGTGTGGCCGGCTCGCTTGTCGCTCGCACTTTTGCCCTATTGGCTCTGCGGCTCCGCTCGCCGCACTTTACGGCAGTGTGGCTGGAGCCGCGGCTGACGGGCCCGCGGTCTGGGCGTGAGTGCAGGGAACCGGACTATTTGCTGGGCCGGGTACCATGGACGTGGGCGAACTTCTGAGCTACCAGGTATGAGGGGCAGGGAGGGCTGAGCGACCGCGTTCTCACCTGGGCAGGGGTCGCAGGAGCCAGAGCCCTTTCATCTCACCTCCTCTCGCCTCACTCCCGGGCCCTCTAACTTCTCATGCCACCCGGGGTCTCAGCCCCTCGTTTTACTTTCCTCTCCGAAGCCCTCCTGGGCCCTTTCGATTCATCCCTTCTCAAGACCTGAGCCCTTCACCTCCTCTTCCTCCCCCTGGGGCCTGGTTCCCTGAAACTCCTCTGAAACCCCAGACTATCCTTTTTTTCACAACCATGTCCTCTCAGCTGTCATGTCCCCCCAGTCATTGAGGTGATGGTGGTGGTGGCGGTGGGAGTGCACTGGTCTCACTTGGATTTGATCTCCAGCTTCTCCACTGACTGGCTATGTGGCTTTTGGACAAGTCATTCCCCCCCTCTTTGAACCAAGTTTTTGTATCTATATGGTGGAGACACTAATAACTGCCTTAGTAGGGTTGTTTGAGGACTGTACCAACTGGTATGTATGAAAGCTGGCTTTAAAGTGTGGAAAGCTGTGCTTGTGTTTTCTGCGATTTGCAGGAGATGTTGGGAATTCTAGCATGGAATGAGTTTCTAGGAATCTTGCTCAGGGTCCCCCTTGCCTAGGAAACTTGTGGGGAAACTGTATGGGACCTAGAGAGCAGAAAGGGCTTGTCCAAAGTCACTCAGAAACAAGGAGCTGGAATTTGAGCTCAGGCGTACTGACTTCCACCCCAAAGTTTTTCCCCCGCTTTGATTCCATAGGAGGGTCATTGCGAGGGGCAGTAGAGCTGCACTGCCGAATGTCGTAGCCACTAGCCACATAGGCTGTTGATTGCTTGAAATGTGACTAGTCTGAATTGAGAAATACTGTAAGTATAAAGTCACATTTGGGTTGGAGACTAGTATGGAAAAAGTGAAATTTTTATATTGATTACATGATCGTACTGATTATATCAATTACATTGGTTATTGGTCATATTGATTAAATGATCATATTTTGGATAATGGGTGAAATAAAATATACTTAATTTTTAAAATTTTATTTTATTGTTATTTAGAGACAGGATCTTGCTCTGTCGCCCATGCTGCAGTGCAGTGGCACAATCATTGCTCACAGTAGCCTTAAACTCCTAGGTCTAAAGTATCCTCCCAAGTAGCTAGGACTGCAGGCAGGCATCACTATGCTTGGCTGATTTTTAAATTTTTTGTAGTGACAGGGTCTTGCTGTGTTGCCCAAGATGGTCTCAAACTCCTAGCCTCAGGCAGTCTTCCCACTTGGCCTCCCAAAGTGCTGGGATTACAGGTATGAGCCACCACACACCACACCCAGCCAATAAAATATGTTTAAAACCAATTTTAACTGCCCCTCTTGATATTTTAATGTGTTTACTAGAAAATTTAAAATCACGTATATAGTTCAGCTTATATTTTTGTTAGACAGCCCTGCAGTCAAGACTAGGTGATTAAGAGCCATGAGTCTGGACGCCTAGATTGCTGGCAGTCTCTGTTTTGCTACTAACTGGCTGCTGTAACCTTGAACAAAATACTTAATTTCTCTGTGCCTTGGTTTCCTCATCTGTAAATGGGGGACAGTGACGGTAGCTGCCTCACAGGGCTGTTGTGAAGCTGTTGAGAAATGGAAAGTCCTTAGACAATGCTTGCCAAAGAGTAAACATTCAGTAAATATTAGCAGTTATTTTCATACCGCTCCCTCAGCCAACGTACAAGAAATTGACCCTGGACACTTAAGACATCATGGGAAAGAACAGTTCAGCAATGGGGAGCTATATAGCCAAGAGATTTTTCTTTTAAAGACAGTTTAATTGATAGTGAAAGATGAAGGGAAATAGGCAAGTTATTAAATCAGTGATTGTATGCCGGCTTGGAATTTCTAGAATGGCTAGCCCATTAAAGCTAGAAAAGTTTCATTCATTTGCTCAACAAATATATATTGAACACCTACTGTGTGCAAGGCAGTCTATCCACTGGGTATACAACACTGAATAAAAGACAAGATTCTTGCCTTTGTGGAGCATCTGGTGGGAAGTTACAAGATAATAAGTAAACAATGCATTCAGTTTGTGGTAAGTGCTAGGAAGGGAATATAGCAGAGTATGCTATAAAATTGCACTGCTTTGTATAGTAGCCACTAGGCACATGTGATTATTGAATACTTAAAATGTGGCTAGTTACGAATTTAGATCTGCTACATGTGCAAAATACACACTGGATTTCAAAGATTTAGTATGAAAATAATGTACAATATCTTTTTTTTTTTTTTTTTTTGAGATGGAGTTTCGCTCTTGTTGCCCAGGCTGGAGTGCAATGGTGAGATCTCAGCTGACTGCAACCTCTGCCTCTTGGGTTCAAGCGATTCTCCTGCCTCAGCCTCCTGAGTAGCTGGGATTACAGGCATGCACCACCACGCCTGGCTAATTTTGTATTTTTAGTAGCAATGGGGTTTCTCCATGTTGGTCAGGCTGGTCTTGACTCCCAACCTCAGGTGATCTGCCAGCCTTGGCCTCCCAAAGTGCTGTGATTACAGGCGTGAGCCACCGCCCCTGGCCACGTGAAAATAATGTACAGTATCTTAACTTTTATGCTGATTACATGTTGAATAAATGATAACACTTACGATATATTGGATTAAAGAAAATATATTATTAAAATTAATGTTGCTTTTTAAAAAACTTTTAAAATGTGGCTACTAGAAAATGTAAAGTGGGCCGGGTGCGGTAGCTCATGCCTGTAATCCCAGCACTTTGGAAGGCTGAGGCGGGTGGGTCACCTGAGGTTGGGAGTTTGAGACCAGCCTGACCAACATGAAGAAACCATGTCTTTACTAAAAATATAAAAAATTAGCCGGGCATGGTGGTGCATGCCTGTAATCCCAGCTACTTGGGAGGCTGAGGCAGGAGAATTGCTTGAACCTGGGAGGTAGAGGTTGCAGTGAGCTGAGATCGTCCCATTGCACTCCAGCCTGGGCAACAAGAGTGAAACTCTCTCTCAAAGAAAAAAAAAAAAAAAAAGAAAATGTAAAGTTAGGTGTTTTGTTTGTGGCTTTTGTTGTATTTTTATTGGACAACACTCCTGTAGAAAATAACCCCTGGGAGTTGGGGACAGGACCTTTTACTTTATGTAATGTGGTCGAGGAAGGACACAGAGGAATGGGCATTAAAGGACTGAAGGTTGAGAGGGAGCCAGTCATGTGAAGGGAGCAGAATGATGGAGGCAGCAAGTATGGACATAGGCTATTGGTAGAAGCTGGTGCAGCCTCTTAGGGGACCAGAAAGAGGATCTATGTTGCTGAAACGGGAAGTGAGCAGGGGAATGGTAAGTGACAAAGCTGAAGATGTAGGCACGTGACAAGACTATGTAGGCCTTCCTTGTGGGCCATGATAAAGACCTTGACTTTGAGAGATACGGTAGATACCTTCATTCAACCCACTTGTTCATGGATGAAAGTGAACCTTAGTCTGATAAAGGGACTCACCTGAGGTTGTGGGCCAAGGTGGTGGCCAGAGTTGAAACTAGAATCCTGGTCTCCTTATTATTATTTTTTAATGTTTACACATCTTACCACATTTAATCTTAATGGCAGTACTTAATATGTTAATATAGGAACCTTCATTTTAAAGATGAGGGAATAGGTATAGAGAATAAAAAACGTGTCCAGATTCACACAAGTAAAATGTACCTCAAGGATTCCAATCTAGGTAGCTTTGCTTCGTGATCATAAACATTTGTTTATTGTGTTATTCCAAAAGTATTTCATTTTGTCAATCTGACCCCTTTCCCCCTCACCAAGAGCAAATATGCCTACCGCCTACAGGTAGATTGGGGTTGCCACAGGCTAATTTTCCTGAACTACAAAATATTACTTGCCTTCCTTATCCTGGATCTTGGCCTTTACATTTTCTATTGTATCTGAGGGTTCAACCTAAGAGTTTTAAAATGCAAATATGTTGGTTGCACAATAAGAAACTACAATAGTAGAACTCATTTAATTCAGGTTGACAACACTGAACTGAACTGGTAACAGGGCTGAAACCTCCTAAGTCTGCTACTGGAGAGCACTTTGATCTCGCCAGCCTAGGGCGGGTATGCTCATGTCCAGCTGGCCAGCCAGGAGCATCTCCTTCCCCATCGCAGGTTCCCCACTTTGGTTAATTGGCCGGCTAGAACCATTCGAGAGGTGAGAGGCCCACCCGTTAGGCACCAAAAACCAGCTCTAGGCCTTTGCTCAGCGAAATATCCTCAATTCAAGGCTAAGTTTCAGAACCCAGATTCAGAATCATGGTCTATGGCTTTGGAAAGCAGCACCGGTCCCAAAATCCACCTCAGGACCTTATTCAGGCCCTGGCTTCCTTATACCACCTGGCCCTTATCTCAGAATCCTGGTCTCCTTATTTCCAGCTCTGTACATTCCCCATGTGTTCTGTTCATTCAGTTTTCTTTTTGTAAGATCCATGTCCACTCTTCCTGTTCCTAAAAGATGGTAAAGGCTGGAATGTAGTTCGTAATCAGTTGCACCCATCCTCTTGCAGAAAGTCATGAGTTTATGGATGCAAAAGTTCTTTGAGGCCAAGCGTGGTTGTTCACCCCTGTAATCCCAGCACTTTGGGAGGCCAAGGCAGGCAGATCTCTTGAGTCCAGGAGTTCCAGACCAGCCTGGGCAACATGGTGAAAACCTGTCTCTACAAAAAGTATAAAAATCAGCTGGGCATGGTGGTGTGTGTCTGTGGTCCCAGCTACTTAGGAGGCTGAGGAGGGAGGATTACTTGAGCCTGGGAAGCAGAAGTTACACTGAGCCAAGATCGTGCCACTGTGCTCTAGCCTGGGTGACAGAGCGAGACCCTGTCTCAAAAACAAAAAACAAACAAACAAAAAAACTCCTTGAAAACAGTAACATTTTATAGACATGAAAGATGCTTTACTAACCAGCATGATCTATCTAAATCCTCATAACAACCCTATGAGGAAGGTACTGTTGTTAATCCCTGTTGTACAGATAAGGAAACTGAGGTACAGAAAAGAGCACCTACCTTAAGGCATCTAGCTAGGTAGAGGCAAGGCCAGGGTACCCGGGCAGTCTTACTTCATAGTTGGAGCTCCTAACCACTGTGCCATACTGCCTGCCTGCTATATGCCAGATGCAGAACCAAAGTGTTTTCAGACAAGTTATCACATTTAATTCTCAACATGCCTTCTGAGGTTGGCAGCATGCCTGTATTATAGGAAAGGAAACTCAACCTAGGGAGGTCAAGCTGCCTGCCGAAAGCCAGACAACCAGTAAGGAGCAGGGCCAGAACTGAAACCAGCTGAACACTCAGAGGTAGTTTTCCATTTTGTTTTCAGATTTGAAAACTTTTTAAAGTTGAGGTATAGTCCACATGTCGAATAATACATACATCTTATGAGCCTTTGGTTATAGTTACCATTTACAAAGTAGACTCAGTACGACCACTGAAGTTTGCTTCTCGGGGACATAAGGGAACAAAATTGTCTGATTTGAACATCCCCATCCCTAGAGTTTGATTCAGTCTCCTGTGGGACTTTAGATTCTGCATTTCTAACCAGATCCCAGGTGATGCTGATGCTGTACTTTGTGATCCCCTGGTCTAAAATGATCTCCCTTCCTTGAAAAATTTTCCCCAGCTGAGACATTCTCTTCCTCTCTTGTGGGCATTGGTTTGCAGATTTTTGAGCTTAAGTTGTACTTTTTCCCTGCCATTCAAGATATTGAGAGCAAATCACTTAATCTTCCTGGGCCTCAGTTTCCTCATATGCCTAATGAGGGGATTAAGTACTCGACTCTCTCTGAGGCCCCTTCTAGCTTTAAAATTCTGTGGTACTAATTATTTAGACCGGGGCTCCAGAGATTTCAAGGGATAAAAATGCTTCATGTGGTAGACTGAGTGGGGCTGAGAATCTGGGAGATTTGGGTTTTAATCCCACTTTTATCATTACTTATCTGGGTGACTCAGGACAAGTCACTTTCCCTTTCTATACATCATTTTTTTTTCAATCGCTTGTAAAATGAGGAGACTGAGCGATATGACTTCTGGTTCTTTTCATTTCCAAAATTCAGAGACTAAGATGGATGCCGTTTCTAAAATTCAGAGACTAAGCCAGGAAAAATATCATGCAGTGTCAAGAAATGTTTATTAAAAGTATTTAACATTTTTTGGGTGCTTACTACATTTCATTTTTGGGGCAACTTGGTGGGAAGATTCCAATTTTCTGCTGAGATTGGTTCTTCTACAAGTAATAGAGATAGGCACTAAGCGCCTCAGTATATGCCGTATATCCTTGACATATGTTAACTATTCATTTGAGAAGACAGGAGAATTACAATATGGGCAGGAGGTGGTGGAAAAAGTCTTCAAGAGGAAACCAGTTATGTTCCCAATATGGAAATGTACTTTTTTGATGCCTTCAGGCTTAGACATCTCATCAAGAAGTGTGCCCAGCAGTGCCTTGGCTGAGAAGTTTCTGCTGGCATAGGCGCGTATATGAACTCCAGGGCACTCTCATTAAATCTGATTCCACAGATGTCTGGAAAAAGTTCTTACCTCTGAAGTTTTCCAATAAAGAATTCACATTTAGTATGGCTTGTGACATGAGAGGTATTCTTTTTGAGGCAAATTGGGGTCAGGGACCCTTGGTTTTGGTGATATTGCAGACATCCACTCCTCTTGTCCTCTATCAGTAATATCTTAGCGTATCTCTTGGACTGCAGAAGCTTACAGAAATATCTAAACTTGCTCCTTTCCCCCTCTTAGTTTTTTCTTTTGAAATAAAATTTTAGATTATAATAAAGTGATAGAAATAGTATTAAAGAAAATGCTTGAGAAGAGGAAAACTATTATCCTAGTTCAATATTTTTCTGTTCGCACAGTCCTTACGTATTTTGTGAGGCTGGAACCATTGCATATATACTACTTTATGTTCTATGTTTTTAATTTAACATTGCCAGCAATATTTTCTGTGTTTCTACATCTCCTTCATGTTATTTTTAATATTTGCATACTTTTTGGTTGAGTGATAGACCACTTTCCCTAAACTGTTCTTCTACAGTTGGATGTTTAGGTGGTTTTCCGGTTTTTGTTCTTGGAGATAACATTGTAGTGAAGTGCTTTGTTCATGTAGCATTTTTTTCCTTCCCATCTGTCATTAGTAATTACCATGTGCCATCTCCTGTGCCAAGTATTGCATGCACTAAAATTATTATGACATGGACCATGGACATTAAAGAAGAATTCATAATGTAAGGAGCAAGACAGACATTTAGAAAACTAACTCTATGAATAAAAGTATTATGGGAGCACAGTGGAAGGAACGGTTGGATATGGAAAGGGGATATATCGATGGGGATGGATTTGGTTTGGTCATTGAAGAAAAGGGAGATGACACTGGAATCCTAGCCTTGATGAATGGGTAGGGATTCTGTGGGTGGTAAAGGACACTGGGGACAGTGATTCTTGACTGGGATTATTAAGAGCAAAAGCAGGGTAGTGAAATGTTCAGAGCATAGGGTAAATGCACCAATGGGTAAAAAGCAGGGAGTGGTCGGAGACGATGGGGGTCATCTCAGCTGCAGACGTGTGGCGTAATACATCATACGCACGTGGAGTGAATCATTGGTTGTTTTACAGTGCTAACAGTATACTGTTTGTGTGTGTTCCAATTTTATTACAACCGTTTTTTAAACAATAGAATCAGGGTCTCCCTATGTTGTCCAGGCTGGTCTTGAACTCTTGGACTTGAGCTATCCTCCTGCCTCAGTCTCCCAAAGTGCTGGGATTACAAGCATGAGCCACTGTGGCTGGCCCCAGTTTTATTACAATCTTGATAGTACTAGTTCATAATTTATTTTTTCCACTAATCTACTAGGTATATTAAAGACTAGTTCAAGGTTGCTTTAATAAGCATTATTTTTTTCTTGTGTGAGTTTATCATTTGTATTATTATGTGCCTCATAAGGTAGTAGTTGTAATTTCGTAATTGAGTTTTTCTGTTTTATGGGTTTTTTGGTTGTTGTTGTTGTGTGTATAAGAAACATTACTGAAAATCTGAAAACTGGTGCTCAGATACATCCTTCATTCTGTGAAGGCCTCATCCCAGTAGCCCTAAGAATATGATTCTAATCATGAAGTCATTTTATATAGGCTCTTTTTGCATGTCAGTTTAGTACATTTTGAAGTTACTTTTTGTTGGAAGTGTGACTATAACAGATAAGGAGGACCAGAACAGATACAGAGCTATTCTCATTGATAACATTTCAGACTGTTTTTCTCTTCCATCTCATGAGTGATTTTTTTCCTTAAGTTCACTTCCTCCCTCTGCATTCTTCTCATCATCTCTTTCTTCTGGCCCATTCTTCTCACACTTAAAAAACACATTCTATTTATATGCCTCCTTACACACGTTTTTTACTAAACTGTAGACTTAGAGGCAAGGACCAGCACCTAGCAGAGCATCTCAACTGTAGTTAATGTCTAATACATGGTTGTTTAATGACTGAATGAACTGGGACATGTCTTTGTATATGCCCTGGTTGTTTCCCCTTCTGGAAAGCTCTTGCTCTGCTATCTTGTTAGCTTGTTGGCCTACATCTCTGTGCTTTCATGTCAGACTTCAAGAAAATTGGGTTCACACCTGATACTTCAGTTGCTTAATCATTTTCCTCTTCTTTATTATCATATCTTGCCACTCTTGCTACAAAACCTATATTCTTTGCTTTTTAACTTTTTATTTTGAATTTTAAACTTAGAAAAAATTATAAAAATAGTAGAGTTTCCGTATATTCCTCATCCAGCTTCCCCTAAAGCTAACATCTCATATAACCATTATGTAAAGATCAAAACTAGGGAATTAACATTCGTGTAATACTAGTAACTAAACTGCACACTTAATTCAGATGCCATCAGAGATGTCTGGTCATTTTTCTGTTCCAGGTTTCTATCCAGGATCCCACATAATGTTTGTCATATTTCCTTAGTCTTCTGTTATGTTTCATGTTGAAGAATACTGGTCAGCTATTTTGTAGAATGTCCAAAACCTACATTCTTGAACTTGTCAGTGCTGTCTTTTGCCAAAGATTTTCTTGGGCCTCATTATTCTGGAATCTTCACTAGAATTTGACTCTGTAACCCTCTTCTTCATCATTTTAGAAGAACTCATTCATTCTTTTCCTTTCAGCATCTTTTTGCAGACAGCTCTTAGTTCACCGTCCCTGATTAACGTTTCATGTGTGTACTGAACATTCTGGCCAGATGTTCAGATATCACATAATTCTCTGCTTCCTCCCCTGCCTATCCCCATGGCCAGCTTTGCATTTTAGTCAGGGGTGTTGATGTTCAGCAGACTTGAAAGGAGCCTTGGAGCTATTTCTCAAAGATGAAAGGGCTCAAAGATGAAAGACAAGGTTCTTTACTTTTTTTTTTTTTTTTTTGAGACAGAGTTTTGCTCTTGTTGCCCAGTGCAATGGCATGATCTCAGCTCACTGCAACCTCTGCCTCCTGGGTTCAAGCGACTCTCCTGCCTCAGCCTCCCGAGTCGCTGGGATTACAGGCATGCGCCACCACGCCTGGCTAATTTTGTATTTTTAGTAGAAACGGGGTTTCTCCGTGTTGGTCAGGTTGGTCTCGAACTCCCGACCTCAGGTGATCCGCCTGTCTCGACCTCCCAAAGTGCTGGGATTACAGACATGAGCCACCGCGCCCGGCCATGGTTCTTTTCTTCATGGGTGGTACAGGCTCATGAGCACAGAGCCTGCCTCTCTGTCAGAGTAAAGAAGGTGTTAGGATGTGAAAATGATTAACTCACAGTTTTTGCTCTCCTGGAGCTTGCAGTCTAATGGGGTATACCCCAGATTTGAAATCCAAGTACAGAGTGTCAGTGCTGTCAGGGCTGTTATGGTGCCATGAACAAGATGTGGTGGCACAAAGACACAAGCAGCTCTACTGCTGGGAAGTTGGAAAAGGCTTTATGGAGGGAGCGCTGCACCTTCAGGAGTCTTCTCTCCATCCCTTCCTTTCTGTTCCAACCGCCACCACCTTAGTTTAGACTCTTAAAACTTTGTTGACAGGGTGTAGTGCTTCACACCTGTAATCCCAGCACTTTGGGAGGCTGAGGTGGGAGGATCTCTTGAGCTCAGGAGTTTGAGACCAGCCTGGGCAACACAGTGAGACGTCGTCTCAAAAAAAAAAAATTTGCTGGGTTTGGAGGTGCGCACTTATAATCCCAGCTACTGGGGATGCTGAAGTGGGAGGATTGCTTGAGACCAGGAGATTGATGTTGCAATGAGCGGTGATCACACCACTGCACTCCAGCCTGAGTGACAGAGCTAGATCCTGTCTCAAAAAAAAAAAAGGGAAGACTGTCAAATAAGTAGCCTCCTGGGTGGTCTTACTTTTATCATTGTGGATCTCATATTGGCATGGTGAGATCCAACAGAGGCCAACAGAGAACACTGTTCTTCAGTCATAGACTTCAGTCCTACCTAGTTCAGCTTCCTTGGAGACAGGTCTTCTTACTAAGTTGCCTTGCTAATTTTGAAGGTGAATTTGATGAAGACAGCCATGTCTTTCTGCAGTCTCTCAGTAGTTGTCATTGTTTAAATTGAGGGATTGAATTTATAAGGTTTAACCAATTAGAGAAGTTGTCCTATATAAAAATGACTTCATTGGAGAATGTGGATGGTTCACAATAGCTTGTCAGCACTGTGGGAGAAAATACTTCAAAGCCTGTTAGGCATCCCTTAATGTTTAGCTTAGTGCATGAACATGAACTCTGGGTCAGATGGCCTGCATTGGAATCTCAGCTCTGCTACTTGCTAGCTATGTGACCTTGGGTCCGTTAATTAACCTCTTTAAGCCTCAGGTCTTCATCTTTAAAATAGAGATTGTATAATAGTGTCTATCTCTGCCCAACCATCTTTAAAAAAATTTCTGCTTTACCATCTTTCTTAAAAATAAAGGATTAAATGAGACAATTTGGATAGTGCTAAGTAGTACAGTGCCTGACACATAGTGAGTGCCCAGTAAGTGTTACCCATTAATTTTCGTTATTTATCTCATTACTAACAACACACATGCTACAGCAACATGGCAAAAAAAATTTTTTTTTAATTCTACAAAACTGCCTCAGTATTCCCAAGGTCATTGGTCCCTTGGAGATTAAGGTTCAGAATCCTGTATAAAGAAATGAGAACAGTTTGTTACCCACACATGCCACCATATAGAAATGTTCACAGTAGGTTAAAATACAACCTTATTCCACCACAGTTAGCAGTCATTGATATCAAGAATTATGTCATCACCATAGTAATTATTTTCCCGCGGTCTCTTTAATATTACTAAGATATCTCAGTTTTCCTATTTTCTAGCGCCAAGAATCTCGTTTACAAATTACTCCTTCCTTTGTCTTTTTTTCCCCTTAGTGTCCTAAAGGAAGTGGTTGGGTTTGGTCTGAGTCTTGTGTAGCTGTAGAGAAATTGGAATCAGGAGAAGATGTAGTAGGAATTCTGATACTGCTTTTACCTTCTCCAAGGTCAGCCATTTAGCTCTTTAGTATTTCAGCTGAATATTGGCATCCCTTGGAGATATTAAGGGTTTGGTTCCAAACCACTCCGGTAAAGCAAGTCATACAAATCTTTTGGTTTCCCAGTGCATATTAAAGTTCTGTTTATACTATACTGCAGCCTAATAAGTGTGCAATAGTATTGTGTCTAAACAATGCACATACTTTAATTAAAAATGCTTTGTTGTTAAAAGCTGCTAACCATCATCTGAGCCTTCAGCAAGTTATCTTTTTGCTGGTGGATGGAGGGTCTTGCCTCCTTTTGCTGGCTGCTGACTGATTAGGGTGGTGTTTGCTGAAGGTTGGGGTGGCTGTGGCAATTTCTTAAGACAACGATGAAGTCTGCTTCATCTGTTGGCTCTTCCATTCATGAAAGATTTCTCTGTAGCAAGCTGTGCTGTTTCATAGCGTTTTACCCACAGTAGAACTTTTTTCAGAATTAGAGTCAGTTCTCTTAAACTGTGCTGCCAATTTATCATCTAAGTTCATGTAATATTCTAAATCCTTTGTTGTCATTTCAACAATGTCCACAGCATCTTCACTAGAAGTAGAGTTTATCTCTAGAAGCCACTTTCTTTGCTCATCCTTAGGAAACATTCCATTCAAGTCTGATCATGAGATTGCAGCAATTCAGTCACATCTTCAGGCTCTGCTTCGAATTCTAGTTATCTTACTGTTTCCACCACATCTGCAGTTGGTTCTTCCACTGAAATATTGAACCCCTCAAAGACATCCACAAGGATTGGAATCAACTTCTTCTAAACTCCTGTTAATGCTAATATATTGTCCTCCCATGAATTATGAATGTTCTTGATGGCATCTAGAATGATAAATCTTTTCCAGAACGTTTTCAATTTATTTTGCCCAGATCCATCAGAAGAATCACTATCCATGGCAGCTATAGACTTATGAATGCATTTCTTAAATATTAAATAATAATACTTGAAAGTTGAAATTACTCTTTGATCCATGGGCTGCAGAATGGATGCTGTGTGTGCAGGCATATAATTAACATTCATCTCCTTGTACATCTCCATCAGAGCTCTTGGGTGACCAGACACATTGGCAATGAACAGTAATATTTTGGAAGAAATTTTTTTTTTTCTGAGCAGTAGGTCTTAACAGTGGGCTTAAAATATTCAGTAAACAATGCTGTAAACAGATATGCTGTCATCCAGGCTTTGTTATTCCATTTCTAGAACACAGGCAGGGTAGATTTAGCATAATTCCCAAGGGCCCTAGGATTTCAAAATGCTAAATGAGCATTGGCTTCAATTTAAAAAGTCACCTGCTGCATTAGCCCCTAACAAGAGCATCAGCCTGTCCTTTGAAGCTTTGAGGCCAGGCATTGACTTCTCTCTAGCTGTGAAAATCCTAGATGGCCTCTTCTTCCAACAGAAGGCTGTTTTGTCTACATTGAAAATCTGTTGTTTAGTGTAGCCACCTTCATCAATGATCTTAGCTAATTCTTCTGATTAACTTGCTGCAGCTTCTACATCAGCACTTCTGGGTTCACCTTGCGCTTTCATGTTATGGAAGTGGCTTCTTTCCTTAAGCCTTATGAATAAGCCTCTGCTAGCTTCAAACTTCGTGTGCAGCTTCCTCACCTCTCTTAGCCTTCACAGAACTGAAGAGAGTTAGGGCCTTGCTCTGGATTAGGCTTGGCTCAAGAGAATGTTGTGACTGGTTTGATCTTCTGTCCAGAGCACTAAGACTTTCTCCATATAAGCAGTAAGGCTCTTTAGCTCTTTTACTATTCATGTGTTTACTGGAGTAGCATTTTTAATATCCTTCAAGAACTTTTCCTGTGCATTCACGCTTTTCTGTCTGGTATAACAGGCCTCGCTTTCAGCCCATTGCCGCTTTCAACATCCTTTCCTCACTAAAGCTTAATCATGTATAGCTTTTGATTTAAAGTGAGAGATGTGAGACTCTTTCTTTCACTTGAACACTTAGGGCCATTGTAGGGTTATTAATTACTTAATTGCAGTATTGTTGTGTCTCAGAGAATAGGGAGACCTGAGGGGGGAGAGAGAGAGAGAGAGAGAGAAAGAGGAAAGGCTGGTTGAGGCACTCAGAACACACACATTTATTCATTAAGTTCGCTGTCTCACATGGGCGTGTTTGTAGTGCCTGAAAACAAAGTAGTAATATTAAAGATCACCCATCATGGATTACCATAGCAGATATGATAATAATGAAAAAGTTTGAAACATTGCAATAATTATCAAAATGTGACACAGACATGAAGTGAACACATGATTTTGGATAGAGTCTGGCTCTATTGCCCAGGCTGGAGTACAGCAGCAGGATCATGGCTCCCTGCAGCCTTGACCTCATGGGCTTGAGCAATCCCAGATTAGCTGGGACTACAGGTGTGTGCCACCATGCCCAGCTAATTTTTGTATTTTTTGTAGAGATGGGGTTTTGGCATGTTGCCCAGTCTGGTCTGAAACTCTTGGGCTCAAGTGATCTGCCCGCCTCAGCCTCCCAAAGTGTTGGGATTACAGGTGTGAGCCACGGCGCCCGGCTGATAGACTTTCTTGATGCGGGGTTTCTATAAATCTTCAATTTGTAAAAAGCACAGTATCTGC
This sequence comes from Pan paniscus, assembly GCF_029289425.2. Classification (NCBI taxonomy): domain Eukaryota; kingdom Metazoa; phylum Chordata; class Mammalia; order Primates; family Hominidae; genus Pan; species Pan paniscus. The sequence goes on from NC_073270.2 coordinate 43,435,921, forward strand.
AAAGGGGGAAAAAAATGAGGTATTCTTGTAGTTCAGAACTAGTTTCTTTTCCATAGAATTCCAGCAGTGACTGATCTGAAAATGTTTTAGCCTAAACTTTAGAATTCCAGCTCCATTGTGGGTTGGTAAATGGAAATTAGCTTTTCTTCACCCTGGAGTTCAGTGAAGGATCTAGTGAGACTACTGCAGTGCCTTTCTATCTTTTAACTCACTTTGGATTATCAGCTGCTTGTAAGCAGATTATGTGCACTGGCTCTTTGGACTTCCTTTCAACAGCTACCCAGCAATATCTAGAGTCACTGAACTAAGAAGGAGTTGAAACTGGCCGGGCGTGGTGGCTCACACCTGTAATCCCAGCACTTTGGGAGGCCGAGGTGGGTGAATTATGAGCTCAAGAGATCGAGACCATCCTGGCCAACATGGTGAAACCCCGTCTCTACTGAAAATACAAAAATTAGCTGGGCATGGTAGCATGCACCTGTAGTGCCAGCTACTCAGGAGGCTGAGGCAGGAGAATTGCTTGAACCCGGGAGGTGGAGGGTGCAGTGAGCCAAGATCACGCCACTGCACTCCAGCCTGGCAACAGAGTGAGACTCCGTCTAAAAAAACAAAAAAACAAACAAAAAAAAGAGGGAATTGAAACCAAGCAGAGTATCATGATGCTTCTCTCTGAATATATCTGACTTTATTCCAAAAGCAGGCATGATTGATTCTTGAACAGTTTTGCTGGCATTATTTTTAGTGCAGATTCTAGCTTCATGTTTGGCATTATTCATGTGCTCATTCTGTTAATACATAAATTTGAGGGTTGATGACATTTCTTTATTTGAATCCCCTATTTCCAGTTAAGAGCATCTCAGTTTAAATTTTCTTTTGGGATCCTTGATAGAGTTAAACATTAGCAGCACATCAGTCCTCTGCTGGTATATAATGTTGGAATGCGATTTTCTTTGCAGCTTTCCATAAAAAGACACAAATTGTAGCTATAGTTTGTCATGTTATCTTTTAGCAGACGCTCTCAACATCAATGCTTCCATAATAGGATTAATGATGGGGGAAACTTATGAGCATCTCAAGCTTGCATAGTTATTCACAGAGAAGCTGAAACACGGAATGGGGGCTCTGGCCAGGAGTACCTCTATTGGGCAAGGGAAGGTAGAGATGCCGAAGGACTAACAGAATAGTGAAACTCGGCAATAAAGGAGGACACGAAAAAGACATTGCGATTGATTGAGGGTTGTAGCTGAAAGAAACCCATAATGAGATTCCTTTTTTAAAAAAGGTGGCACAGATTGTATTGAATTGTACTAACTTCTTGTTTCTCTGGTGTCTTTGGAAAATGTGATGCCCTTCAGAAACAGACTTTCCAGGTAACTGAAGCTTTTAAGTGGTGAGACGATCTATTCCAGCTTCTTCTTTGTACACATGGGTAAACCAGAGAGCCCAGAGAGGGAAATAACTTTAGCACCCCAACGACTTGGTGACAAAATCGGGGTCAGGCAGTGCTGTGTCCATGATTATGCGTCCTCTCTTCCATGTGCAAAACATGTATTTTTCATCATTTTGTATGGAGAGCTTTCTAAAACATGAACATTCTTGCCTTTCTCAGTAGGACACACTGTGATCTCAGGAGCATCATTATGAATACATGCTAGTTGTGCCTGAATTCTCTCATGACCTTTTGAAATCTGGAAAGCTTTTACTTCTGCACTGTGGAATAGTAGGGATTTTGAGTTCTTGTGCCTACTTTGTGTAGTTTGCATTCTTTTCCTTGGTGTCAGCTGTCACTCCTTAGTGTTATTGTTTGTTTGATATGATATCTAACCTCTAAGGCCTTTTTTGCCCATTCTTTTAATGGTGTTTTGAAAAGTTGAGGTTGTTGGATGAATGAAGCATTAGTATTCTTGGTCATTTTTGGATGAACTGCAAAACTTTTTAGAGCTCTGTTGCTAGATTCCGAAGTCTGTGAGATACTAGAAATCATTTTAGCCTGAGTAGTCTATATTTTCCATGTAGCTTTTCCTCTAGCATCTCTTTGCCCTCCCCCCCCCCCCCCCCACTGCCATCCTGGGAACTAGAGAACATCTGAGCAATTACTGTTGTCCACTAATCATGAGTCTTTCAAGAGAAACTGCCACTCACAAATAGGGGCTTAACCTGGCCTTCTGTGGGGTGCTCCTTTCTTTCATGATTGCTTATCTTTCTGGAAGGTAGCCATTTACCTGTCTGATTGCCTTAACCCTGTATCTTTTAGTCAGCCTTATATCCAAATACATACACCCACAGGCCCGTGAAATCTAATTGTATCGATCACCTGAGACCCTGTATGCTTGTTCTTCACCAGTTTATGCCTCTGCTCACTTCTTGTCTTGTGCCTGACTCTTGGCTCTCTGTCATACCCTACCTCTCCTTTCGTCTCCTCTCCAACACACATACCAGTTTCTTTAGGCTTGGTATGTACATGTGCTCTGTGGCTCCCAACCCAGAGTCTATTATTAAGGGCACTGCATGGTTGGGATGGGAGCTGCCATATATAGTGTGCCTCATATGGTGTGCCCTACCCTAGCTGGACCTTTAAGACCCAACCTTTGGCCCTAGCCCATTATCTGGCCCATCTGATCCTCCTGTGAAAGGACAGTTTGAGCAAAACCCTGCTTGAGAAGCTTACAGACTTTCCAGTTCTGCAACTCTGACAGTCTGTGAGTTCTCGTCTTATCTCCCTTTGCCATAGTTTCCTAGTCATTCACCAGGGGTTGGTAAGGAAATAGGATGTTGTTTACCATTGTTTCTAGGGCATTGTAACATATGCTGCTAGTCAGGCTGTGAGACAATCCAGATTTTGGGGGGGTTAGCAAATTTCATTTGGATTAGTGCTCCATATTGAACCTGTCATTCTTTAATCATTCCATACATATTTATTAAATGCCTACTAAATGTAAGGTATTATACTAGACATTGGGAATAAAGTGCTAAACAGGACAGTTGTAGTCCCTGTCTTTATGGAACTTATATCCAGGGAGGCAAGACAGACAATGAATAACAATACCTAAACAAGCAAACACATACTAGATAAATAAAAACAAGATAATTTCAAATAGGAATATGAAGGAAAAAAATAGGCTGATGTAATAGAGTGTTGGGGGGAGCAGTGGCTGTTTATTTTGGAAGGTTCTAGAAGGCCTCTTTGAGAGGTGACATTTGAGCTGTGAACCAAATGATGAGAAAGATCCAGACATATGAAGAGCTGTGGGACTGGCAGTAAAGATCAAGGGAAAAGCCAAAACAAAAACTCTGAGGTGGGAACAGACTTGTCGTGTATGGCCAGAGCTTGGTGAGTGAAGAGGGGACAGTTGATAAGGACAGAGGGGTCAGCTTCGGGGAGGAGGGAGAATCCTAACATTTTTTAACTTTATTCCTAGCACCACGGGAAGCCATTAGGGGTTTTAAGCTGTGGAGTGACACAATTTGGTTTACGTTTTAAAAGATGGCTTCATCTACAGAATGGAGAATTGTAGAGGAGCATTCTGGCCAGCTTAGCTGTTGAAGGGTGTGGAATTCACCTTTGTGCTGCAGAGGGCCTCAGCTGAAGCCGTGCTGTCCCTGGGATAATTGCTTTCCCGCTTAGGTTGTTTTCATAATCTCCACTTCTAAACATTTAATCTGTGTTCTGGCTTAATCAAGAAGCAGCGCTCTCCTTGTGCCAGGCTTGGCTCAGAAAATGTGGGCATGGTGCCTTTTGTTGAGCGCCCTGGCCTGGAGAGAATGAAGAAAGCATCCCCTCATGGCCTGAGGACAATGCAGCTGACCCTCAGCACCTGGTAACTTGTAGGAAGCTTTAGAATCTATAAACTTGATGTGCTTCTGCAAAACAGTTGCAGATGGTCTGAAGTGATGATTAAATATCACTGCCACTTTGCCCAGATCTGCTATGGCCATTCTCTCCATGTCTGGTTTTACATTACAGTGGGTAATTAAGGGGGCACAACCATTTCTAGTTACTTCCAGGCCATCTTTTTCAGTTGGCTTATGGAGAAATTACAGTTGCTGTCAGTTGTGTAAGTGACTGCATTGAGCAGCGATTGTGAATGGCTACTTTTTGTGTTCAAAATAATACTAATACAAAACACCCAAACTTAAAAAGAACTGTCCCTAATGAAAGGGAATAATTGCCTACCTCTGCTGTCTTTGCTGGATCTCCACTGGGAGTTCTGCCATCAGACTTGTCAGAGTTGGTTGGCAGGGACTTTTTCTCCTGAGTTAGCACATAGAGATATGAACGGGCAGAGATAACACAAATTAGCAAAGATACAAGCATATCTGCAGAGGAACAGATTTCCTTCCGACCAGAAGTGCTGTTGGTGGGCACCACCCTAATTTTCAGTGCATCTCTTAGTGCTGATGACAGGACTTTTCAGCAAATTTTTTTAAAAAATGGCTTAAGTACCACCGGAGCTGGGCAGTTTTTATAAGATTTTAGAGTTTCAAAGGGCTGCTAAGCTTGCCAATGTAAAGTCACTGAATATTATCTCCCTGGCTGCTCACTGGGGATCCTTACACGTCACTCAGCATGATGAACTTGGAGACAGAAATTCATAAGCTTCTGCCCCATTTCTTTTGACTGAAGATTTCTTTTTCCATTCCCACAAAACTTGCAAGGACACAGAAGGCTCAGTGGGGGAAAAAGATGGCATGTGCCTCTGGCTGACATGACTTGTGCCACTGGTTGCGTGGGGATTCCATAATGAAGATTGCAAATCACTTCCCATCCTCTTGGAGCCTGTCCCATAATTAGAAGATTAAACATTTTGTTTAAATTGGTAATTTTTTCCCCCTCCCCTCTCTGAGTGCTTAAAACCACCATTAGAGCAGGATGGAGAATGGTTAACTGATTCTGGGCTCCATGTTCTAGTTGTGATTGTCAGCAGGCGCTTGAGGAAGTCTTATTTTAATTAAAAAAGCAATTTTTAGCTGTGCTTCACCTTGTGTGAGGCAGAGGCACCTCTGACCGTGTGAACTTTCTGATTGCTGAATGTACTGAGCATAGCTTTTCTCAGGGGCATGACACCAAGCCTAGCCAGATAATATCATGGGGTGGGTGTGCAGCTGGCCTTGAGGTATTGCCTCTGCACTAATGGCAGATTTGCCCTTCATTTGACAGATTGACTTTGTGTTTATGGGAAGGGTATCACTTACAGGGATGGCGTGTTCCTGAATTTAAGTGAATGCAAAGCAGCTCATAGAGGAGCATGGAAATTTTCCTACTTTTAATGAAATAAAAGAATATATGTTTTCTGCTTCCCATGAAACCAAGCCAAAAGAACAAAACAAAGGGCTGGGGACTACTCGGTATCAAAGCCCACTGAGAGCCAGGCTTTGTGCTGTTCAACTTATGTGTGTTATCCCATCTCATCCTAAAGGCAACCCTGGGAAGTCAATATTCTTAGTTCCATTTTGCAGATGAGGAAAGGAAGCTCACAGAGGTTTGATAACTTGCCCAAAGATACCCAGTAAGTAGATGGTGGAATCTTCTTCCTAGAAGAGGGCTCCAATGGATGAAGTACGTTAAAAAAAAAAAACAAGAAGAAAGACCTTCGAGAATAAACTGCTGCAGAATCCTGCCATTCCTCTACTTTGTACTTTCCTCCAAGTCTACTCTGCCTGCCACTCTCTATTGGAATTTCTTGATTACATACTTTTCTTATTGGACTGTGAGTTGCTCAAGGACAGTGACCAGATCAGCGCCTGCCATTGAGTAAATGCTCAATAAATATCTCTTGACTAAAGAAAGGAAAGGATGAGGGTGAATGAATGAAGCAGTGAATCAATGATTAGGTGATTGAATTTGAGTCTTCTCTAGGTATCTTTTTATATTGAGGCTTAGCACCTCCCCGGTTGCCTTTTTTCTTGCCTTTTCCTTGATGGGAACAGATTAAGGTGTTTTTGTGAATGATAGTAGCCCTAGTCATAGATAACTTGGGGTTGAGTGAATCTTGCTTTAAGTAATAGTAGATGATCTTCATAAAAGCCTGATTCTATTATTTTGTAATCTGACAGTTGACTGGCATTTCTTTTAAAGGCTATTGCTGTCTCTGACTCTAAAGCAGGAGATTGATTGATTCATTTATTTGCCAAAGATTTGTTGCAAGTCTACTGTGGGCCATGATTGCTGTTTTCTCTTACCCAGCCTTATAGGCAAAAAATAAGAGGTTGTACAGAACAACCAAATTAGGTTTTATTTTGTGTTGGTTGGATCTGGCCTATCCATTTCCATTTGATATTTTTCTTTCTTTCTTTAAACATTTATTGAGTGCTTTTTTTGGGTTAGGTACTTCCACAACACTGCTACCTCACATCAGTAGGATGGCTTTTTCCAAGGGTGAAACTAAGGCTGAAATGGTGGTTATTTGTCCAGGGTCACACACTAGTGACAACAAACCCAGAGATTTTGACTACCAAAGTCCATTCTCTTTTCACCGCACCTCACCCCCCCATTGATGTGACTAGTTTAGCATCAATTTCTTACGTGTTTTATGTTTCTTACAGACCTAGGACAATCATGGGTTTCTAAAACAGAAAGTACTAGAGCTGCTAACAGTTCACTTGAGTTAAAGGAGCCTCAGGAAACAGATCTGTAGTAATCACAGAAACCAGTTACAGCAAGATGATTTCTCAATCTCATGGTGGTAGTATGATGTCGTAGAAAGAGCCTTAGGCATAGACTGACGGGCAGCATTTGAGTCCCATCTCCACTATTTTCTAGCTCTTTGGTCTTTGGCAGTTCACTAAGCAAGCCACCGCACTTTGGCTTCCTTACTTGTAGAAATGAAGAATGGTATCACCTACCTAGAAGAGTTGTGTGAAGGTTAAAAAGATAATGAAAATGTTAAGTTCCTGGTACAGAGTAGGCACATAGTTAATGGTAACTGTTGAATAGTTTGGATAATCGTTTGGTGAGGAAGCTGTAGGAGGAATTCATGGTTTCTGTAAACCCCACAATGCTGCGACCTCAGTGCCTCCTAAGAAGTTATTTGTGAGATTTATATCTGACTTTGCCTTTTGAGGCCCATTCTGGCTCACTTATGCAGCTTTATTTAAAAGAAGTGGCCGAATTCCCTTGTGTACAGGGTTTTTCAGGCCGTGCATCTTTGTGTTTTTTTGGAATGTTTACTGGAATTCTCAGGTTTCTAAGTAATTTCAGTCTGAGACAAGTGAGTAGAATTGATGTCAGGCTGCTTTAACACAGGTGTTATAAACAAGATTAAGAGGTTGTTGAAAAGATATCAGTGGAGTTCTGAGGCTAGCTCTCTGAAGTCATTCTAAATTGACAGCTAATGGGTAGTTTGCCTTGATGGCTCTCTTTGAGTTGGTTGTAACTGACTGGAGATTCACCCACAGAGGAAACTTGCTTATGAAAATTCACTTTACATTCCTTTATCAGAAAGTAAAGCTATAGTAATATGTAGTATTGTCTGTGCACTGTTTTTGGGTATTTTTTTTTTTAAAGGCAACCAGTTCTTAAGTATTTTTGATGCCCTAAGCCTGCCAAGCTTCAAAAAAAACTTTAAATAGGGGAAGATGGGTCAAAATAATTATTTTATTCTACAGTTTATTTTTATGTATAAGACACTTATTTTTCTTATTTGTATTACCTTTGGTAGAGCTTCTTCCTGCCCAGCAAGGTATGCATTTTGCCTATTTGGTCTACTAAATGTGCTTGCTAGGAAATTGAGTATCTTAAAATGTTCTTGAAGTGAGCAAGTATTAATTAAAAATCACTTTGAAATCAACTTTATAGGTTCCTTGAGAGAATGTTGTGATGGTGTGGATAGAGCTTGTAGGGAGAATTTGTAGGTGGCCAAGACGCATTTGCCCAGGCTGCCAGAGGATTTCTTTTGATCATCCACATGGCCAGGAGGTCAGGGTTCTCTGTTTTTTTTCCAGGTGGGGAAGTATTTCTGACACTGAATTGTCTTATCTAAGAATAACTCATTCACCATCCTTGTCTTTATTGGAAATGGAGGTATTTTGCTAATTTTAGTGGTTTGTAAAGCTTCTAGAAATATTTTACTATTTCCTTTGAGTTGAGGAAATAAAGTGCATCTTACACAAAAGCAGACATGAAACCATATCTTTTCATTGTCTTTGATGGACCCATCAACAGGCATGTTTTGAGGCCATAACACCAGACACTTCATTCAAGCTGAGAGGGATAGGTAAATCAGCAGTCAAGTGCTGGAAAGTATGTTATATAATCTTGCTACATTTTCAGACTCTAAAGTATTGCCCATAATGTTGAAAAATATTCTTCTTTAACAAGATACTCAAGGGAAAGTTCCATGTGCGTTCTATCTTCCTTGAAATAAATGTGGCAGCTATTGAATAACAGACTTATATGGATACATTTTAAGCTTTTGAAGAAACAATGGCAATGTCTAAGGTCCTAAGCCTTCTGAGACCAAAATCATATAAGAAGTCTTAAGGAATGAATGAGCAGGTGTTTGTAAGTGAATAAAATGGTTAGTTTCTCACACATGATCCGGTTCTCACTCATTCAGTCCTGGATCATTCATTCCCCCCTTCCCATTTTTCCAAAGCATCTTTTCTCTTTTTTTCCTGTCTCTATTCCTGGTAGTATACGCTCTTTTCCCCCAGCCACTCCTATTTGAAAAGGGAATGCAGTTTTACGTTTTTAGTCTTGGCAGTGACCTGAGAGATAACTTGTAGAAAAAATAATTAAATATTTCTTTGCCCACTTTGGTCTTAATAAAATCATGCATTGCTAGAGGCAGTATTCCACTGGCTGGAGACTTCTCTGTTAACAGGTATGTCTTGTAACGTGCAGAACCATTGTGTGAGTTCGCTGGTTGCAGAATGCATACTCCATTCTCCTCTCTTAGAAACTTATAAAGTATCAGCATTTGTGTCATCCTAAATAGCAAAGTAAATTTATTGTATCTGAGCCTTGGTTTAAACCTATAAATAATTTTAAATAGCTTTCCCATATTAATTTGTTATTTAAAGGTTCAGGGTGGACTGGTGTCAATGGCAGGTGACCCAGTGCTCAGTGTGGGTTCCTCCAAGTGATATGAGGGAGGAATTTCTTACTGAAATCTCCATTTAGACAGATGACACTAGACTCTTCTGGATAGCAAAATTGCAGATAGGCAAGGAACAACTGCAGAAGGAACTCACCTGACTAAAAGCATGGGCAGAAAAGCAGCACAGGGATTTTAGTGTTGGCTGAAAGATGATGGCAGCAGGGAGAGCTGATGCAAAGTATGCCTTGAAGATGATAATTTCTGAGGTCTTGACTGAGGAAAGGAGTCTTGAGGTTGTGTAATACTGCTCCTACTAAGATGAGAGTTAGATTCCAGACCCAGTTCTATGGCTTCGGGCTCAAGTATTGTCACTAATTTGAGTCTCAGTTTACTCATCTGTAAATTACAGGGTTAGACTAGTATTCTTTGTCTGAATCCGAGTTTTACTATACTTAGCCTCTGAATATCCTTGATGCCACCATTGGAAAATTTACCAGATTATATATAGATATGGCCCAGTGTGGTATAAAGTAAGTAGACAGGTAGATTCAGAAGAGATGAATTCTGCTTGGAGAATTTACCCTAATGGCCCAAGGAGCTTGGATGAATTCTGCTTGGCTGCAGTCACCCTAATGGCCCAAGGGACTTGGAGAATTTGCATACATTTGCTAATAGTAAATTATGATTCCTGGTGAGTTCATTGGTTTAACTTGTCCTCTTCCCTTGAATTATGCCATCTTCCTTGATCTCCAGTCTGATACAGATGCCCCATCCGTGGTCCCTTTGTTCTCTATGCCCACTCAGCCACAGTGCTAACCGGAAGGTTCAATAATCCTCCATTGACTTGTCAATGTTGGGGTTCTCACAAGATTGAAAGTGCCTTGAAGGAAAGAACATGCCTTTTTTGTTTCTTTGTTTCTTAAACCTTGTACTCTTGGCATGGAGCTAGGTAGCTGCTTAGTAAGGGTGCCCTGCAAAGCTCAATGAGGACAGTTCCTTTCTCATCTCCCCTTCATGTTCACAAGGGCCCATATACGTGACACTCATTGGCTATCAAGTGGGATTTATCTTACTTTTTAAATGTAATAACCTTAGAAAAATGTTAGAAGATATTTTATTTTATTTGAAATGAGATATAATCTGTAGGCAGGAAGATTTTGTTTTGTTTTCATCCTGCATTTGTTCATGGCTGACATTTATACAACTTGTTTTTCTTTTTTTCTTTTTCTTTTCTTTTTTTTTTTTTTTTTTTTTTGCGACAGGGTCTTGCTCTGTTGCCCAGGCTGGAGTGCAGTGATGTGATCTCGGCTCACTGCTGCCTTGATCTCCTCCCATCTAGCAGTCCTCCCATCTCAGCCTTCTGAGTAGCTGGGACTACAGGCATGTGCGTGTATCACTGCACCTGGCTAATTTTTTAAAAATTTATTTATTTATTTATTTTTGAGACGGAGTCTCGCTCTGTTGCCCAGGCTGGAGTGCAGTGGCGCAATCTCGGCTCACTACAAGCTCCACCTCCCAGGTTCACGCCATTCTTCTGCCTCAGCCTCCCTAGTAGCTGGGACCACAGGCGCCTGCCACCATGCCCGGCTAATTTTTTTGTATTTTTAGTAGAGAGGGGGTTTCACGGTGTTAGCCAGGATAGTCTCGATCTCCTGACCTCGTGATCCGCCCATCTCAGCCTCCCAAAGTGCTGGGATTACAGGCGTGAGCCACTGTGCGTGGCCTGAATTTATTTTTTGTAGACACAGGGTCTCACTGTTTCCCAGGCTGGTCTTGAACTCCTAGGCTATTGCAATCCTCTTGATTTGGCCTCCCAGATTGCTAAGATTACTGGTGTGAGCCACATTGCATGGCCTATACAACTTAAAAACCTTTTCGACAGGATGAATTAAATAAATTATTTTTTAAATTAAAAAAAAGGTGGTGGTAAATTATTGTTTTGAAAAACAGAAAAATAGTTTTCATTTAAGCTGGATTAAGGCCCAGACATTGACTACGAGACTCTTAGAGGTCTAAATAGTCCAGCCAGGAGGGTCTGTTGACAGCAGCATGACATATAATTTGGACTCTGTTGGGACACTTTCAGTGAATGTGTCTTTTTCTTTTTCACTTTAGTGAGTATATATATGCTAATATATATAGAGCCAAAAATCTGTCTCTCATTGATTTAAGTGCCAGCTATGAACAAGGCACTCTTAGGTGCTGAGATATTTGTTAGAAGCAAGGGTCAAATGCTAGGATCCCTACTCTTGAAGACCTAGCTCATGATTTAGTAGAGGAAATAGAGACTTATTCACACATACATTGTGTGCTGGGAGAGATCTGATACAGTGCCAAGGAAGCTCACAAGTTTTACTGGAGTATGTGGAGGACTCTCAAGGGAGGTGACATTTGAGTGGGGGCTTAAGACTGAGTAGCACTTCTCTAGCTGCAGTGAAGGGGGATGGAAGGTGATCTGCCATTTTTTGTAGCACTGTTTGCACGTACTCTATTCTAAGGCATCCGTTAATAACTGATGGTGATTCACTCCTGGGTCCCTGCCTGAATCTTCTTGGATTCCATTATTGATTTTTCCTATAGCAAGGCTTCCAGACCCTCTGCTATCCCGCTCATATATTCCCCTGTTGGTAGTGTCTCTTTTAATGCACAGTAGCTAACTCACGACTGTGGAGCTAGGGTGAATTGGGTTTTATACTTCTAAAAAGTGCACCCTTAATATGCATTAGCTTTAAAAATAATTAAAGCTGGTTATCCTGTTGACTCATTGAATAACTCTGTGAGAGATCTTGTTGACTTTAAGGTACCCTGTGAGTGTTATAAACCCTTAATCAACAGTAACAATATCAAAGCAGCACAACCAGTTGGGCATGACTTGGTCTGCCTGATCCCTGCTAGCTTCTGGTGGTACCCCCCAACCTTTTTTCTCTTCAGTGTGTGCATAATCACACCATTTTGCCAAATTTACTTCAGATCTTACTTTAAGAAATAAAACATTGTAAATACAGATAAAGTCTCCTTTGCACTCTTCCCTAATCTCATTTCATCACATACTCCTCTCTAATCCAGTTTCTCTCTTAACCTCCTTTAGAAGCAATCAGTATCCTGAATTTGGTGATTATTATTCTCATGTACTTTTTTCTTACTGTTACTATTTATGCATGCATCCATGGATCATTTAACTTTGTTTCTTATTGTCCAGTGATCATTCTTTAAATAACTCCTTGTGTATATGTGTAAGCATTTCTCTAGTGTCTGTGTCCCTAGGAGTAGAACTACTGGGATAGTCGTAGAATATATGCATCAGTGGTATCAGGCCTCACCAATTTGCTCTGTATTCATTTATACTCCTCTGTCAGCAAGTATCAACAGTTCTTGTTTCCCCATATCCTCACCAACACTTGGTATTACCAGATTTTTTATTTTTTCATTTTTGTCAATCCAATGATAACTAATGGTTTTTATGTACATTTCCCTGATTTCTAATGAGGTTGGGCTACTTTTTATATGCTTATGGGCTACTCATTATTTTTTCTTCTACGATCATCTTCTTATGTTCTTTGTCAAAAGCTGGCTTTAAGTTATTTAAAGTCTGGTCAGGCATGGTTGCTCATGCCTGTAATCCCAGCACTTTTGGAGGCCAAGGCAGGTGGATCATTTGAGGTCAGGAGTTTGAGACCAGCCTGGCCAACATGGCAAAACCCCATCTCTACTAAAAATACAAAAATTAGCCAGGTGTGGTAGTGCATGCCTGTAGTCCCAGCCACTTGGGAGGCTGAGGCAGGGGAATTGCTTGAACCTGGGAGGTGGAGGTTTCAGTGAGCCAAGATCACGCCACTGCACTCCATCCAGGAAGACAGAGTGAGTCTCCGTCTAAAATAAATAAATAAATAAATAAAGTCTGTTGTATATACAGGGCTTTGCAGTTTGCAGTCATTAAGAGAAATTGAATTCCGTGCTTTCTTTTCAAAGTCCTGTATTTTTATCTCATTTTAATCTTCCTATCCCTTAGCTTACTAAAGTAAAGTTAGTCCTGTGAGATAGCGAAGCAAGGGCTGAGCATTTTTTTTTATAAATGCAGCATTGATAAGTCTAATGACTTATGCAAGGTCATGTGGCTCTTAAGTGATTTACCACTAGAACCCAGATTTTTCTGATTTTTGGTTTGCTGCTGTTTGCATTGTACCACCTTAACTTCTTTTAGATCAGTGCTGTTTTGTTGTTAAATTGATGTCTAATTGTCCCTCCAGCACCTAATAGAGTGATGTTCAGGTTCTTTTAGCTCAGTAAATACTTCCTTAATGAATGAATGGATGCTGATGGTTCTGGTGTAGCTGACAAAACAGATTCATAAGTGTGCTAAATTGGAGATAGTTTGCCTTCCAGTAACTTTACAAGTAATCTGCCTATGTTAGTTTTGATAAAGAAACCGAATCAACATTCAGCTTTCTGATGTAGCTGTAGAATCAATCAGAGCAGATGTCAAAGTAAACCATGGACATTGAAGTATAGTTTGTACTTCTAAAAAAGAAATCTATACACCCTTTGGTGGTGAGATGAATATATATTCAGGCTTTAACAAGGAATAATAATTTTTTGGTAGGAAAAATGGATTAAGTAGTCTTTATGACTAGTGATTTAAATCGTAAATCACATCCATCTTAGCTGTCAGCCAATCAGATTACAGATCATAAGTGAGACTGTTTGTAATTTTGATTTTTGATACATTGATATTTTCCCCTTCATTGTGAACATTGATAAAGACCATATTCTCCAGTAATTACTGTGGTCTTGTTGCCTGTAATTTGTTTTTAATTGGGAATAAATGGTGCTTTTTTTTTATATTTTGCAAAGACTCTGCTTTGGGATTTTGAGGAGCTCTTGATATCTTTTTTTCCTCCAGAAAAAAAGGTAGTAGGTTGACATCATTCATTGATCTTTTTTTGAAGCTAGTCTTGCAAATTTGCAGAGGTGTAATTTGTATTTATATTTGAATATCTGGCATTTTCACTCAGACATTTCCTAAAAATTTGATGATGATAACACCTTTCATTGGTATAGCGACTTATAGTTTACCTAGGGCACCTTTGTAGGGTGTATTGTTTAATCATCACAACAACCCTTTGAGGTGGGTGGAATTTTCTGTCTCTGATTACTTTGATCTCTAATTATGAACTTTGGCTGATGATAGCTGCAGCATTAGAGTGTGAGCTGTTTCATTTGTGGTGCCTTAAGCAAATTTGCAAGGGAGCCCTGATGTTAACTTTGGCAGGTTTCATGCCTGCAAATATTGATTGAGCCAGAAGTCCTAGTTGTAAAATGTCACCAGTGAATGTGCAGCCAGTAAAGGCAAGGGAAAACTCATTACTGCAACTCATCTGTAACTTCTGGATCAGGCCACTCACTACCATCTGGTAAAAATGAATGTTTGAAAACTCCCTTTTATTCTGACAAAAGGTAATAAGAGGTTAACAGCAGATGATTTCTGAGCATTTCAATTTGGTTAGACCAATGCATCCACAAGCGGGTTTGCGATATTCCACATGTCTAATTATTCCAAGAGGTATTAGAATGCTTTAAAATTATGAAATTCCAAAATAATGGTAGGAAGGAATGTAATTATGTGTATACCCCCTCTTCTCCTCTGTTGCCCCCTGTCTGACCTTCTTATTGAAAGTGTTTATTCTCGAAAAGGCATTGGGAAGGAAGAAATAAGGATTGCTGTCTTGAAAAATGTATTTTTTTTTTTTAAATGTGAGCGAGACTAGAAATGTTTTACATTCCCTTAAGAGGGGAAGTATTAGAAGTATTAGGAACCATGGAAGGAGAGTGTAAGTGGAAAGGTTTCTCCTCAATTGAATGAGCTTCCTAACTGGGTGATTCAAAGGTGGAGGGGGCACAGTTTAGGGAGGAGGTGAGTGTCTGGTCACTGGAGGTGTTAGGAAAGCCCTGGCATATGCCTGGGGAGAGATATGTTAAAAAGGATTCAAACTTAAGATAGATGACTGGGTGAGATCAAGGGTGCCTGATGCCTGAACTGTCTCTAGAGCCTCAGAACTATTGCAAGAAGTTGTGGATCCAGATGTACACAAGCATTTTCCGAGAAATGAGTACATAATCTCTCTCTCCCCTCTCTTTCTTTGTCAGTGTGGACATTAAAACACAAATTCAATGAAAAGTATTACCAAATAATAGATAGTAATTTATTTGTTTGTTGTCATTATGTCTTAATCATTGGGTACCAAAAAATGGAAGTCCGAGGGCGGGTGGTCCTGTCAATTTTTTTTTTTTTTTGGAGACAGGGTCTCTCTGTGTCACCCAGACTGGAATACAGTGGCACGACCTTGGCTTACTGCAGCCTCCTGGGCTCAAGTGATCCTCTCACCTCAGCGTCCTGAGTAGTTGGGACTACAGGTGCGTGCCATTATGCTCGGCTAATTTTTTAAATTTTTTATAGAGACAGGTTCTCACTATGTTGCTCAGGCTGGTCTCGAACTCCTGGGCTCAAGTGAGCCTCCTGCCTCTGCCTCCCAAATTGTTGAGATTACAGGCGTGTGCCACTGCACCCAGTTGGTCTTGTCAAATATTTTGACATTAAAAAGGGACCCACATTTAAAAACCTAACTATTAATGGTCAGAGTTCTTTCCAACCTTGAGCCTCTTTGATTTTTTGTTTTTTTGAGGCGGAGTTTCACTCTTGTTTTCCCAGGCAGGAGTGCAATGGCGCAATCTTGGCTCACCGCAACCTCTGCCTCCCCAGTTCTAGCAACTCTCCTGCCTCAGGCTCCCCAGTAGCTGGGATTACAGGCACCCACCACCACACCTGGCTAATTTTTTATTTTTACTAGAGATGGGGTTTCATCGGGTTAGTCAAGATGGTCTCGAACTCCTGAACTCAGGTGATCTGCCTGCCTCGGCCTCCCAAAGTGCTGGCATTACAGGCATGAGCCACTGCGCCCAGCCCGCCTCTTTGATTTCTTAATCAAGTATGTCAGGAGAAATAGGGAGCTCAGTGTGTTGTTTTCTATGGGCCAAACTGCTCTGTACTTTAGGAACACAGGCCTTTAGGCTGGGCGCAGTGGCTCATGCCTGTAATTTCAGCACTTTGGGAGGCCGAGGCAGGCTGATCATTTGAGGTCAGACGTTCGAGACCAGCCTCGTCAACATGGTGTAACCCCATCCCTACCAGAAATAAAAAAATGAGCTGGGTGTGCTGGCACGTGCCTGTAGTCCCAGCTACTTAGGAGGTTGAGACAGGAGAATCGCTTGAACCCTGGAGGAGGAGATTGCAGTGAGCCGAGATCACACCACTGCATTCCAGCCTGGGTGACAGAGTGAGGCTCCGTCTCAAAAAAAGAAAAGAAAAGAAACATAGGCCTTTATGTACATGCATACATATATGCATAAATGTCTGTGTGAAAGAGGTTATTGTTCCCAGCTTATAGACAGAAAACTGAAGCGTAGAGGGAGTAACTTACTTTCCAGGACTGCTGAGTAGAGGTGCTAGGATTTGAATTTAGGAAAAATTGACTTCAAAACTCATTCTCCATACAGGATATCACCATTGCAAACAGGTTAGGAATCATTAACTCTAGCAATAATGAATTGAAAGCCTTTTCCTGTTGATGGTGGTTTCTGGTTATAGCCTGTCTAAAATAGCCACTAGTCTGTGTTCTTATATTTTAATAGTAGCTTTGTTTACTTATTTACTAGTGACTTCTTCAGGGTCCTCTTATTTTCTTTCCAACCAGTTTTAAGTTAACATGGATAAAAAGGAAAAGCACTATATTGGGATTTAGAAGGCTTGTGGTCTTGCTCACCATAGGCAAGTTGCTTAAACTCACTGGCCTCAGATTTCCCTATTCTATTAATATAAAGAGAGAGAGAGACTAGATTATCTCTTTCTCCTAGCTCAAATTACTGTCTTTCCTGTTGTTTGATATCTAGGAAACAGTACTTCATGCCCCATTTGGAAGATCATTTTCTGAAGTTAGCCAAGCTCCTAAGTTCTAGATGAAGAATTCTTGGTTTATTACAATGTTTAGAAGGTTTCCTTTGACTTTTTCCATTTTCTCATTAGAACTGGACATCTTTTTTCATAAAAGTACCTTTTACGAATTATCCCCTTTCTTAGCCAGGGAACTTGGAATGTTGAGCTATATTTAGACACACATACATGCACACATTTACACTTTTATATTCTGATACAAATGCGCTCTTCACATTAATACTTGCATTATGTGTTTTCATAATTTATCATAATGATACCATTATTGCTCATTATAGAAGTTCTCTTTTTTCCCCACTGCCCCCAAGCCTAATTGAGGTCGAGACAGCCCATAAATGTGATAATATAGATTGCGTGCTCAGAGGAAATGGGGTTGCTTTCATAGTGGAGTTTTAATTTAGGATTCGTTCTGGTGATGTAGCCTCTTCCTATGGTACATTACTTTGAGCTCAATATAACTGCATGTTCCCACAGCCCCTCATTATAGCTACAGCTTCTCACTGCTTTTTAATTAAAAAAAAAGAGGGAAAAATGAAACCCAAAGCTTAGGTTGGATATTGTCTGGGTACGCAGGGAGTATCCTAGGCAGATTGCTTATTTAATTTTTTTAACTCCTTCAAAGCTTTCATGAAGATGTCTTGATTTCTGTTTTCAGGGGCAGGGATGGAGACACACACACACACACACAGGCAATAGGCCTCAAGATTATTGGCGAGTAAAGGCATCTATCTATTATCGTGAAGCCTACTCTGAGCTTTGAGTGAGTGGGAATCCTTTATCCTAGAAAGGCTACCAGCTGTGTGGTTGGATGGTGGGAAATGCTTAGCTTTTATACCACTCACCACCTATTGGGAGTAAGGCAGGGAATTGTAGAAGATTGTAAAAACCCTTAAAGGCTGATGTTCAGAAGTTAAGAGTTAATCATTTTTTCTCTAGTCCTGTGGGCAGCAGAGGCAGAGAAATGACTTTATTAAGAACAGTTGCTTTTGTCATTCCTTCATCTTGAGGGATTCCAAATACCTTTCGGATACCAAAACAAATTAATCTCCAAAGGTGACTGGTAAGAATGGCTTAAGCCTCTGGGGATTGGTTGTGTAAGACACAGGGAGAGCTCGGCCTGAGCTGTTGACCTCTGTGACAGGCTGTGAGTGTTACATTCTTTTTGTGGATCAAGAGCCCTTTGGCTTCCCTTTGGTGAAATCAGTTTGACAGCTCTGAGCTTCTTCCCTGCTTACAATTCTTGTTTTGTTTTGTATAAGCAGTCACTCTCTCAGTGGTGACTATTGGGTAAATATAAATTAGGAAGTTTATTTCTTGGTCAGGGTGTTGAGTTAGCTTCATAATTTTTAGCGTGACTCTTTCACGAACAGACAGGACTTCAACTTTTTGAGTCCATATTTCATTCAATGTTGCTGGAAAGGCAAATCCATTTTAGCTTGTATCAGGGAGCTGGAACCCTTCAGATGGAAATCCCCTAGGCCTGTGCTGTTCAGTACTATAGCCACTGGCCTCATATGGCTGTTGAGCACATGAAATTGGGCCAGTCTGTATTGAGAAACACCATAAGTGTAAAATACATACCAGATTCCAAGGACCTAGTGTGAAAAAAAGAATGTAAAATAACAAATGAGTAATTTTAAAATATAGATTACATGTTGAAATGATACTATTTTGGGTATGTTAGATTAAATAAACATATTATTACCTGTTTCTTTTTAAATGTGGCTACTAAAAAATTTAAATTACATTTGTGGCCTGTACTATATTTTGATTGAACACTGTTGTAGATTGTTAAGCTCTGATAACAAGGCAGTGTTTGTCTTGTTCACACTTATGTGCCCAGTACTCATCACAGTACCTCATATGGTTGGCACTTTGTTGAAGAAATGAATCCTAACTCTTATTATTCAGAGTGGTCAAATCTCAGGAATGATTCAAAACTTCCCTATTTGCAGTGTTAGTGTTTGAAAAAGAGACGTTTGAGGGTTAAGAAGAGAAATGAAGAGAAGTTCTTACAATTTTTGCCTTTAGAAGAGAATGTGGAAATAAAACATATCAGGGCTTTTGCATGGCTTACTCTCTGTTGGAGAGGGAGGTGGGAGCTGCTGTGTTGCTGAAGGAGCTGTAGCAGAGCATTGTAATGGGTTCGGCTCTGCCATAGAGTCGTCATGAGGAGCCAAAGATAAAGCTGAATACTGTGTGTGAGGGAGAAGGTTGGAGAAACAGTTGGTGAACTTAAAGGTAACCCTCTTAGTATATATACTTAGTATATATACTTAGTATACTTGGTATACTTACACTATTGATAAAAGTTAACAGAGTTATTCTTGTCTCAAGAATCCACACTGGCCCTATTTATCCCTGTGTCCCTATTTATACACGACCCTGTTGGAAGCCTGGGACTGGCAGCTGATTACTTGAAGACCCTTCAAACCTTATAACTCTTTAGTAAGTTATTTGTTGAATTAATGATTTAAAAAGTATTGTTTTAACTTAACCAGGGTCTTATATGACATCTTTATAGTGGATGTTTTTGCCTGAAATTTCCTCAGATCTGTCTCAGTTAGGGTCCTGGAATCTTGGTAGATTAGCAGTTTTCCAGAGATCAGATTCAACTTTGAGAAGGGACCAGGTTGTCTTTGCAAGAGTTTATTAAAAGATCTTAGGTATCCTGTCTCCCTGCTTATGAAATAGAGCTGTTGACTACTTCTCATTGCCAGAGATGTGGTGAAGATTGAAGTTCTGCAGAAGGAAAGTGCTATTTTAATGGGAATTTAATAAATGAAACTCCTCCCCTGACTTCTGAAATGTTTGTTTTAAAGAAGAGGATTGGAAGATGTTTTCAAAAGAGACATAGCTAGTGGTTTTTTTTTTCTATTTTACATTTCTTAACTGTGGCAATATTTAGCTTTCTCCTTTTAATTGTGGCCCACTGCCTTTTCTTTCTCCCCTCGGAGATAAACAATCTAGAAATCTCCTTTCCGTGGAGAACTATGGAGCTCATGCCTTAACTTGGCTGCTGCAGCAGGCTCACGCTAATCAGAATCGCAGCAGGGCTTATTTTATGAGCTTGAAAGAATTAGTGTTCCCAGAGGGCTGAAGTTCCTTACCTGCTGAGGAGCTACAGATTTCCAGTTGGAAGCCTGCCCTCCTTTAGGATGAATCTACCTTCCCTTCCTCTTCTTACATGAAAACCACCACCTCCTTTTTTATTGTAGCCTGTCTGTGGTTACTGGCATGTTGCTTTCCTTTTTATTTTTCTTTTTTAGGGTAGAGCAGTAATGATGATAGTACATTTTTGTAATTTTTGTCCTTATGGAAAATAAAGTGTGTTCATACGAAATTATCATCTAGCTCAGGGAGACTAGGAAGAGAGTGAAGAATAGCAGGTGGTACCCTACAAACTAAATTGTCGAGTGTGAGTTTTCTAAACAATGTCATATGCTCAGACTTACTAAAGCACCTGGTATGTGGAGCAAGCAGGAAACATGAATAAAGAGGGGAATGACTTTCTACCACTGGCAGAGTACTGTTCAATACAAGTCAAGAGGGGAGATGTGTAACATGTATAATAGAAAATTTTCTCTTATTACCAAACAACTTAGCAGGCTGGCAGTGAAAGTGGCATTTTCTTTTGTTTGGTAGTAACATACCACATTGCACCAAGCATATCGCTGGTGGGTGTGATTACTATATCAGATAAAGAAATCTCATTGAAGAATCTAACACAAATGTTTTGTTGGAGAAGACAGAATCATGTGGATTACCTCACAGTGATGATTTTATGTATTTGTTTAGTACCATTATGGTTTAGAGTTCTTTCACTTGAAGTTCACAGAGAAAAGAATTATAATGTCCATTTACAGATGAGGAAACTAAGGTTTAGAGAGGTAGGTGATGGGCCCAAAGTTGAACCAGGAGTAAGTTGAGCTGAATGGAGACACTGGGCTGTTTGGTGTCTGGGCAATGCTGTGTCTCTTTAGCTCTGAAGCCCCTTTCACTACTGCTCTGTTTTATTCTAATTTAATGGAAAACAACAGTAAGACCTTCTTCATGGATTGCATTGTAAAAGGCAAAATGAGCTGGCTGCAGTGGCACACACCTGTAGTCTCAGCTATTCAGAGGGCTGAGGCAGGAGGACTGCTGGAGCCCAGAAGTTCAGGTCCAGCCTAGGCAACATAGTGAAACCTCATCTCTAAAAAGTAAACAACAACAAAAGGCAACATGAGGTCCTAACAGAGTATGGTAGAAAGGTCCTTGGACTAGGAGTCTGGAAGTGCCAGTTCTATTTTCAGTGGTGCACGAGTGGTTTTGTGATCTTACGTAATACTTGGCTTCTGGGCCTTTATTATTATTATTATATTTGATTTAAAATTTTATTTTTAATTTGCAAATAATTGTATATATTTATAGGGTACAAGGTGATATTTTGATATATGTTTACAGTGTGGAATGATTACATCAGGCTAATTAACAAATCTATCACCTTTAATACTTTTTCTGTAGTGAAAATATTTAAAATCTGTTTTATCAATTTTTAAATGTACAGTTCATTATTATTTATTATATTCAGCATTCAGTGCAATAGATCACTAAAGCTTATCTTCCTGTTTAACTGAAACTTTTTTTTTTTTTGAGACGGAGTTTCACTCTTGTTGCCCAGGCTGGAGTGCAATGGCACGATCTCGGCTCACCACAACCTCTGCCTCCCGGGTTCAAGCGATTCTCCTGCCTCAGCCTCCCAAGTAGCTGGGATTACAGGCATGCACCACCATGCCTGGCTAATTTTGTATTTTTAGCAGAGATGGGGTTTCTCCGTGTTGATCAGGCTGGTCTTGAACTCCTGACCTCAGGTGACCCACCCGCCTCAGCCTCCCAAAGTGCTGGGATTACAGGTGTGAGCCACCGCACCCGGCCTTACAGAAACTTATACTCTTTAGTCAACATTTCCCTCCATCTCCCTTCCTCCCCAGCCTCTGGTGACGATCATTCTACTCTCTACTTCTATGAGTTCAGCTTTTTTAGATTCCACATACAAGTGAGATTACGAGGTATTTGTCTTTCTGTGCCTGGCTTATTTCACTTAGCTTAATGTCTTCCAGGTTTATCCAGGTTGTCTCAAATGACAGAATTTCCCCACTTTTTAGGGCTGAGTAGAATTCTATTGTGTATGTATACATTTTTTTATCCATTCATCTAGTGACGGACACATAGGTTGCTTCCATATCTTAGCTATTGTGAATAATGCTACAATGAACAGGGCAGATATCTTCTCAGCATACTGAATTCAATTCTGTTGGTTACATACCCAAAAGTGGGATTGCTGGATCATATGATAATTCTATTTTTAATTTTTTGAGGAACCTCCATCTGTTTTCCATCATGGCTGTATTAATTTGTGTTTCCACCAACAGTGCACAGGGTTCTCTTTTCTCTACACCCTCAACAACACTTTATATTCTGTCTTTTTCATGATAGCCATTCTGATAGGTGTGACATGATAACTCATTGTGATTTTTCTTTGCATTTCCCTGATGATTAGTGATGGTAAGCATTTTTTTCATATATCTTCTGGCCATTTGTACATCTTCTTTTGAGAAGTGTCTATTTAGGTCCTTTGCCCAGGCTCTGGGCCTTACTCAACTCTTCTGTAAAATAGAATTGGGAGTACAGTAGACATTCAGAAGTTACATATGTAATATTTTATGTTTGTACTATTTGTGAGTAACTGTAAAAAAGGCTTTGTAATCTTATGTAGATGTGAATTAAAACCAGGTGCTAAGAGGCTGGCATTGGGAGTTATATCTTGACTAGTATGTGAGCCTAACCCAGTATCCCCATCTTAAGATAGCTTTGTTGCTATTTCCGTATACATAGGAACTTTTGTGAAATGGCAAAACTGCGTATAAAAAAATTCCCACTGACTTTCATGGTATATTTATAGAATCATTAAGGATCTGAAAAATGACCACATAGAGCTTTACCCCATGTGGTGGGAGAAGTTGTATGCTAGATGCTTTTGAGTCAGAGAATTCTTGAAAGCTTTTAGGATATTTGCTGTCTATGCCTTGCAAAATCTTTTTTTGTATTTTTTGTAGAGTCAGGGTTTTACCATGTTGCCTCAGGCTGGTCTCAAACTCCTGGGCTCAAGAGATCTGCCTGCCTTGGCCTCCCAAAGTGCTGGGATTATAGGCATGAGCCACCACGCCTGGCTTCTATGCTGTATCCAGCTCTAAAATCCTATGTTTCTTTTCTCTCAGCCCAATAGGGGCACAAAACGTCCCCGGGATGATGAAGAGGAGGAGCAGAAGATGCGTCGGAAACAAACTGGTACTCGAGAACGCGGCCGCTATCGGGAAGAAGAAATGACTGTGGTGGAGGAAGTGGATGATGACAAAAAAAGGCTGCTTCAGATTATTGACAGAGACGGGGAAGAGGAAGAGGAAGAGGTAACGTGGCAGCACTGGGTGGGAGCTGAGATGGCTGACCCTGTAAAACGTAATTTTGGGCCAAATACTCAGCTTGTCTGAGCTTCCCATCTTCATCTGTAAAATGAGGTTAAGAATTCATATTTCATCGTGTTAACGTGAAGGTTAAGTGGGCTAGTGCAGTTGGGAAAGCATCTTATGAGATGTAAAGAATGTGACAGAGTTTTAAAATTGTTCCATATTATGTACTGTAGGGGAGGGTCAGGGCAGGCTTCCTGGATCTTACTGAGGACACATAGAAGGCACTTGCATTATTATCTTTGAAAGAGGGGTCAAATTTCACCAAGTGGAAGGAAGGGCTTTTTGGGCAGAGAAAATGGTATTAGCAAAGCAACAAAAGTGGAGAAGTTTAATGGGTTCCACAGTATTAGGTATTTAGGTGTGACTGCAAAAGTACAGCTTAGGGAAGGAGATTCCTTGGGCCTTTCCCTTTGCTGTTCCTCAAGATGCGTTGGGGCCTTTCCACTCATTCCTGCCTCTGGACCTTTGGACTTCTGTGTCCTCTGTTGGAATGCTCGTCTCCCTTAATGCTTTGTATGACTGGTTTCTTCACATTCAGGTCTCAGTTCAGGTGTTTCCTCCTCCAAGAAGTCTTTCCTATGTAGCCCTGCAAGCCATTCTCTCATTTCCTCATTACTGTATTTTGTATATTGTCTGCATAGCACGTATCATGATTTGAAATTCTAGTTGTTTATTTTGCTCATTGCTGTCCTCCTCCCAGCCGCCCATGAAAACAGAGACTGGCTCTGTTCTGTTCACAGCTCTATCTTTGGCACCCAGAGCAATACCTAGCTCTTGGTAGGCCCTTAATAAATATTTATTGAATGAATAAATGAATGAAGCTGGGAAGAGTAGAGGTAAAATATCAGTGATTAAAAACAAAATGACCTTACCTCTGTGTCTTTTTAAGTCTTTAAGTGTTAACTTGTGTGTTATTTCAGTCTGGCATTTTGTTCAATATGAATTACGGAAATAAGAGTCTTAAGAGCCAGCTGTTTTTTGGTTCTCTCAAAGACACGATGCTAAGTTTGGATTAAAAAATGAGGCTGGCTGTGAATCTGAGAAGAAGAAAAAATGGATTCATATTCCAAAAAGGTCTTTACTGTGTTGTGACAATAGCTCTGTCTTTATTAGGATTTGTACTAGTGCTAATTTGGGGGTCTGCCGCTAAAAGATGATGGCACTTTAGAAATACGTGGTGGGAGACAGTCCTGAATTTTTTAATTTCCTCTCTGAGGGCAGCAGCCTTGCCAGGGCTTAGACAAACAGTGTGTGTAGCACATCCTCCCTCCCTTCCCTCCTCACCAGCTTCTGCTCAATCTGTTAGCCCTGCAGCAGCAGTTAATTGGCAGGTATAATTCCCATGTAGGGCAAGGCTGGTACTGGAGGATTAGGATAGTAGCTGTCATGGGTAAGTGGTTTCTAGCCTGGGAGACAGAAATGTAATGTGGGACCAACCTTTCTGTTAAGGGACAGGGAAAAAGAGATCGCTTTGTAAAAATGACACATGGAAGGCTACAAGTCCAGGAGTTATTTTCTCACTGCCACCGAAGTCCCATTTGATGAAAAACAAGTGATGTTTGCCCCTGTAAAGTCACGTGAACTTGTAAAATATTATTGTCCTTTTTGTGCTACATCATCAGCATTCATCTTTCTGAAATCTCCCTCTGGTTTCTGACGTTGAGCTATTGGAGATACTGCTGTGGCTGATGACTAAGACTGATAATTCAGTTTTCCCCCAGTGTTGGAGAGAAATTAAAGGAGGGAAGGCCAAACCCCGGAGAGGCTAGGACTTCGGAAATCCCATGAGAGCTGTGTTAACACTAATGTGGTTTTTCTCCAGAGTGGGGCAAGATGTTAGCTAAGAAAAAAAAAGTAGCAGATATTGAGCTTACTTGAAAGTGATTTAACCCTTTCCTAGAAATGTTTTGATTATTTTAGTTAAATTCTAGTGGTATGTTGGGTACATTGTGCCTGTTGCTGATAATAACCATAACAGCTTGCATTCATGTAGTTTACAAAGTAGTTTTATGTACATCCTTTCTTTAGGTCATCTCTATGACCTTGAGAGATAACAGGTAACATTTTCATTCATCCCCTCCCCTCCCCTCCCCTCCCCTCCTCTCCCCTCCCCTCCCCTCCTCCCTTCCTCCATTCCTCAGATCTTCACTGAGTACCTGCTGTGTGCCAGACACTGGAGAGTCTACTTATGCCAGAGAACAAGTAGACATGGGCTAGCAATGGGAGTCTTTGCATTGGTTTGGGGTTGGAGAGATTATCTGGGCAGATCCTGCCAGATCCTTACGTAGATCATGTGAGGGATTTGGGATTTTATTCTAAGTGTGTAGTGGATGAGTTCAGGAAAGACTTAGGAGATAGAATTAGCTGGACTTGATGAAGCTTTGAGAAATATATTCAGCAAAGTAACATTGTCCCATGGCTAGTAAGTAGTGAAGCTAGGCTCTGAGTCTTGACTGAGCCAGGACTCTGACTTGTTTTTACTGTGTCAGGGAACCTGTCTTTAAGCTGTAGACCCTGGGGAGGAGGTGGGGATTCAATAGAGAACCTTGGGATCTAGGAGTCATTGGTATAATCTAAGAAATGTGTCATGCTGAAAATGAATTTATGGATAGCTCCCACTTAAAACCCCATATGTGGAAATAGAAATTTAATAATAGAATAATAGCTAACATTTTTGAGTACTTATAAAATTATGGGATGATTCAGTGCTTTCCAAAAGGATCTATTTCAGGTTCTCTTAATAGCAGTTTCTTTATTGCTTTTAGGTGTGAGTTATGGTCAATGACTACAAAGCTGTGAAGCTTTGAGTTGGGATAGTATGAAGAGAAGCAGGGTGCATTGCAGCACATTAATTTAAACTGGAAGGAAACTGAAGATAAAACGTGTGAAATTTCAGTGTAGATTTTTTGGAGAAAAAATGACTTAGTTTTCAAATATTCATTTTATTTGCTTTCATAGGTATTATTCCAATGTATGAAGCCAGAAAATTCTGTACAGTCTACTAGCTTTTTTTTGCATTCTCTAGGCAAGGTTACTAAATTCTTGATGCTACTTCAGGATTCAAAGTACCTGTCTGAATTCCTTCTCAGCATCTAGTAAGTACCAGGCAAAGTAATATATAAGAAATGCTAAGCAGTGACTATAGCTAATTAACAACCGTTCTTAGTTTACGCACTGTGCAAAAACAGGCAGTAGGTTGGATTTGGCTCATGGGCTGCAGTTGCCAACTTCTGCTGTAGGAAAAGATTAAGGGTCACTGTCACTGACTCAGAGTTTGACCTTAAACAATTCTTTTAAACCTGTCAGTCTTATCTTACATGTATAGCAAAGGATGACAAGGTAAATGTATAATAATATTATCTAATATTGTTGCTTACTCTCTGCCATACAGTGTGCTCAAGAAATATTTGTTGAATGAGTGAGTCTTTAACACCTTTTCTTTTTTTTTTTGAGACAGAGTCTCCCTCTCTCACCCAGGCCGGAGTGCAGCGGCACAGTCTCGGCTCACTGCAACCTCTGCTTCCCAGGTTCAAGTGATTCTCATGCCTCAACCTCCCGAGTAGCTGGGACTACAGGCATGTGCCTGTATTTTTAGTAGAGATGGGGTTTTGCCATGTTGGCCAGGCTGGTCTTGAACTCCTGACCTCAAGTGATCTGCCCACCTTGGCCTCCTGAAGTGCTGAAGTGCCCAGTCTTTAACACCTCAAACTGAATTTCCTGTGTTACAGATAGTGGGCATTGTGTGAGACACCCAATGTGATATACCCGAAAAGAAGCATGTGATTACAGGCCCTTACTCCTCATTGTAATTGGAGAGATAAAGTGTGTACTGTGGCCAGGCACAGTGGCTCACACCTGTAATCCCAGCACTTTGGGAGGCCAAGGTGGGCAGATCACGAGGTCAGGAGATCGAGACCATCCTGGCTAACACGATGAAACCCTGTCTCTACTAAAAATACAAAAAAATTAGCTGGGCATGGGGGCATGTGCCTGTAGTCCCAGCTACTCGGTAAGCTGAGGCAGGAGAATCGCTTGAACCTGAGAGGCAGAGATTGCAGTGAGCTGAGATCATACCACTGTACTCCAGCCTGGGCGACAGAGCAAGACTCCATCTCAAAAAACAAAACAAAACAAAACAAAAAAAGTGTACTGTACATTGAACCCAGAAAGGTCAATGGCAGAGTGAGGTGGGGTATAAGAGCCACAGGAAAGTAGTGACAATGAATGTGAAACCCCTGTGGACTGAAGTTTTTGCATTTGTCTCTTTGTACTAGGAGGAGCCATTGGATGAAAGCTCAGTGAAGAAAATGATCCTCACATTTGAAAAGAGATCATATAAAAACCAAGAATTGCGGATTAAGTTTCCAGACAATCCAGAGAAGTAAGGTTCTGTTCTACTGATACCATGTCTCCTCTGTGGCGTTTCGTTGGCTAATTTTGTTTTGGTTTTGGTTTGTTTTGGCTTTTGTGATTTGGGCCAGGAATCCCAGGATGACCCCCATGTTTGGGAATTCACTAGAAGGACTCCCAGGACTCAAAGTCAGTGATACTCAGGGCTGTGGTTTATTACACAGGGCACACAACAGGATCAGCAAGGGAAAAAGACACATCAGGTGGCATCTGGAGAAATTCAGATACAGGCTTCCTATGTTTTCTCCTTCCCAGTGGGTGGGATTATACAAACATGCTTCTTTCTTCAGCAATGAAATGCATCAACATGTGTGCAGTGATGCTGTCCAGGGAAGCCCATTTCAGACTCTGAGTTCAGGGTTTTTATGGAGGACTGGTCATGTAGGCATTCTCTGCCTGTAATAACAACCAAAATTATAGGCTCCTGGAAGGAAAGCAGCTGTTCAGTGCCCCGGGCTGACAAAGCAGCAACCTTATCACTTAGGGAACATTTCAAAAGCCAAATTCCTGGCTGCCAGCCTAGGGCCAGCCTTGTAAGCTAGCCCTTTTCAAGATCAGCCCTGCAGTTAACATATTAACTCTCCTGCATTATTCTTTTCAGTGCTCAAAGAAGACTGATCGTGCCTGCCGTTAGTGATAGCTTTACTGTGGAGATCATGTCAGAGGCTCTGAAGTTAGACAGATATTGGTGTGATACGCACATGCCTTTGAATAAGTTACTTCCCCTTTCTTAGCCTTGGGTGTCTCATCTGTATAAGGAAATAATGCCTTCCTCACAGGGTTGTATGAAGATTAAAGGAGAATAATGTAAGTGTTTAGCTTAGTACCTGGCACATAGTAGATGCCCATGAGATGATAGTTAATGTGAGTTTTACTACACTGGCACCTCGGTGCACTATGAAGTGCTATGTGAGGAATCTGGCATCTTTCAGTCAGTCTTGAATCCTAACCAAGGGGACTTTCACATTTATACGATTTTAATGTTCTAAACCTCTCTTTCTTTCCCTATCTTTGTCCCTCCCAGGACATACAATTTTAATGAATCTTAATATGCCCAAGGCCCCCAGGCAATTAACAATTGAGTAGTACAGGCTTTGCACTCAAGTTTTTAGGTTACTAGGGAGACTGACTGTAAAGGCAAGGTAGAAGGAAACAGACACTTTAAAAGAGATATAATAGGAGAAGAAACAGTAAATACCAAGTTGGCGGCTATTGAGGGTGTCACAGAAAAGATAGTAGTTGAGCTGGGCCTTGAAGATTCATTTTTATTAGGCGGAAAAGAACACAGGAAGGCATGCCAGGCAATATGAGGAGCATGAACAAAGGCACAGAGGTGTCAGCGGGCACAGAGTCTTCATGGCAACCTAGAGAGGCCAGCATGGTCAACTATGTTGTCCCTGTGCTGTGGATGAGAAGGCAGAGTGGGGAGAATGTGGTTACTGGGCCTAGGGCCACAGCCCTCTTTGATAGTAGGAGTAGCTATTAATAGATCAGGGCCCAGCTTATCCAGCATCAGAGTCCTATCAGGTTTTGTACTGATCTCCACCATACAGGAGCACTGTGTGTGTGTGTGTGTGTGTGTGTGTGTGTAATTACACAAGTAATGCATGAATAGATTGTCATTCTGAAAATACCAGTGGTACATAAGTAGAGTGAAAAATGAAAGTTTTCCTTCACTACTCTGATCCCTTTCCATTCCTCTGCCTAGAGGAACCTTGTGAACAGTTAATTATGCAAATGTATTTGTTTCTACTTAAGTGATACTGTGCATATTCTGCACCTTGATTTTTTGGGTCATCTAACAGATCTAACAGATCTGTCCAGGTGGTACATGCATATCTACCTTGTGTTTTTTTAATTGGTGCATAGTATTTCATGGTTTGGAAATACCATGACTTATTTAATTATTTTCTATTAATGGACATTTGATTATTTTAAAATCGGCTTTTATGAAAAATGCTATAGTGAACCTACTTGTACATGTGTCTTTGTGTGCATATATTTCCATAGGATAGATACCTAAATTTTGGATTCCCAGATTGAAGGGTATGTACATTTTAATGATAGCTACTGCCAATTTTCTCACTGTATTTTTAAATTCTCCCCCCAGCAGCAGCATCTCTTTTCTTGTGTTCTTGCCCACAATGCATGTGATCAGTCTTTAACATCTTTGCCATTTGTTTTGTTGTTATTTCTGTACTCAGTGGTTCCTGCATTAGACTCTGTTCCTTTTAGGAGATGGACTGTGTCTTGTTTGTCTCTAGTGCCTACCACAGTACTTGCCTTGCTGTAGGTGTTCAGTAAACATGAGAGAGCTTATGTAGTCCCTGTCGTCTTTATTACATCCCCATTGCTTGAACCTAAGGATACATTATGAGGAAGCTATGCTGCGGGCTAATGACACTGGAAATTTAAGAAATTCAGTTTACTTCTTTGAACACCAGTATTTCCTTCGCCTGCTTGGTAGATACACGTCTCTCAATTTGGAGCAGAGTTTCTGCAGGTTATGTTCACCATCTACATCTTAGGTACCTTAGTGTTACAGTTCATTAACTGGTTTTAAGACAATGTGATTTTATTTAAAAAAACGGTAGTGTTTTCCATTCAGACAAAATGTATATACTATTTTAGTTTTAAAATCTGAGCATATGAAAATGGAAATTGTGCATAAAGAACTTTTTTTTTCATGTCGAAAAGCAGTTAGGAAACTACATTGTGTTTTAACCTTGAGTTCTTGAATTCTCACTGGTGCAGTGTCTTTCGTAATTCTCTAGATCAGCGAGGTGAAATTAAGATGAAAATTGCTAGAGTGTATTCGGATGAAACTTTCCGGTTGAGATCAGAAACATTCAAATTTATTTTCCCATATATCCAATTGTCATTTTGATCGCATACCCAAAAATGCCTCTCTTCATTTGACTGCATTTGAGATTCAGTTGACAGTTCTCCTTATGCACCCTCCAATTTGCACTGCGTGATCTTTCTCCTAAACACCACATTGACTAGAGTGTGCTGTTTCCCTAGAAAGTCCTTTAATAGTTCTTCTCTTCATTTTTGCAGGGACAGAATTACTTAGTTTACTGATTTTCAACCTTTTTGGTCTCAGGATCTCCTTGTACTCTTAAATTATTGAATATCCCAAAGTGCTTAGAAAATTCTGGCAAATGCAAGAACAGACAAGCACACATTTCATTAGCCATCAGGGCAGTGATGTCATCATGTCATGGAGCCCTTCAGAAAACTCCATTGTACACTCCTGAAAGAATGAGAGTGAAAAAGGCAAATGGTGTCTTAGATTTATTATAAAATAGTTTTGATCTTATAGTTCCCTGAAAGGATCTCCAGCCACCCCGCTACCCCATCCTGGGGTCCTAGGACAACACTTTGAGAACTGCTGATTTACTTGGATGGAGGGAGCATCATGTTCCCCCAGCAGTGATTGCATTTAGGACTTACCAATTTCTGTGGCTTTCCCAGTGTTTTTGAGCTTTGCTGGTCATTCGCTGATATTCACCCTTGTGGTTGAAGGAGAATATCCTGCTGGTCTGAAGCAAATGCACATGGGCAGCCTAGGAAAATATTCTCTGTCATATTAGATGGAATCGATGACCCCATCTCAGCCTGGGTTACTGTTTTAATATGTTGCTCTATTGCTCTCCCGTCACCTCTAACTTGATCCTTTCCCCCAGCTGTGAGTCATCTATTGCTGAAGGTATGCCTAATTCCTAAAGACGGTTCTCTGCAAATAGTAGTGTGTGCTTTAAATGAGTAGGCTCATGAGTAGGCTGTGCTTGGTCAGGCAAAACAGAAGATGACTGTTATAGCATAACAAACTTGAGGGTACATAGATTCATTGAGTACTTGTATGTGCCAGCTATTATTAGGCACTGTATATATATTATCTCTTTTAATCCTCACTATAGGAAGATAAGGAAATCAGGGTCTAGCAATAAGTTAGTTAATATTCTGTGTCTTCCTTGATCAGGTTGGGACATCACGCTCTGTGTTCCAGTGACACTTCTCTTGGGTAGTACTAGACACGCTTATAATTAATGGTTTGTAATAGATTATTTATATTTAATGGAGGCCAGAAACTGGGATTATTTTATCTGTTATATCCTCAGTGCCTAACACAGTGACTGGCACCTAGTATGTGCCTAGTAAATATTTGTCAATTCACTGTTCATGGCCACACCTCTAGTAAATAGCATGGCTGGGAGTATGACCCAGGTCAGTCTCATTCCCAAGTCCAGCATTTCTCACGGTATCCTGTTACTCACATAACACTGGACCCAGTATATTTTTGTAATATTTCCCTGCTTGCAGTTTTATTCTCTGCTTGTTTGTTTTGTTTTGATAATTTTCTGACTTCCTAAACTTAAAAGCACTGGGTTAAGACCATATTTGGAAGAAGAATCTCAAAGTTGGAAGGAACTGAGAAGCACAGTCTATTCTACCATCTAACTCTTGGTATTTTTTTTTTTAATGCCATCCATTATTAACTATCCCAGTGAGAAGGATCTAACTTTCCAAAGAAAGCTATTCCATCATTTGGCAGCTTTGACTCTTAAAATTTCAACTCAGAATGAGAAAGCATTTCAACAAATTCTTATATGAGATGTATCTAGACTCCTTAGAATCTTGGTTGTTTCCCTGAATTGGTTTCCACATCCCTCCTAAAAGATGGTTCCTTGAACAGATGTCACAAAGTTTTAGGGTCATTGAATCAGCATAACTCTGTATTGTCCTCTTTTAAGTACCCTAAAACCATCGTAGCACTTGTGGCAGCTGTTTTCATCTGTGCCCCCATTTACAGGCATCTCCCAAGTTTCTGTGTTGAACCAAGGCCTGCGTCAGGTGCTGGATGTCCAGAGATGAATAAGAAATTGTCTCTGGCAGAACTGTCTCGTGTTCTGATTTGTATTACAGTTATGGTTCAATAAAGCCATCAAGTTCAGAAAGAAACACATGTGCCCTTATGAAACTGTATCTCTCCCAGCCTTTACATTTGTACTTGACTTTTTGGTTCACTGCAGTTTTCTGTGTGGATCCCAGGTATTTTTCCTTTGGTTAGATTTGGCACATCATTATTGCCTGTCAGGAACTTTTGAATTGATTCTGTCAGCTGCTGTGCTTACTGTCTCTTTAAGCTTTGTGTCATATAACCTTTTTTCATTTTGCCCTTTATGTATCTTTGCTCATGTTATTGGTTAAAAAAAATAATAAAATACTTGATCTAAACAGGCCTAAGGACAGACCCCTCCAGGTGACTAACAATCGTTCAATTACTTTATTTATTTATTTTTTGAGACAGAGTCTCGCTGCATTGCCGAGGCTGGAGTGCAGTGGCACGATCTTAGCTCACTGCAACCTCCACCTCCCAGGTTCAAGCAATTCTCCTGCCTCAGCTTCTCGAGTAGCTGGGATTACAAGTATGCGCCACCACACCTAGTTAATTTTTGTGTTTTTAGTAGAGACGGGGTTTCACTCTGTTGGCCAGGCAGGTCTCAAACTCCCGACCTCAAGTGACCCACCCACCTTGGCCTCCCAAAGTGCTGGGATTACAGGCATGAGCCACCACGTTTGCTGTCGATCACCCAAATCACCAGATCTTATACTGCACTCAGCACAATTTTTTTTTTTTTTTTTTACTGTTTAGTGCCCAGTCTCCCTTGCCAGTTCTTCCAAGTGAACTGGAAAAACCTTTTGTCAGGTTGTTCTCCAGAAATCTTGTATACACATACTCACATAAGGCAAATAAGCCTTAGAGGTTTGCTGAGGCCTTTGGGTTCAAGGATTATGTAGATCTCCTGGCCCATGGAATATTTGAATCCTTCTGCACCAGCCTTACTGAGTCATGATTCTGATTTAGCTTCCACACTTCAAGTGATCTAAAAAAATAATCTATTTGCAAGCAGAGAAGGAAGCCTTTTAAAAAAAAGGTATTGGGGGAAAATCTTGTTAAAATAGTTATGAAATTTACTTGGAATAATAAATGAGAACAGGCAAGGAAACACTGAAAAATAAAAACAACAAGGGAGTTGTTTGCAGTAACACGCATAAAACATACTATAAAGCTATAACAATGTGGAAGTGTGGTCCTGACTCAGGAATTTACAGACGAATCAATGAAATGGAGTGAAAAACCCAGAAACAGAATAAAGTTCACATTAAAATTTAGTGTATGATAGATGACATTTCTTTAAATCTCTGGGGAAAGATAGATTATAGTATTGGAGCACTTGGCCAAACATTTGCAGAAAATAAAGTTAGATTTGTGCCCTATATCAATACATTAAAATAAATTTCAGATAGATTAAATATTTAAATATATAAACATAAAAATACATCATAAATATATCTTCTTTTAGCACAGAAAATATTTTGCTCAGGATACATGTAAAATAGAGTTCATAAAGGCAAAGATTTTGCTACTTGAACTTTTTAAAACCTTTATGTCAAAAGGAAAAAAAAAACCTTTATGTCAAAAAGCACAATGTACAAATTAAAGGGCAAACACTTTTCTCTGATTAATTTTTTTGCAGTGTAGGATAGAGATTAATTTCCTTAATATACGGTGTTTATAAATCTATAAACAAAATGAGCATCCTAATAAGAATGGGCAAAGAAGAAATACAAATAGTAAACATTAGAAGAATGTTAACCATCTTACTATCAGAAATGCAAAATACAAAATGAGTTGTCTTTTCTATCTCAAATTGGAGGAGATACTGTTTGTGAGGAGGGTAAAGGGAAATAGGCACTTCATGCACTATTGGTACTTTTCTGGCAAAATATATCAAAATCTATTTAAGTCATGCGTACTCTTTGACTTGTCCCTTTCCTTCCTGGGAATTTATCCTAACACAGTAATTAGGAATGCATACATCTTAGTGTCATTTGTTAAAGGGAAAAAAAATGGAAATTATCTGAATGCCTGACAAAGGGGGATTGGTTAATTAAATCACAGTACGTCTACTCAAGGGAATATTGTGTGGCCATTAATCTATGACTTAGAACAGGGATTGTAGATAAGCTTAATCTGCCACACCCAGCCTGTGATTGATTCATAGTCTCTTCTTGGAACACTGTGTTGAGAAGGATTCTGAGGCCAGCCATCTTGGCTCAGCAGGGAAGAGTGCTGTGGTGAGTGAGGGATTTTGCCATGGAGAAGGAGAAGGACCCATAGCAGTTTGTCAGGTATTGGCTTCTCCTATTGTAGTAGAATAATGATAAGGGGAATTATTTAGCCTATATTAACAACAACAGCAAAATGAATATGGAACTGTATACTATATAGGCTTACTTTTTGGGGGGAAAGTCTGTGAGTTGAGAAGAATGACTTAAACATACAGGCAAACATACATTGTATTGAAGCAGTTGGTCAAACATTCACAGAAAATAAAGTTAGATCTTTGCCTTATATCATACACTGAAATAGAATTTAAGAGTCTGTGAGCTGAGAAAAAGGCTTAAACATACAGAGTATTATCAATGGTTATTTTTGGTTAGTAGGCTTATGGATAATTTGTTTACATTTTTGAGGGCTTGCTTTTCTTTCCCCGGTTTTCTGCAAAAAGGATACTGTAATTGGGAAAAAATATATAAGCATATACTTAAAAATATTAATGGAGAAAAACAGTAATAGATATTGTCTAAAATATGGGCATGTTTTAAAGAATTCTAAGTCTCTAGATTTTGTTGCTTACCGACTCCAGATTTTTGGAGAAGCTGTATCTACCCAGCCCCACAGCATCTGGAAGTTGATGAGTCCTGTGTGACTTCAAGAGTCCCTGCTTGTGTTCCTTTTCTTTGTGCCCTCAATTTAATTCAGTAGGCATCTGTGGATATAAGAGACAAAGATACATTTCCTGTCTTTAAGAAGTTCACTTTCTAGAAGAGAAGACAAACATATTACAGTAATAGTAGCAGCAATAGTAATGAGAACAAATACTTACATAGTGCTTTTTATATGGTAGACATTGTTCTCAGTGCTTTATATGTCCTTACTCATTTACTCTTTACAGTGGCCCTGTGAGGCAGATAACCTTATTGTCCCTATTTACAGAAGAAACTGAGGCATAGAGAGGCTAATTAGGTGGCTAAGCCAGGTTCAAACCCAGGTAGTCTGACTCCAGAGTCAGTTTAACCACTGCTTCCTCTCAGTCACTCTCAGTCAGGTATTGTTCAGTTGCCTTACACCAGATTAGCTCATTTCCATCTCAGAACAAACCTTCCTGTCTTGTTCATCCAAGGCTTAATCGGCATTTCTTGTATGTCAAACACCGGGGGAGGGCATGCAGCGTGAATGCAAAGTAGTTCTGTTCTTAGTGCCTGGGCATAGGTTTGTTGAAAGGTTCAGGTATAGAAATGTGAGTAAAGTATCATGCTGTGTAAAGTTGGTGGTGATTGTAGGATGCCAGAGACTAGGTCTGCTTTTCTTTGGTATCTGCCTCTGAATCAGCTCCAAAGAGGAGGAAGAGGGAGGGCATTTTTGGATACAGAAAATCTTATCTTCTTTGGTAAGGGGAATAACTGGCCCTTGATCTGAAGTGGGAAGTAAGAGAAACCCTTTTTGGATGGGTAGTAGGATAACTATGTTCAGGGCAACAGAGTGAATTGCCACACCAAGGGGGTAATGGTAGCTAATCTATAGGACTGGTGGACAGATCGTTTAGTGCTACAAAATGCTTCGGGAGCCTCTGAAAGGCAGCTTGTGACTGCAAGAGTAAGGGAACCCTGTAATGAGATCTGAATCCAAGATTGATTTTTGTAATGAGGAAATCGATTTTCCCAAGGAAATTGTGTGACAGTATGATGTTTGGATGAGTGTACTTCTTGGTTGGTCTGTTGTAGACACTTTGACAGATTGTCTTGTTGTCTAGATTGTTGCTGTTTGCTCCTCATTGCTGATAGTGCCCCTTTCCTTCTAATGATGTCTTGTTTTCCCTCCTAGGTTCATGGAATCCGAGCTGGACCTAAATGACATCATTCAGGAGATGCACGTAGTGGCCACCATGCCAGACCTGTACCACCTTCTGGTGGAGCTGAATGCTGTACAGTCGCTTCTCGGCTTGCTCGGACACGATAATACAGATATCCTTTCAGATCTGACCTCAGTAGGAGAGCTGACATGATGGGGAAGTGCTGTTACTCTCTCTCCTGTCTCTCTTTGTAGATGTGTACTATAAAATCTGATGCTCTGTTTCCATTCTAATTATCTTCTGTCTTGAAACACACAATGCTTTTTACTCATTTGAAAACCTGGTTTTTCTCTATTAACAAATCTTGCAAAATCTTGGGCAATCCTTAAAATTGTCCTATTTGCTCTTATTAGTACTAGAATTCATTGTGATATATCTGTTCATACATTAACAGCTTTACTTTTCAGGATCTGGATTGGAAGGCCCCTTATGGGGGCAAAGCCAGACAGATTTGAATGTGTAAATCTAGGCATCTTTCTGCTGACTGATGGTCCAGTGGACTTGAGACTAGAGGACATAGTGAACCATGGTAGAAAGCACATTTGGATGTCCAGGAGGACAGGGAAGCTGTTCTGTTTTGTTCATTCCTATATTTCCAGTTCCTGAAAACAAGGCTGAGTGTGGTGGCTTGTGCCTGTAATCCCAAGACTTTGGGAGGCCAAGGTGGTTAGATCACTTAAGGTCAGCAGTTTGAGACCACCCTGGCCAACATGGCAAAACCCTATCTCTAAAAATATAAAAATTAACTGGACGTGGTGGTGCACGCCTGTAGTTCCAGCTACTCGGGAGGCTGAGGCAGGAAAAACTGTTGAACCTAGGAGGCAGAGGTTGCAGTGAGCCGAGATCATGCCACTGTATGCTACTCTGGGCAACAGAGTGAGTGGGACTCCATCTCAAAAAACAAACAAAAAAGACTGAGTACACAATAAATAGCAATTAATATTTGTTGAGTGCATGTTGGACCTAAACAGACAATCTAGGTTTGACTCTCAGCCGCATTTTTGTGTGAAAGACGGTGCCCCTCCACAACTTGTATTCTTTTTTGCACAGGTAGAGTTAATAACTTTTGTCTTTCAGTGTTATTTTTATTTTTATTTGTTTTTAGAGACAGGGTCTTGCTTTGTCACCCTGACTGAAGTGCAGTGGCATAATCATAGCTCACTACAGCCTCAAACTCCTAGGCCTAAGTGATCCTACTCCTTAGCCTCCTGAGGAGGGACTACAGGTGCATATCACCATGCCTAGCTAATTTTTTTTAATTTAATTTTTTGGAGATGGATCTTGCAATGTTCCCCAGGCTGGACTCAATCTCCTGGCCTCAAGTGATTTTGCCTCAGCCTCTGGAGTAGCTTTCCATGTTACTGAGAGGATCAAAGGAGTGTGTAAGTGCTGAGCACAGTTCCTGATACATAGTAGGCACTTGGTAAATGTTACTTGTCACTGAATCTGATTCGTGACTTCCAAAACCATTTTATACTTTATCTTGGCTATCAGGTGTGCAGTAGCTTTATTGCAAAGGCTTTTGATGTGCCTGTGGACAGGGTTATGTTCATTAAACCAAATTCTCTTCTAGTAGTTGTTCTGTTTGAATCCAGATTTCCAAAGGTAAGAGACAAATGTAGTTAGTCTGCTTGAGTGATATTCACAGGGAATCTGCTGTTGCTTCATGTTATTTTCATCTTTCTGGTAATCTCTCTCCTGAGAGCGTGTCTGACTAAGTTCTTGCCTGGCTGATAATTCTCATAGAAATAAATCAGTGAATAATTTTAATGCAGGCTTCTTGAAGGGCAGTCTTAAGACATTTCTGCTGCTTCATGTAATGTTAGATAGCATCAAGAATTGATCTGTTAGCTCCCAGATTTATGACTTTGTTCACCAGGGTTTGCTGTGGGGTTCTGGGTTGTATAAGAACCCTAGTTAGCTTGCTGCTGAGTGAGCTCAGTGTATGGTCTCATGAAATTCATTCAGTAGACCTGCTGTGAGTGCTCATGATGTACCAGGCACTGTGCTAGGCCCTTAGGAACCATAAGCTGTGCTGGTTGCTCAAGCAGCATCAGTCAGTAAGTACATATTGGGTATTGTCTTGGTCTGTTTGGGCTGCTATAACAAAATACCGTAAACTGGGTGGCTCATAAACAACAAAAATTTATTTCTCACAGTTCTAGAGGCTGGGAAGTTCAAGACCAAGGCACCAGCAGTTTTGGTGTCTGGTGAGGGTCTGCTTCCAGGTTTGTAGATAGCTGTTTTCTCACTGCGTCCTCACATGGTGGAAGGAGTGAGGGAGCTCGCTGTGTCTCTTTTTAGGACACTAATCCCAAGGGCCCCACCTCCAAGTACCATCACATTGGGGATAGGCTTCAACATATGAATCTGTGGGGGGATATAAACATTCCATCTTTGGCAGGTAACTGCCATATGCCTAGCTCTATTCTGGGCACTAATGGTGTTCACAGACTCAGTGACTACGAGTTCTGGTTGTTGCTTCACATTTCAGTTCACCTACAGAAGGGTAGATTTCAGAATCTGATCAGACCTTAGAGAGGACTTAGCTCAGTACCTTGTTTGTTTCTACTTAGTGACAAGTGTGAGGTCCAGTTGTTGGACAGCTAACTTGAAGTTAAGACAGGCACTCCAGGTCTGTGATTTTCAGTCCAGTGTTCCTCCAGTGCACCTCGGGTCTTCCTGTGGGATTTACGACATTGCTGACAGAGTCGCATGGTCACCTGTTACCCTGTATATTAGTACAGAAATGACTTATTTTCTTTCTGGAAACACCACTCTCATTCTTTTTTCTATTCCTGCTAACTCAAAATAATAGTAGCAGCTTTTGGAAGATACTGACATTTTGCTGATTCACCAGCCTGGCTCCTGCTGGGGAGAAGACTGACACAAAAAACACTGCTCGACATCGGCATATTTGGGAAAGGCAAGGGCACAGATGTTCCAAGTTGTTAAGTTCTGGTCTTTAAAAAGGGAAAAAACACATCCCCCTATAATAACTTTGACAGATTGCCATTTCCCTCCTGTTTTCTGAGAGCTAAACTGTTTTTTTTTTCCTCTTGTAT
The DNA here is from genome assembly GCF_029289425.2 of Pan paniscus. NCBI lineage: Eukaryota > Metazoa > Chordata > Mammalia > Primates > Hominidae > Pan > Pan paniscus. The sequence continues at coordinate 43,475,932 of NC_073270.2, forward strand.
GTCAACCTGCACCCAACTGCCCTAACGATATTTTTTAAAATCTGATTTTTAATTATGTCTTACATCAAATTTAAAGTGCATTTGAAATTTTTAAAATTACCTTAATTTTAATTAGAGGCAGCAAATAGGGGTAAATGTCATCCTCCTCAAAGTACGATTTTTCTTGAAAGTGATTTCAGGAAAGGGCAGGTCCTCTTGACTTGCATCTACCATATCCTCTGTTGGTCGGAATGTTGCTCTCCCTGCAACACTGCACTCTGCTGCTTGTCTCATCTGTGATCTATAATAGAAATTTTTCTTCAGGAAACGGTTGTTAGCAATTTACTGTTGTACAGCTGTAACTGCCCAAAACACCTTACCATGAATAAACAATTTCATGGCAGTCATGACTTAAATTTTTAATCTTTTTTAACTCTTCATTTATCAACCAAGACCATATATGGCTGGTTATGTTCCCAGCAAGCACAGGTCATCTTTGCTTCATCCTCCTCTGCGAAAACATAAACTGTAGGGATTTTAATTCGATCAGAGCCTGGTTTGTTGTAACCTTAAGAGGCAGAGGATGTGAGAAAACAGCTTGTGCCTCATCCTTTCAACCGTGAGAAGCAGCTTCAGAGTTTATTCTGGCGCTCTGCATCACTGCTGCTGGTGAGGGCTTGTCAGCGCTTCTGTGCCTCATCTGCCCCCTTGAGAGGCTGGAGCCCAGCTATCGGTTGGCTGCAGAATGGATTCTGATCTGTGGAGAGCATATCTTGAGGGGTGGGGAGCACACACCTCACATGGTTTTGGAGGGTTACTCTAAATGCAGTCGGAGGCAGCAGAAGGTGGAATCCAGCAGCTGCTGCCTTTTCAAAATAATGCTTTTTAAACACTTTTTCCTTTAAAGTAATTCATTAAACGTGTTTAGAGCTCCTTTCTTGTGAACCTTTTAGAGTGTTTCTATGGAAAAATAAAACCAAAGGTACATTTAAAGATATTTTCTTAAGGTATTGCTAAAAAATCCATTTTTGTGGACTGCTTTAAGCCAGATTTACTCAGTTGGCCCAAAGGAACAAGGAGGAATAAAAGGGAAAAAAACAAACCACAACAACGATCACATGGCACCAAATTGATAAATATTCTGTTTTTGTATGTCTTTTGCCATGTTCTTAATTTGAGTGGTCAGTTGAGTCCCTTCTAAAGTTTTTTTGGTAGATCACTGTTATTTACTGGGTTCCTCCTTTGTATGTTAAGTGTGTTAGATGCTAATAAAAAATAATAACTCCAGTTTAAAGCAAAAACTCTCAAATTACCACCCTCCCCCACCATGGTGTGCGTGGAAAGTGCCTTGGGAACAGTATGCTCAGGAAGCACCACTGATTGGAGCCCTGAGAAGGTGTGGGTCATCTCTGGCTTGGGGGTGTGAGGAGTGGAGATGGGTAAGCTTTTGACAGACATGGAGATTAGCATGAATTTCAGGTTTATTTTTGTAGTCTCTCCCTTTGCAATGGAAATTGCCATTCCTCCTACTCTGGATGGAAGCTGATGTGGTCTTGCTGGCTGCCCATGTAGTCACTACAAATGTATCAAGGTATCGGGTCCATGGCTTAATTAAAAAAAAAAATCATGACTACTGCTTCCCAGCTAAATGCCTTTTTTCTTTAATAATAATAATAATAATAACCCAGTAATCTAAACCCAATTTATTCAAAGTCAGCTTTCTCTCCACCCCTTTGTGAGACAGAAAAATGAGGTCTCATTGTGATGTTAACTTAAGGCACCAATACATTGGGTTGCATGCTAATATTTAAGCAGGGAAAAATTTTTAAGTGGCAGAGTAGATCATTGTGCTGATGGGGCAGCTCTTTTTGGTGTGGAATAATTTAGGGAGTGGTCATTAACACTGTTCTTTTCCAAATGACTGTTTAGTTTTCTTCTGATTCTAGAAAACCAGGAGAACTTACAGAGTTGTCAAGTGAGTTTTGTGAAGAATTACTGTGGGAGTTTGGAAAATAAGGAGGAGACAGGTTTTTTAGACCAACAGGGATCAACTGAACTTGAGTAGTCTGGGTCTGAGAATACTAAAGTGGAACAAACTGACTGAGACTTACTGTGTTATCCCAGAAGGTGCGTACAATAGTCAAGGGTGCCTTGTGTTACAGACCCAGTGCTAATGAGCAAGAATAGGGCTGGAAGGATTTGAGCCCCCTAAGGGGCTGTCTTCTAATTGGACTGGGAGGGAGTTGGTATTTGCTCCATTGCTTTCCCGTAAGCACTGTCTAACAAGACTTACATATTTTGAGCTGTTATTTTGCTAGGAGCTATATTTGTCTTGATATTTCCAGAATTAAAATTACATTTAGAAGAATTTACTTCTTTTTCTCATCTGTCATCTGACTTCCTTGATATGTATTGATAAGCCACTTATTTTTTGGAACCAATTAAATGTGCTCTGAAGATAAACATCTTAGGTTAAAAGTGCCAAAATGGCAATGTAAAAGAAGGATCTTTTAATGTAACTTGAAACAAACAGACAAACACACAAAACCTGGTACCATATTAATGTAACTTTTGGTCTTGTTTATGGGTTTTAGGTGAAATCTATGTCCCTGGAAGATTAGGGTGGTTGTAGCCTGCCTTGGACATTTCCCCTGTGGCATGTTACTCCCCACTGGCATTTAATAAGGACTTAATAAATGTTGAATGAGTACATTTTCTCCTTCATATTAGTTTGATCTAGGATTGGGATAAGAGTCCAGGTTCATTCTAGGTAGCTTTGTGCCAGCTGCTTTAAAAGGAGAAAAAGACCATTTTGTCTGTTTTGAAATTCATCTGCATTAATTGAGCTATATCTAATTACTGTCCTAGTCTAGAAATTAAAGAAAAGATATTTTTAAACTCACATTTATTGCATTAATCATTTATATTCTCTGAATCTATACTGGTTTATTTGTCTTAAGAAAGCCTTTTTGAATGACTTTTAAAAAGCCATCTGCTTAATACATCTTATTTCTCTTTGTGTTTTTTTTTTTTAATAACTTTGTTCCTTGTGGAGTCATCTCATTGGAGATTAATGAGATTAATGCTTAATTTCTGTACCAAGACTCTAAGTGGGATATGGCTCCAAAACAAATATCCACAGCCAAAAAATAGAAGTAAACACCACTCTTTTTTTCCAAGAGCCATTGTGTTATGGACCATTTCGTGCCCAGCTGGTCTTTTCTGGTTTACCTATTATTACACTAACTTATTGCCCCAGTAGTGGACAGGTACAGAGGGAGTGCGTGGGTGGCCTTTCTACTCGACATGACAAAATAGGCTATCAAAAACTGTGTTTTAGTAATTCGCAGGGAGACAGGCTCTCTCTTTTCCTATTATACTTGGACAGAAGAGCCTTTTACCTTGTGAAATGAAATTGTAACTACAGTGGAAAAACCTATCACCCATGCCCAGAGTCTGCTTGTGAAGAAATGCTGGAGGGATGGCCAACCATGCTGAATTTTCTCATCAAGATTGAGAGTTTGTCTGCCTTTAGTTTTGATTCTCATTCCTCTTTCTGGTCTTCAAATGACCTCTGTCTCCTGGGTCATATTGTATTACTCAGGAGTTGATGATGACAATTACAGACTTATTACTGCCTTGCTGAAATACTATTTTGTGAAAGTTGGGAATTTATATAAAATCAGTTAGTGGTAGGATTGATGAGATGTTTACCAGGCCTGGTAGGTAGCTGATTTCTTGTTTGACTTCTCAACTGAGGCAGGAAAGTAGGCAAGGAGATACCACTGAAATATGATAAGAAACAAGTTTTCCTGGAAAAGCCATTTGTGCTCTTCTATAAAATCACTTTTGTCTAAAATGTTTCTTATTTTTTAAGTTTCTAGGTTTCATGTGACACATTTGTGAACATGGTATAAGACTAATCAAAGAAAAATGTGATATCTGGCCCACAAGACCTTAGAGGCTGAAAAAGGACTTGATCAATCTGAATCTCTGTGGCATAGCTGAAATATGAAATTAGATCTTCCAACCCATTGTGACCCAGAAAGGGGGGACCATGCTCTTGTTAGCTTAAACTTCAGATTTTAGAGGCTTTTGGAAAAATGAAGGCAATAGTGAGGGCTTTGGGCATTCTGTGGGAAGACAATCTGTATTATAGTGCTTTCATAGTTCTTGAGTATTTTAACTTCCTTGGCCTTTGACATACCTGATCTCATTTATTCCTTATAGCTACTCAGTGGAAGAGGCTGGGCAGAGACTATTACCCTAGTTTTACAGATGAGAAATTAAGCTGTAGGGAAATAAAGGAGCTTGCACAAGATTACATGGCTGGTGATAATTTTGGGACCATTCAGGTCACTAAAGATGTGAGGCAAAGATGAATATGACACGACCCCAGTTTTACAGATGAGGAAATTAAGCTGTAAGGAAATAAAGATTACATGGCTGGTGATAATTTTGGGACCATGTGAGGCAAAAATGAATATGACATGACCCTTGTCCTCAAGCTTGCATTGACTCTTCATCTGTTGGTCTTTCAGATATACTCCACTTGTCTTTTTGAGGCTATTGTTTAATAATCATCACATACTAGTTAATAAGTATTTAATCATGCATGGTGTTATTCAAGAGATGTAATGATAACACTACTTATTGCATTATTGCATGCTGATTTAGATCCTTGTTCTATAGACATCTTATTTATGTATTTATTTATTTGCCTTTTTTTTTTTTTTTTTTGAGAGACTGGGTCTCACTATGTTGCCCAGGCTGGTTTCAAACTCCTGGACTCAGGCAATCCTCCTGCCTTGGCCTCCCAAAGTGCTGGGATTACAGGTGTAAGCCACCATGCCCAACCCAGTTGTCCTGTAGACATCTGACTCCACAGTGGGTGGATGGGTGGATGGATGGATTTAGGTGAATGTTGCTATGCATATTAAATAAGCATTTGAATGGATTATGAACTTTTCAAGAGAATAAATATGGGAGTTTCTTGGAAGAGTGGGGAGGTGTTAACATTCTTTTCCTTGAGTCTTTTACTAATTTATGGTGGAATTAAATGATAGTTCTTTTCTCTGTGGTTACAGCAGGGTGAATAGCTAGAATTAACCTGAATGTAGCCGTGTTTAAACTGAGTGTATATCCCCTTATGCATTAATATGAAGTATAGTTGGCAATAGCATTGTTATTGAAATCAGATGGACCTAACATTCTCCCTTACTATTGCAGTGACCTTTAGATAACTTTTTTTTTTTTTTTTTTTTTTGAGACAGGGTCTCGCTTTATCACCCAGGCTGGAGTGCAGTGGCACAATCTCAGCTCATTGCAGCCTCCACCTCCTGGGTTCAAACAATTCTCCTGCCTCAGCCTCCTGAGTAGCTGGGATTACAGGCATGTGCCACCACACCTGTCTGATTTTTGTATTTTTAGTAGAGACAGGTTTCACCATATTGGCCAGGCTGGTCTTGAACTCCTGACCTCAAGTAATCCGCCCACCTCAGCCTCCCAAAGTGCTAGAATTATAGGGATGAGCCACCACAGGCCAGAGATCTTAACCACTACTAGCTTTACCTTTCTTATCTGTTAAATAGTGCTTACACCGAATCTTATAATGCTGCTGAAAGAATTCCAGTAGCATAGCACCAGACATGATGCTGTGACTTTTAAAAATGGCGGCTATTATTATGACAATTTTTAATTTTAGAGAGGGAGAACTACTAATTCCTGCTAGTCAAGGGTAGCTCTAGGGTTTCTAGGGGTTTGCTAACCTGGTTATTTTTGCTGTTTTTTATTATAATTGATTCAAATAATTTGTGTGTTTCGGTTTACTCTGTATCAGGCATATATGTTGACTCTGTCAACAGCTTTCTGATTATTTTTTAGATGAAGATGCTAAGCATGAAGGACTTTTGTCCAAAGACCTTTAAGCTCTTTACTCATATTAAGTTTTGGGTAAATATCACCTTTAAGAGTGAAGGAGTAAGACACAGAAAGCATAGTTACTTATTCGTGATGGTCAGCTGGTCAGTTAGAGATGAGTAAAGCAAACCTTCAAGTAACTTTTCTTTCAGCAAAAGACCTGCATGTAATACCCAGAACATCAGTCATCAGCTAGCAAGTCCTGTCATTCTTGTTCTTATATTCTGCATCTTTTATTTTTTCTTTTGAGTGAAACTGCCCTGATTCTGACCTTTGTTGAATCTTCTGGATTCTGTTGTATGTAGTAGCTTTGGAATAGGTCTTTCTCCTTCAGGCCTGGCTCCCACAACTACCCACACATGCTGTCCAGATGGTGGCTCCTGTGTGCCACCCCCGTCCCTCATGCTCACCGTGCTTTAGTGCGTCCTGCACACAGCTTTTAGCTTTTTCTTTCAAAATACTATTTTCTTCAGCTAGTTACCATTTTCTCTCCCTTTTCCACTTCCTTCCCCTCTCCTCCAATCCTTTCTTCTCTTCAAATGCCTTTGTACATTCCAGTCTCTCTGCTTTTATTCCTTTGGTTTTGCTTTCTAGTCTCCCTGTCCTCATATTTTTAGTTGCCTGTTTTCTGAGCAGTCTTCTTCTAGCAAGTCATAACTAATTCCCCAGCTCCATCTGATTGCTCCTTTTCAGGACACCTGCAGTTCATATTGTCTGTGTGTATTCTTCATTTGTTACATGTTGGTTATGTCCTGTGGTGTATGGTTTTTAAAATTGTTTTAGATTATCTATCTTTCTCATCTTACAGATGAGGAAACTGAGGCCCAGAATGAAGAATGGATTGGCCTTTATCATGTTCAGTACTTTAGTCATCATGGGCATTCAATAAATGCAGTTTGCTGGAGCAAGGTGTCTGTTTCTCTCTCTCTCTCTCTCTCCCCCATTGTGTGTGTGTGCACCCGTGTGTGTGTGTGTGTGTGAGAGAGAGAGAGAGAGAGAGAGACAGAGAGAGAGAGAGAGAGAGAGAGAGAGTTTTAAGGTGAGGGAAAGGAAACTTAGTTTTAAGTTTAGTTCTGCCACCCAGTTTCCAAATATAACTCTTTCTCTCCTTCATGTTTTCTTTTCTTTATACTTCCCTTTCTTTTCTTTTCTCTCTCTCTCCCTTTCTTTTCTTTTCTTTTTTTTTTTTTTCTTTGAGACAGGGTCTCACTGTCTTTCCCAGGCTGGAGTGCAGTGACACGATCATAGCTCACTGCAGCCTCGATCTCCTGAACTCAAGCAAGCCTCCCACCTTAGCCTCCCAAGTTTCTGGGACTACAGGCATGTGCCACCAGGCCTGGCTGATTTTTTTTTTTTTCTAAATGTTTAGTAGAGACAAGGTCTCACTATGTTGCCCAGGCTGGTTTCAAACTCCTGAGCTCAAGCAGTCCTCCTGCCTTGGCCTTCCAAAGTGCCGGGTGTTATTACAGGCATGAGCCACTGTGCCTGGCCCTGTACTTCCCTTTCCTTTTCCTATTTTTGCACAATTTTAAATTCTGTATTCTTCCTTTTATATTCACAGCAGTGTGACATTTGAAGGGACAGAGGTTGGTGGGGACTAGCCCAATTCCATATAAATTTTTCCCTTTGTTTTCAACCAATTATATCATGTCCTGATCTCTGAAGACTCCTTGGTGAACATCAGCCACCTCTTCTCAGAAATTATTACTGCCTTCAAAGGTGAACTGTACAAGGTAGTTAAGATTATACTGAGTTTCAAGAATTTAAATTATGAGATGAGGTTGAGGGTGTTGGCCTATTTCTCACTGGAAAAGTGACTTCCCAGGTGATCTATTTAAAATTTTGAAATCTGTGAAAATTCAGTGAACCTGTGGACTAAGCAGCCAGGAAGGCAGCATAAGGCAAGAGACTGAGTGAGTCAGTTAACATTTAATGAACACCCACTGTGGGTAGAACCTTGTTGAAGAGATGTTAATAAAACCGGAGTCTATTAAAGGTAGATGGTGATAAAGCAATTGATGAGGAAACGGAAGGGAATCAAGGATTAAGAAAAACACCGGTACCGTTTCAGTGTGTGTGTGTTACACCCTTAACATTTTTCACATGTGTCCATAGCTGTGGTCGATTTGCTTCAGGAATTAACAGATATAGACACCCTCCATGAGAGTGAAGAGGGAGCAGAAGTGCTCATCGATGCTCTGGTAAGTTGCACATCCTCTGGGGTTTTGCAGGTTTGTATAAATTGTTGGCATTGCCACCACCATCGTCTCGGAGAGTGGCCACCAGGTGGAACTCCACGGCAAGGCTGGAGTGTGGTGAGGCTGGAGTGAATAAGGAGAGTAAAAAAGTAGAGATGTGGCTGGGGCAGTGCTTTATGCTTTGGGGCTGTGTCAGGTAGAGGCCTCGCCCTTATTAAGTCTCTGCTGTGGGCAGGGCCATTTCTCATTCTTCTCACCACATCCTCTCACATGGGCATTATTGCTATTATTTCCATTTACAGCCATGAAGCTGTGACTTAGGCCAAACAAATGGCCCATGGTCACACAGCCAGGATTTGAACCTGTGGTCTCCTAGACTCTATATTTTCTGCCCCTTTTTTCCCTCCTCTTTTGTTGCTACTGGCCTTTTTACAAAGAGCTTTCACAAATGTTTTTCTCATCTGGACTTTCTAATCCCAAGTGCCAGTGAGAAGAGGTATTATTATTATTACTTATTTTACAGATAGGTCATCAGAGAGGAATTGGAGAATGTTAAAAATAAGAACAAACTTTATAGCTCATTGAGGGCAGAATGGCATTCCCTGCCTGTAGACGACAAGGCAGTTGATTTCTGCCGTCTTTTGAGGAGCCTAGGCAAGGCCTCAGAATGTTCCTTAGCTATTGATCCACACAGCAGCTAACCCAGAGGAGTTGGTCTGTGAGGTGCAGCTGTGACCAGGTGCCAGCTAGGCAAACTGCCTTACATGTGAGGAAACCCAGCTGCAGAAGTGAAGCCTCCGCTGGGTCGCTCAGCCCGTCCTGTGACAGCTGATAAAAGAGACTGCATGTTCTGATCCCCAACACAATTCTGTTTCCACTGCCCCAGATTCCCTAGTTCACTGGTGATCAGAAAGGGCCACAAAGCTGCAAAGGCACCCCAGCTGGCCAGTGGCAGAAGTGCATCTAGTCCAGCCCCTACCCTGATAACCACCTGTGGAGCTCTGTCCACCTGCAGAGCTGTATCCCTCCTCAAGGCTCTGTGGATTGTTCTTCTTCTGTTGTTTCTCTTGTCTTTTCTCTCTGGTAAGAATGTTAGTATTGGTTTTGACTCAGTTAGCAGTTGATCAAAGATCACTCCAGCCACTTGTATTAGAAGCACCTGGGCTGCTTGTTTGGCTACTTTCTAGTCCTACCCAAGACCCACTGAATCAGAATGGCTGGGCCTGGGGTCCCAGATGATCCCGAAACCCCACTGCTACACTGCCCACCCCCTCCTCACCCTTTCTCATAATGTTATCGACACTAGAAATTTCCCATGTGCCATGCTTGCTGCTGGCATTTGGTGTGAATGAAGGGGTTGTGAACCCACTGGTTATGAAGAACTGGCTCTTACAGAGAGTGAGGCTAGTGTCCAGCAGGGCCATTTATGACCGAATATAATGAAAATTTCTATGGCCATTTTTCTTTCAGGCTCCTTTAGAGAGCAAACTGCTACTTTTGTAGAATTCAGGGCATTTATTTTTCCTTTGAACCACTGTGCAGAAAGAAAAGGATGATGTTGGGATGTCCTTTTGTTTTGAGGGGCGTCTGAGGAAAGACTGTGGCACTTGCTCCTACTCTGTGTCCCTGCGGTGTCATTTGTGCAGTCTTACCTTCCAGAGGTTAATTACATGGCCCTGAATGAGCCTTCCTGCTTGGTCCCTGGGCTGATTTTAATTACCATCCTTTGCCTGTCTGAATAGGGAAGACGAGAGAGGAACAGCTAGCCTGGCTGTTGCATGTAAAACGTACCCAGAAACAGCAGTTCACACAAAAGCCCCCTTTGTTTTTTCCGTGTTGCCAAGCCCACTGACAAAAGCTGCATCTTGGCAGATTTTATTGTTTGTTTGGAAAGAAACAGTTCACCCTCAGTCTGGGGAGCCACTAGGTAACTGCTATACAGGATGTTCTGTTTGTTTAGTTTAGTTTTTATTTTGATTATTATTATATTAGTTTAAGATTTTGACTCTTACAGGTTTATCCTGGTGGGGCTGGTAGGAATCACAAGCATTGAGCATTCCTGGACTCCAGTAGATTATTTGCTTGTCTGCAACCAGTCAGAAGTCACCAGTAAATATCAGAGAACAGAACCAGCGGTGGTCTTCCATTTACTTTTTTTACTCTTGGCTGCATTCAGGAAGAAATTTGATAAGTACTCTCATATTACAAGGGTTGAGTTGTCTTTGTAGTTTTAATTTGGGGCCAATATCTGAGGCCTAGAATTGCACGAGCAGAAGCTAGAGGGCATGTGGCAGAATTTATTGTGGTGTGCAGTTTGCAGTTATTGCTTTGGTCTTTTTCCCAGTTGGAAGTCCTAAGCAATAGGATAGCACATTTGTGGGGAAAGAACGCTGTCCTGGCATTCTCAGGGATCTTCAGGGTTTTAAAATTTGGTTCATATCCACTGCTGTTACTTACGCAAAAGGCAAATATTTGTGCTTTGTAACAAGTTGATCTGGTAGCCTGGAAAGTGGACTCTTTTCTGAAGAGTGGTAAGCGAGAGGGTATATTGCTTTGATGGCAATTATCTGGCTTACCTCTCCAAAGATGACTTTGGACTTCTTGAGAATGATGATTAAATTACAGTCATTTTTCTACTTGCCAGTCCCCAAACTTGCCATGTGCTAGGTGGTCCCATGCCTTCGCTCATGCTTTGCCTTCCACTTGCCTAGCCTTGCTTCTCTGGGGCTACCTGGAATACTACCTCTCATCCCTTTATCTCTTCCCTTTTGAGTTTTTTCCAGACTCATCACCTCAGCAGGATGTGTTGTTCTAGCACTTTGTACATTCTGGCACTTGTCACATTGGATTATAGATGTCTGTTTGTAAGTTTGTCCTTCCTGAGGTGTGATTCCCGTCAGGGGAGTGGTCAGAGCAGTGACTTTGTCATTTACCAATTCTGTGTCCTTGGGAAAGTTACTAACCTCTCCATACTGTTTCTTTCTCTGTAAAATGGAGATAACAGTAGTGCCTATCATACAGTACCAAAGTGATGAACAAGTGAGATATTTAATAAGTCTTTAGAACAGTCTGGCACAGAGTAAACACCTGATAAATGTTGGCCATTATCATTATAAAGGTACTATGCCTGGCAGATATTAAGCACTTAGCAAATGTCAGGTTAAAATTGTATGTATCATCTACCACACAGTAAGATGTCTGTGAATATTGAGTTCACAAACATTTTTTTCAGTTTAAAAAATATTTCAAAAACATTTTGAACAAACACTCAATAAAACCACATTTGGATGGGGTGGGCCTAAATAAGAAATGAGAGGATAGAGCTTTAGTTTAAAAAAAAAAAAAAAGGAAGAAGTAAGTAATGATAATACAAGGCAGAACATTGAAAACAGCTATGAGAGGGGCAGGCTTCTGTGGACATGAAGAGAGAGCGCTCGTTTATGATGGAATAATCAGGAAGGGCTGCAGAGATGCAGGCATCAGCGATGGCCTCTGAAAGGGGGCTTTAATATGAGAGCATATGGAGGTGTCCCAGCCAACAGAGATGGAAGTGTGGCTGGGTGGTGTAGCTGGCCAGTGTCTAGGAGCCAGCATTTGCTTTATAGAAATACTTTATAGAGTTCCACAAAAAGTGGCTTTGATGTGGACTGCCAGGGGACTACCCTCCATACCCATTCCTGCACTAAATTAAGTCTACTGAAATGTTAAACTTTGAAGCCCTATCTCGGTTTGCCTTGGACTTGGTTGGCAATGGATTTGTGCTGCCCAGGTGAGGCTGAGGTTGGCCGGGTTTATGTTGCTGTAAGGGTACTTACTACGAAAATTCCTGGATTCTATTCCTTCCCATTTCCATTCATGTTCTCACCTTCATCTGTATTTGTTCCAAAGCAAAATTCATTTGTTCACTAAATGTTTATTGAATGCTTGATGTGTTCCTGATTGTAGGAACCAGCTATATAGCTGTGAGCAAGCCTGACAAAGCCTCTGCTTTTGTGGAGCTCACAAGGTATGAGTGTAGGGAGAGACAGTAGATACATAAACAAGAAAACTATCAGAGAGTGGTTCTCTGTTTAAGAGAATTAAAATAGAGTGATGTGATGTAGAGTAGCTGGGAAGTCAGGTTGGATTAAATAGTCAGGCAAGGCCTGAGTTCTGGAAGAAACCAGCCATTCAGAATGATCAAGAGCAGGATGGGAAAAGGGCAGAAGACCTAAGGCAAGACTGAGGTTGACATATTCAAGGAACAGAGAAGGGGCCAGTCTTGTTAATGTGCAGCTGGGGCGAGGGGAGAAAGCAGAGTCAGGGCCAGACCACGCTGGGCTCTGTGGGCCTTGGTGAAGAGGTTGGGTGGCATTGCCAGGGTGAAGGGAAGTAATTAGAAGATAAGCAGGGGAGTGGTGTCGTAGCCTGACCAGCATTTTAAACAGAGCATCTAGCTGCTGTGTGGATAACGGACTGGAGGGGCAAGAATGGAAGCTAAAAGGTTACAGCTAGGATACAACAGGCCTGAGTTTTGCATTATGACCATGTTACCATATTATTCTCAAAACTTGTTTGATCAAGATTCAGTGGGTGTGGGGTTTTACTGTCATTACTGTTTTTTAAATATGAAATTCCTGAAACTCCTAGTAGGCAGAAAAATCCTAATCTCACTCTTGAGAAAGCTTATTGGCAGATCGTACCAGATAGAAAAAGAAGCCTCCTTCAAACCCTCTCATCTGTCTCTTTTTTATTTCCTCCTCTTCTCTTATATCCATCCTCTTTGGTCAAGTGGAAGATGATGTGTGATCATGCCCTTGAACTTTAACTCCCGGAATATTGTTTGGGATGCCTGCTAACAATCAGAAATAACAAATGACTTAGCAGAAAACATCACACCCAAGACAGTACTGATTTCCAAGGCAAGGGTTGCCCCGGCTGATGCTTTAATCCCTAAGCAGGATTTGTTTTTAGTTTCAGACTTTGTCACAGGTCCAGAAAATTGAAGGTAGACCCAAGGGGTTAGAGGGAATAGAATAGAATGCTAATATGTACTTTTACTGAGCGATATCCAGAGCTATGCATAATATAAATATTTTTCGAAGGGTTTTCTGAGCTAAATGTATTTTGACTGCTTTTGGCCTTCCTGCAATCAGATAAAATTGCATTTAACCCAACTAAACATAAAGTTTCACAGTTTGCAAGCTTAAAAAGGCTGCCTGTTAGAAGTTGGATTTCCGTAGCAAGAAAAAAGATTTTCCTCCAGACAGAGGCCCATTATCCATAACCATTCAGCTCTAGGACTTAAATGCATTGCTCACTGACAGTGTCCCCACTAGCTTCTAGACAGCAGAGATGGGAAACATAACTAAGAATCAAAGAAAGGAGGGAAAATAATGCAGGTAAAGCGGCAATAAGCAATTGAAATTGGTGTAGCAGTTTGTAGAACTGGCAAGCAGTGTGATACCCAGTGGAGTGGTGGTGTCTGCTGCTTTACGATTCAGGGAGATTATAAGTCAATCAGGGTGATTTAGGGAAAAACATACTGTGACATGGTTCATATTTTCCCTCCAGATGTTTTTCTGTTTTCTCTCACGTACTCAAAATGTCCAGTTAATTAAGGAAAACACTGTAGTGGATTTCTTTAGTGAAGCTTTTGCTGGCTGTGAGATTTGAGAGCAAGATTGTATAGCTCTTGGCACAAGATGGGAAAACAGCACTTTCCTGTATTTACAGGCTCCCAAATCTGGCATCAGTGTTTCTTCAGATAGCATCCCCTCCTTTTTCCTCATACCAGGGCATAAAGGAGAGCCTAGAAAAATCTAATACATTTGTGATTCAGGTATCACAAATTAGTCAATAATTTCACCTTTCCCTTGTCCGTGTACTTCCCTTAAGCCTCACCCAGAGTAAAGAGTCCATGTTTCAAGATCTATGCCACCTACCATTGCCTGCCTCCTCAAGCTTGGTTTGAATTGTGTCTATAGAATACCTTACATGCAAGGACTCTGGAAGTATTGGTTGGATGAGATCGTTTCCTTCTTTTTTCTCCCTCCATTCTCTCCCGTCATTGAATTAATGGGGGATTATGGGAAAAAGTAGAGTTGGAGTTGGGCACTTCTGCCACCAGCTTTGTGACTTCAGTCAGGCTAATTAACCTCTCAGAGCCTTTACTTTCTCACCTGTGAAAGATGTGAGAATTACATGAGGATAAATGGAGCAATTACAGTGCACAAACTATGTGTTCCATCAGTTTATTTAAATCTAGCAAGATTTACTGAGTATCTGCTGTATATGGCATTGTAGTAGACTTGGGGTATACAAAGATGAATGAAGCAAGGTGCCTGCCTTTCAGGAACTTGGCTTTTTCTTAGCCAGTGGAAGAGAGGAACTGTGAATAATCAGGCATCAACAGGGTAAAGGGCTAGATTCAAACCTTCTGCTTGATTCTTTGAGCAGCTGCCATGAACTAGACCTAGGGTAAGGCCTGTTACATATTTTCATTTACTCATTAGCACTTATCCCCATTTCATAAGTGAGGAAACCGAAACACTGAGAGGGAGGATAACGCAAATATGCAGCAGACCGTGTCTTCAGATGTGGCTTTACTTATTGGCTCTGCCTAAGAATCCATTACCAGATGGATCATCCCTTCTTGATGATAGAAAACTAGGTGTTTCCTTAGTTATCTTCCTTGGTGTGCCTCAGGGCTACCTAAGGGCAGTGTCCTTAGAACACAGATTGTGCACAGGAGGTAGCATGAAGTAGTAAAAGCATTATTTCACCTAAGGAGAAGGAAGCCTGGTTTTTGCCTTTGCCTCCACTGCTCCATAGCTGTGTAGTCTTGGCTGAGTCACTAATGTCTTGAACATCAGCTGTATGATGTGGCTACTGAAAGTTTCCTATCTGTTTCAACATGTGTGACTCCCTTAAGAGAAATACAGTAGCTTTCTGTGCATTCAATGTCATACAAATAGAAGATATTTTATTGTGTCGATTATTCCTTTTAAGAGGGAACTATAAATTCTTCATAAGTAGTAGTTTCATAAAAGCTTAGCAAGGAAACAGGAATGTTTTGAGGTCAACATAGAATGTGGCTGGTGCACATTCTAGTGAAACATTTTTTGGTGCATTGGCCTAAAGACGTGTTTTGGCTTGAATGAACCGTTGACCTGACTTAAGATGGCATTCTCGTAAGGTAGTACCACAGAGAAGGAGAACGAGCACAGGGCTTGGTTTCAGATGGTCTGTGTTCAAGTGCTAACACTGTCACTCACCAACCTTTTAACCTTGAATTTTACTTTGTCTGCTTGAGCTCCAGTTGACTCATCTGAAGTTAGAGATAATGATGCCTGCCTTTTACTTACCTCAGGGTCGCTTTAAGACTTAAAAGAGATAATGGGATGGGAGAGCACCTTGTAAACCATAGATTGCTGCTTATTTACTTACTTTGTTCATTCAAATAGTGGAGAAGTAAGTATGGGAACGGGAACATTTTGGGGACCATTTTGTGACATCCCTCTCTCCTTTTGCTTCGCTATTCTTGCAGGTGGATGGGCAGGTGGTAGCACTGCTGGTACAGAATCTGGAGCGCCTGGATGAGTCTGTGAAAGAGGAGGCAGATGGCGTCCACAACACTCTGGGTGAGAGGAAGGGTGCTTGCCATTGCCTGAGTTGCTTTGTGTTTGTTTTGGGACTCTGTGCTCATTTCCCTTCCTTCTTCATAATAGAGTCAATAGCAGGCGTGTTTTCCTTCTTTCTGCTCCCAAACTGCCTTCTCAGAAATGAAGACCTTTGTGTAAATTTCATATAACTGCAGCTTTGGTTTGGCTTGTAGGTAATGAAAGCAGAAATCCACTAAGTAGGTAACCTTCCTAAACAAAAAACCAGTGGCTCTGGTTAGCAGGCCTTTGCCTCCAAAAGTTAGGATGAAACCTATGCTGGTTAATTTTGTTTCCTTTGGAATGTGTATATTTAAACATTTTAAATCCTTTTAAGTCGTTTTTTCTTATCAGTTTTCTTTAATGGAACTGCAAACTTTTGGACCATTCTGTACCTTTATAGGACATTTTATTTGAAAAAGAGTTTTTCTTTCTCAGGTGTAGACTACCACGTAAACTGTGATTTGAAATATTGCTACTACTTGGCTGTCCCTACATCAGATTTTCATTTAAGTGGATTCCTCTGTAGTATTTCTCCTCTTCCTTCTCCTCCTTGAATCTCCCCAGTCTTTCCTTTTGTAAAGTTGTTGAACCAATATCCTATTTAAAATTGTGTTTTGGGGGTAGCTCTCTTTATTACTGGTCACTGTCTTATAAAACCAGAGATGACATATCTGTAAACAGAGCTTGAGAAATGAACAAGGCCCAGTGGAAGCAGAAAATTTGATGAGATTAGATTTTTTTTTTTTTAGCTTCTTTGTGTACCACAGATTTCTATTGTAGTTCTGGACTCTGTTCCATGAGGATTATCATAAAGAAGGGGAAACATGGGCACCTGGGGGGAAGAGGAGGAACACAACACTCTGTAATTTGGGTTGGCTGTAGTCTAGAGCCAGAATTTGGCATTGCCATTTGTTAGCAGAGTGCTGGATTTTGCGGTATCAAAAGTCTGTTAACTGACTGCTAACTGTCTGTTAATAAAAAGTACCGGCCTGCCAGTCTACAGAGATCTATTTGCAGCTCAGTCAGCTACTAACAGCTCAGGAGAGTCTTCCCTCTCTCTCACTTATTGAGTGCCTGATGTTTGTCAGGCACTGTGCTAGGTACTAGGGTAGATTATGGTGAAGTAGGCATGGTTCTGCTCCTGACAGGGCAGACAGATAGGTGAGTCTTGAAAAGAAAGGAAAGACAATGCTGGGTGACAGACGGTATCATAGGAGTCAGTGAAAAGCACTGTGGGAATGAAGAGGAAGAGCCTCCAAATTGCTAGATAGGAGCAGCTAGCTCCTGTGCATGACTGTGGCTGAATATGAAGACAGGTGCATTTTGACAGGTGGAGGAGTGGGAGAAGGGCCTTCATGAGGGGAGTATCATTTGCAAAGTCATGAATGGGGCTGGGATTTGAGGAAAGACTAGAAATGGCCTGTGACAGTCAGAGGTGGGAGATGGAACTGGAGGAATAAGTTTGTCCAGATAATGGAAGACCTTGTAAACCATGGCAGGAAGCTTGGATTTTGTTCGAGTGAACAATAGGAAGCCATCTAAAATATAAGCAGAAGAATAGGATAAAGTCATGGAAGATTAAAACGAATGAGTTGATTTTTGTAGGAAATGGCAGAAAGTAATTCAGGGTGTCGTAGTGCTCTTCATCTCTCAGGGTTGCCTTGCTCCTCTGCTCCCACAGCTTCGTGCTTCCCCTGCCTGGTCATCCTTTAACTTGCCACTGGGGAGGCTGATGTGGGCAAAGGAGTGAGAAAGAAGACAGGAGGTGTGGTGATTTCTTCAGCCCTTTCTCCTTCAAAATTCACACCCAATGTGTTCTGGGTATTGTGTTTAGGGAACACAGAAGTGTATCTGTTTCATGCTAGTAACATATTCCAGGATATGGATTGGAAGGGGGGCTGAAAGAAATGAAACCATTTGATATTAAGGACTCTAGGTGATTAAAAAAAAGAGATCTCCTTTTTCGTATCATAGTCATGCAATAACTTTTTTTTCCTCCTAATTTTTAATTTTTCTATTAAGCAACACTTTGGCTGTTGTAGGAGATAGCAGGACCAATTATATTTGCTTCCTAGTACCTGGGAGTTACCTCTGCCAGCATGGCCTTTCCCCTCTGTGCATGTTATTTTGTTCAATTAAAAAGACCATGCTTGCCTGCTTTGCAATATTCTTGCTTCCACCTGATGCAGGGAAATAGAACTGCAAATGGATGAATCAGGAGAGGAAGCGACTCTTGAGTTCACCAGACCCTGATTTTTCCCTAAGGCTTTTGCCTAGCTCCCTATCTCTTTGGTTATGGGTTTCTGGGACTCATTAGGGACTGGGTGGGACTTCTTAGGCAGATACCCACCCTTTTGTGTGTTCTGCTCTAGTGTTGTTCCCTATTAGCATGGAAAATCTATCACTTAGCTCTTTTGTGAGTTCCATCATTTTCAGTTATGAGTTTTACCTGTACCATAACTGGAAGAAGAAAACCACAGCAACTCCCTGGTTAATCTGAAAATGACAACCCAGCATCTGGCTGGGAGTAATGCAGGGAAGTGGGGAGAGGAATAACATGCCTGTCATGGGAAGCAAGCTTGTTGCAGATGGAAACAAAGTTGTCCTCCCAAATGACTGGTGTCTGTCTCCCTTCAGCTATTGTGGAAAACATGGCTGAGTTCCGGCCTGAGATGTGTACAGAGGGTGCCCAGCAGGGTCTTCTACAGTGGCTGTTGAAGAGGCTGAAGGTGAGTTTGGCTGTGGGGAACTGCAGCTCACACCTGTCTTTGCTCTGGGCTTGATTGATGCTTGGTTATTGGCATAGACTGTTATGCTGGGCCATATGATCTAGTTTGGGAAGCTTCTGGTACCTCTTGCTTCTTTCTTCTCCGTTTTTGTTCGTTTTAAAACAAGAGGCTTTAAAAATAGTCTTTAGTACCTCTGAAAATACAAACGTTATAAATACAAATTCATGTGATACAAAAGGTATAAAACTGAAAAGATCCCCTCTGCTGATCCCTTGTAGTTCCACTTCCCAGAAGCAGTCACTGTTAACAATATTATATCTATTCTCTCAGAAATTTTCTGTGTATATGAGAGAGTGTGTGTTTCACAAACAGAATTATGTAATATTTTCTTATGCAAGTTGATTTTCTCACTGAACTAATTATTGCCTAGTTAGTATTCCACTATGCTGATGTACCATAATTAATCTCATCATTCCCACTGGTAAGTCTGTAGTGTTATAAACAGTGCGGCTGTGAATACAGTAGTCCCCTCTTATCTGTGGTTTTGCTTTCTGCGTTTTAGTTACTCACAGTTAACCATGGTCTGAAAACAGGTAAATATAGTACTGAAAGGTATTTTGAGAGAGAGACCACATTCACAAAACTTTTATTACAGTATGTTGTTATAATAGTTCTATTTTATTATTGTTGTTAATTTCTTACTGTGCCTAATTTATAAACTTTTTTTTGTTTTTTCTTTTGAAACTGAGTCTCACTCACTCTGTTGCCCAGGATGGAGTACAGTGGCATGATCTTGGCTCACTGCAACCTCCGCCTCCCGGGTTAAGGTGATTCTCCTGCCTCAGCTTCCCTAGTAGCTGGGATTACAGGTGTGCGCCACCACGCCTGGCTAATCTTTGTATTTTTAGTAGAGACGGGGTTTCACCATGTTGGCCAGGCTAGTCTCGAACTCCTGATCTCAAGTGATCCACCCGCCTCGGTCTCCCAGAGTGCTGGGATTACAGGCGTGAAACACCGTGCCTGGCCTATAAATTAAACTTTATTATAGGTACATATATAGGAAAAAAACATAGTAAATACAGAATTTATCTGTAGTTTCAGGCATCCACTGGGGGCCTTGGATCCTATCCCCCACAGATAAGGGAGGGACTGCTGTATACAGACTTTTAAAAATATACATTTGTCTCAGTTTATCTGTACGATAAATTCATAGAAGTAGAATTGATAGGCCAAAAGCTATGCACCTTAACATTTTTTGTAGTATTGCAAAAATTATTCCCACTGATTTATCATATCCCACTGATAAATCAGCTGCCCCACTGATTTAGAGTTATCTGTTTCACTCTGCTTCTAGTTAATCTGATAGTGAAAACTGGTATTATTTTAATTTGTAATTTTAACATCAAGTGAAGTGTGTTGGCTTCTTGTTGATTAGCCATTTGTATTCATGTCTTTTAGCTTCATATTTATATTCTTTGTCCATATTTATATTGAATTGTTCGTTCTCTTAGCATAGTCCTTGTGATTGTCTTTTTAACAGTTAGTATTGTCTAATAGAGTAAATGAGAAAAAGAAGAGGCAAGAGCTCCTCTCAGAACAGTTTGAACCAAAGGTGTGATGGGAGGCAGTTTGGAACTGCTTATATGCTATTGAAATGGCCCTCAGGCAGGCAAGGATCCTAACTTTTTGTGAGAAGGAGGCACTTGTTTGTAACTAAAGTAATGCTCTAAGTGATGGCCTTGCTCTGCTTCAGAATGTCACAAGCATCCAGAAAGTCTGGGGTGTATCAGGTCAGATTTGTCCTCCACTGTCTTGGCAGGGCTAAAGGAGAAGCTTCTGCCTAAGATATCATGTGCTGCATGGTTTTCTCCGTTTCTGACACTCTAGTCTTCTCCAATCCTACTTATTCAGCCGTTTGTTCCCATTAAATCTGTAACCTTGATTTACGTAACATATTGGCCCAAGGATGCTCAGCTAGCCCAGCTGCTACCATCAGTATGAGCACATTTGCCTAGCAGAGGTCAGTAAACTCTAACTCCCTCCAAACCCCATCCCTCTTGCCTTTCAGTCTTGCATCCAGCAAGTAGTTAATTCAGGCATTGTCATTTGCAACTTCCTTTTGACCTCCTCTCTTGAGTCTAAATATCCTTTGGTTTTAGAACTAGACTTGTTTCTCATTTAATTTCCTTTACATCTCCCTAAACTCAGTTTCTTCTTTCCTCAGTATTCAACACATTTTTATTCTCCAAAGCCTTGAGACATTTTGGGAACAACGAGTGGAGGAGAGGAAAGTAGAGCACCGAGTTTTAAGGGGATGGCATAGATGTCAGGGACCTGAGTTGTTGGGGGAGTAGCCACACGTTAGGGACGCAACCTTGAAATATACAAAATAATTCAATAGTTTTTTTGTCTCTGTTATGTCGGAACAGATTTTTCCAAGTTACTTGAGACTTAATACTGATTCAGGGATCTTCATTAAACTAGAACGTCTTCTGCCAGAGTCTTTTGTTTTTTTTTAATTGGTAACATAGGAAGGGAAATTGACTTTTGAGTGGCTTGGATGCCGTTACCCTTATGATCATAATGAAGGGGCCCATTTGATAGTTTAGCAAGCTATTGACTCTTGCCACATAGGCACTGCATTGATGTAATCCTCGGGGCACAAATAGCCATGTTGCTGTCTCTGAAACAGTTTTCAGGCTTTTAGGGATATTTAAACATCAAAATGCTATTTGGGTTTTTTACTGGTAAGCAAGTGCTTTTAGAAGAAAACTGTGCTGCCCAGGCTTAATTAATTCTTTCATTAATTAGTTAATGAAATAAAGTCCTGCTTAAGGGTGAGGCCAGCAAGAGGGCATGTCCTTCGCAGCAATGCCTTGCTCTTATTTCTCATAATCTGGGGAATGTTATAATCTTCATTCTCTTCAACATCGTGGTGACTCTTAGTGAGTACTGGACCCAGATCCTGACTTTCCCTTATTAGCTGTGTAATTGTGGGTAACGGCCTCTTAACTTTTCTGGCCTGTTTTCTCCTTTGAAAAATGGGGATCATACTCCCTGCCCTTCCAATCTCACAGGGTTATTGCGAAATCAAATATGATAATGCTTTTACATTGTAAAGATGTTATAGCAGTGGGTTTCAGCTGGGGGTTTGTATTAAGATCACCAATGGAACTGAACAAATACAGATTCCCACACTGTACCCTAGACCTACTGTCTCGGTCTCTGTCTTTGGTATATTTTAGAAAGTTTTCAAACACATGTGATTCTAATGTACAACTCTCACTAAGATCCACTTGTCTCTGGAAATGTGGACCTTCTTGTTAACCATTTTACTCTGGAGACTAATTTAAAACTCCATTTTCACTATGCTATTACCCATTCAGAAACTTACCTGGAGTGATGCTGTGCCTTCTACATCAGATCCCACCTTCTCTGCCTCTTACCCGGGCCCAGTTTGACCTTTTCATTTTCCAGTTTTGAAACATTGGCCTTTGTTACCTTTTAGATACCTTTTTTTTTTTAAACCTATCTCCTGCTCTGCAAAGGTCAAAATTATCTTGACCTCTGTGTCTGGCTTTGTTCATACTCCCAACTCTACCAGGAATGACTGGCTCCTCTCTTCCATTCGTATTTCTAAATTTTACACACCCTTCGTGAAACAGCTTAAATCCCTAATCTTCTGTGTAGCCTCCATCACTTTTAGAACTGAAAGGAAATCTGTAAGTTCTGTTGTAGATAAAAAATTTAAAATTGAGACCTATCGATATTAAGTGCCTTGCCCAAACCCCTGTAGCTAGTTAGAGATAGAGCTAGGATTAAGACCCAAGCCTCCAGAATTTTCTTCATGCCCCCTTTCCATAGTACTTTGCCCCCGGCCTATACTGCCCACTTTCTTTTATAAAAAATCAACACCTTCATCTTTTTCCAATGGGTTCTCTTGCGAGAGTTGGCCTATCTGGGTTCTAGCATCTACCCGTAACTGTGTGACGCTCGCCCTCATGGAGCATCTTCTCTCCATCTGTAAAGTGGAGATGACTCCATCACCTGGCCAACTTGAATATTCTTATGTGTGCTGATTTTCTTTCTCCAAATATCTCTAAATTTTATAATTACAAGGACCATGTCTCTGTCATATCTGTACCTCCTCCTAGCTGTTCTCAAACTGTGGTTCCCAGCCAGGAGCATCAGCATCACCTAGTGCCTTGTTAGGCAAATTCTTGGGTCCACCCAGACCCACTGAGTCTGCAAAGTTGGAGTGGAGCCTGGTAGTCTGTGTTTGTTGCTGTTGTTGTTGTTTTTGTTGTTTTTGAGACGGAGTCTCACTCTGTCACCCAGGCTGGAGTGCAGTGGCCTCACTGCAAGCTCCGTCTCCTGGGTTCACGCCATTCTCCTGCCTCAACCTCCTGAGTAGCTGGGACTACAGGCGCCCGCTACCACATCGGGCTAATTTTTTGTATTTTTAGTAGAGATGGGGTTTCACCGTATTAGCCAGGATGGTATCGATCTCCTGACCTTGTGATCCGCCCGCCTTGGCCTCCCAAAGTGCTGGAATTACAAGTGTAAGCCACTGCGCCCGGCCCAGTCTTAGTTTTAGTAAGCCCTCAAGATGATTCTGTTGTAAGCTGAAGTCTGAGAACCAAGGTTCTAGAGTAATTATGTCTAGATTGCTTGATAAAACCTTACGATTTGACTGATCATCTCATATTTATTCAGTAATCCTTGAGTGATTCTTAAGTGAGTGGCACACTGGTGACAGCATTCTAGTGTTGGATTTCTCCTTTTTGTACTGGTAGCCTAGCAGTATATAGAGATATTCATGGATCTCTTCATCCAACAAATCAACCCCCACTAATTTATTCTTACGAGGATAAAAACCACTGCAGATGATTGCATTAAATGGATTAACAGGTAAGTAGATAACAGTAGTGTGAGAGATGCTGCATCACAATTAATGTTTTTAATGGGGAATACAAGCTTATTAAGATATTACGTACTATTGAAAATAACAGCAAAACCAAGTATAAGATTCCCTCTTGTTACCCAGTTAAATCAATGCTTCAGAAACAGTTGCAGCGTTCAGTTAAGTTATATTACATGTACAACTGGTTGATGCTAAAGTTCTTAGCCTCTATGACCAGAGGTTGGGATTTTGTAGGGCACAATCTGCTTTGACAATTGTACAGAGCTGTAGATATGTCTGAACCTGCCCCATGTGTTCCAGGTAGCAGAGGTGAGCTACAGATATAACCTGCAGCTTCTGGCTGTGAGTGGTAGCATAATTGTTTTGTACTTTCCAGAAAAGCAGCAGCTCCCAAAAAGGTGAAGTGTAATTTTATTCAAGGCTAGTACATGCTGAGTACAAACCTATGCATGACTCTATAATTACTCTGACAGCTGAAAGATTTAAGAGAGCCAGGCTCCTGGATAGAAGAGAGCCCTATAAGTTCCAAGTCCCACTGATTAACTTTGCAAAATCCAAGAGACTATACCTGCTAAGTAAAATCTCCTTTCTCCTGATTTTGAATAAATGTCTTTGAAATTTGGCAGTTTGGTATTGTGCAATCTCTGGCTGAGATTTAAACAGAAATAAAATATGCTTTGTAAGTTTTGTCTTTGGCTAGACATGAAAGATTACTTTCCTTTCTTCCCACCTGGCCTAATTTCTTCTATTTCTTTTCTACCAGATTAAAACATTTGGTTGTCATCATCATCATCATCATCATCATCATCATCACTAAGTTTTCATCATCTGATATGAGTTTCATGTATTGACTGCTCACTACATGCTAAAGTGTTTTTCTAGAACCTTCTTTCTTTCTTTCCTGTCTTTTTCTTCTTTTTCTTTCTTTCTCTCTTTTTTTTTTTTTTTTTTTTTTTTTTTTTGAGGCAGGGTCTCATGCTGTTGGCCAGGCCGGAGTGTTGGTGCCATCACTACTCACTGCAGCCTTAACCTCCCAGGCTCAAGTGATTTTCCAACCTCAGCCTCCCAAGTAGCTGGGACTTCAGGTGCACACCACCACACCCGGCTAATGTTTATAGTTTTTTGTAGAGATGAGGTCTCACTATGTTGCCCAGGCTGGTCTTGAACTCCTGGGGTCAAGTAATCCTCCCGCCTCAGCTTCCCAAAGTGCTGGGAGTACAGGTGTGAGCCACTGCGCCTGGCCACATACATTATTTCTAATCCTCACAAACAGCCCTGCCAAGAGGGTGCAGCTATCCCCAATTTACAGGTAAAGAAATCCCAGAGAGAGAGGAAATGGTGTTGCCCAAACCACATGGGAACCACGTGGGAGAGCCTGTGAGCATTGGGCCTTGGCATCTTTGAAGCCACCTCCTCTTGCCAAGCTGCTTCTCAGCTGGCACTGCTTTTAGGTTCTGAAGCATTGCAGAGCTCAGTGTTGGGGAGTTATCGGGCCTCATCATTTTGGTTTCCTGATTAGATTCTTCCTTCATGCCAATTTCTCAGTCAGAACTTATATTTTAATTTAAAAATGATGAAGTTATCAGTCTGGTTTTTAAAAACTTACTTTGGTTAAATTGGAAACTCTTAGTAGTGTCTTACAGCAAAAGGTGGAGATTTCCTGTGGAACCAAGAATTCTCAGTAGCAAGAAACTCAGCTGGTCGGTGCCTGTTATGTATACACCAGTTCCCTTAGTACAGCCACTTCATGAGGAAGATATTAATTTGGCCAGTCTCATAGCTGGTAACTGTTAGAGCTGAGATTCTAATGCAGATATTTCTGGTTATGGTTGTCAGAAAAACTTGTGGTACCTACTGTGTTTTAGGTACTTTCATATTATGTTTTTAAATTCTCATAGTAACTCTCCAAATAAGTGGGATTTTTTTTTTCTATTCCTTTTTTCTTTTTTTCATGTCAGTGCCCTAATCAAAAAAATGCTATTTTTTATTTTCATTTTACAGATGAGGAAACTGAGACTGAGAATGTTTCTTGGGTCATAGATTCCCATTGTCAGCTTATGGCATTCTTAGTGTCTCAGTAATTCTGTTTTTACAGCACCGCTATGCCAAAAAGTACCTAATAGTCTCATTTATTAAGTAGTTATGTCCAAACCATTTAATATATATTTATGTCCTTACAATTTAGTAGCCATTTGAGAAGATAATACACACAAATTGAAAGAAAAAATATTTTTATTTCATTGTTAAATATCATAGTTACTTCCTAATGGTATGTGTGCCTTTTGGTACTGCTCAAATCCTTAAACCTTAGGATCAGATTGAACGCCACGACCATCATTCTGATTTCACATCGATTTTCACAGTTATTTTTGTCAGAGCAGCTATCCAAACGCAGCTCCACAAAGATATGATGTCACCAGAAGAAATGTAACTTGAGCTCCTGGTTAATGCAGTGTTCAACAGATGTCACATTTCACGGTGTTCTCCTTGCAAATTTAACGTATCCTGTGGTGAATTCAATATGGCACCCCAGTTGCCACAGCGCAAAGTTGGAGAACTGCAGATTTGAGTCAACCTTAGGTGTGTCTAATGCCAGATCCGTGTTTTATTTTCCTTTTTTAAAATTTGATATTTCTACAAAATTAATTTTAATTCAGTGTAAGGTTTTTAAATGCCACAACAGTGGACAGAGTTCAGATCTAAGTTACCCCTGTTTGTTCTCTTGCTTAATTCTGTGTCTTCCCTATAGCAGGTGCCTAATAAGTATTTATTGAAAGGAAGAAAAACTCCCCCCAACTTGAAAACAGGAGCTTACAAAATTGAATAAAGGGCAAGAGGCATTAGATCCACAGAAAGGCCATGGCTCTAGTGACCTACTGTCTTTTGGCTTCTTTCAGTTAAGTGTCTTGTTTTAAACAAGAACCATGGCCCTTGCAATGCTAATGTATAAGTTGGTGTGGCTTAAATCTTTTAAAATATAATAGCAGTACTTGGAACTTACATAATTTGAGTGGGAAATTTTATTCGCAAATCCTTGATTTTGATAGAGATGCTTACTCCTTGGCTTTTCACCTTCATGTTTTGATTTTCGTTAATATGAAACCATTTTTCTTAAGTGAAACATACCACAGGTTGCATTTAAGCCCTGACTATTATGCTGAATTTCTTGAAACAAGGCTTCAAGCTTGCCCAGGGAGCATACCTTACATTTAGCACATGTAAGACCTTGCATTTATAGATCTTTTAACCTAAGATGGTCATACTTGGTTGACCTCCTGAAACCCTGTAGGCTGCACTTAGCTTGATGAGGAAGACGTGCACAGAAAACTGAAATGATACTGAGTATTGCTTGATTAGGTACAACTCTTCCTCTTTAAGTATAAAACCAATATCTAAACAGATCTGTGAATGGCGGTAAGGTGACGGAAGTGTTAGTTCCAAGATAAACACTTCCCTTGTCTTTTCCAAGTACAGAAATTCTTTGTCATTTCAAAAACACAGATAGGTAGCAAAGGTTGCTGCTGATTAATAATCATTGTTTACGTGCCTGCATTTTAAGGATCATGGGCACCATAAATAAAAACACATCACTGAGACTCGCTCCTCTCTATGCACCTTTATCCAAGGGGCAGTGATGATGGTGAGATATTTAAGTCTCACTACCGAAGCAACACTGAGGACAGACATGAAAGATAGTCTGTGCAGTAGATGTGTCCCCTCTGAAACTCCCAAATAGCAGAGCATGCAGCGGGGAAAGAATTGTGGGTAGTAATTTGGGTGTTAAAATATTAACACATTTTTGCATATTTAATGTGGTTTCTGTTTTAAATAGTAGGCAGATTATGGCATGCAAGCAGATAAGTTTATGATTTCAAATTAAATTTTAAGCATTAAAAAAATCCAGAAGGAACTACTTTGTGATAAATACATTCAGTTAATCAAGAATTGCTTTCTTCTCTGCTCATATATTAACTAATTTATAGCCTAATTTCATGATTGTAACTTGTGAATTAAGCTTCATGGTGAGTTTTAATCTTAAAAGTTCAAAACTCTCATTCATCTAGTTCACATTTGGGTACTATGGGCTAGACATATATAATCTCTGGACTCAAAATGGGAAATCTTGGAAGTCTTCACCGAGGAGGTAACCTTAATACCTGGGCATTAAGAGTGTGAGAGCCATTGTTTCAATCTGTCACTTTACTTGGTTCTGGTCTCTTGAGAGCAGAGGCAGACGTTTTTACCCTTAACTGCCTTTTCCTTTTCTAACTTCTGCTTCTCTCTAACTCAGATCGTAGTACTCGTGAAAAATTTGTCCTGGGGAAGGAAGCAAGACCCCTTAACATTTTTCTCATTTCTCCTATTTCCCCATAGGCAAAGATGCCTTTCGATGCCAACAAACTGTA
The DNA here is from genome assembly GCF_029289425.2 of Pan paniscus. Lineage (NCBI taxonomy): Eukaryota > Metazoa > Chordata > Mammalia > Primates > Hominidae > Pan > Pan paniscus. Next base: position 43,503,730 of record NC_073270.2, read on the forward strand.
TTGCAGTGAAGTGCTGGCCATATTGCTCCAGGACAATGATGGTGAGGCGCCCTCTCAGTATTGATATTCTGTTAGGATAGGAGCCAGGCTTGTTTCAGATCATGACAGCAAGCTCTCTTGCCTTTGGCATCCCCTTGCTCTCCCTCTCACTCCCTGTGCTGCTTTTGTACTCTGTCAAGCTGTATTGATTTTGTTTGCTGATGTATCCGTGTTAGACGGCTGTAAAATCTGACAGTTAGGTTCATTTTTTTTCTTCCTCTATTTTTTTCCCCTTTTAGAAAACAGGGAATTGCTTGGGGAGCTGGATGGAATTGATGTGCTTCTTCAGCAGTTATCCGTGAGTAATTCTTATGCTTCCTGTCTGCTGTAAGATACATGGTCTGCTTTGAATGGGAGATGGAGCTGGAAACTGTGGGAAGGAATAAGCCATGTGCTGCAAGCCATATGGAGCATGTTGGCAGGTTTGAGGGTTATACGGAGGGACATGGTTTGCCTCCTTTTCTTAGTCATTTGCTCTTTATGACCAGACATCACTGTGTATCAGATCTGAACTTTCTTCATCTTCTGATATGATATTGTCAACTCAAAAAAGATGTGCCTCATGCTGAAGTGTGTATGTTCTGGGCCAAGCATACCAAATTATTTTCATTTGACCCACTCCCAAGATTATTCACCAACCTTCCTTTCAATCTGCTGTGAAAATGGAGTATGTTCATTTAGGATCTGAATAAGCTCAAGGAGTACAAGTTCCACTGCAGTGGGGTGGGGGTCAAGGGGAGGATAGGGGAGGATGTGGTGCTGAAGGCTGGAGTGAGAACTTGGAAACTGCCATTTTCTCACTGTAAGAAATGTAAATCCAGTTGAAATGTTATTCTGCTGGCATTCTGAAAATACTGTTAAGATTTCCTCTTACAAGTTTTAGCTGTGTTATTCTAAAAACAGGACTGAAAATAGATCATTTGGATAAACTCTTAAGAGTGTTGGGAGAGTCTGAGATGTCAGTTTGCATACAGCTTCCATCTTGGTGCCAGCAGCCTGAGTGTCTTGGCCTCCACCCCAAAAATAGAGCTTTGAAATGTGAATCTGTTTCCAGTTCTGGGAAGGTGCTTAGTCCTTTTCCTGTGAGATTATTGATCTTCTTGTAGTAGACTGTATGGGTATGCATATACAGTTTAAAGGCTTCTCTTAACATGCCTTACATCTCTGGCAAAAAGAAAACTAATGCTGTAAGCCCTTCCCATGAATTAAAGCCCCAGCTCCCCTGTGAGGGAATTCAGTAGCCTTGGTTGTCAGGAAATGCTTCCTTATATTGAGCCACGATTCAGCCCTCTGGATTGTGGTTGCTTTTAGAAGGGAAAGAAATGAGATATGGTTGGGTTGGGCAAGTGGAGGGCTTTGAGGGGAGTTGGCAAAGTTGTTTCTCATCCTGGATAATGATTTCAGGGGTGTTCACTTCATTCATTTAGTTTTATATGTCCTTTATGGAGTTTTTCTGTATCTGTGTTATATTTCACGATAAAAAGATTTTGTTTTTTATTGGGTTTTGGTTTTTAAAAAAATCTGCTTGCCTGGAACTGTCAATTACTGATGGACCCAGTGGTCAGTTGAGTGTTTTGGCTTTTTTTTTTTTTTTTGCATGTATTTAATATATGTGAATCATTTAGTTTCTCTAAAATGGAAACTGATAAGAATTTTGTTTGGTGAGCTTCTGTTTCCTCAGTCGTAGAGTTATGACCCACAGGTTTTAGGAATTGTTGGATGGAGGCTCATGAAAAGACATTCTCTTATAGCTCTGTGCTTTGTGCTGTTTTTGCTTGACAGGTGTTTAAAAGACACAATCCCAGCACAGCTGAGGAGCAGGAGATGATGGAGAATCTGTTTGATTCCCTCTGCTCCTGTCTAATGCTTAGTTCCAATCGTGAGCGCTTCCTGAAGGGCGAGGGTCTTCAGCTGATGAATCTCATGCTCAGGTATGTTTCGAATGCCCTAGTTCTCCCACCTTTTTTGCCTGACTTTTCACTGTTAGCCTGAATTCAAGAGCATGTAGCTATGATCATTTATTCTGTTGGGTTTCCTAGACTTTACCCTGAAGAGTAAAGTCTTCAGGCATGGGGGGATGTGTTTGTGTAGGTATGTGGTCTTTCCTGAAGTTAGAGTAGATGAATAAAAAGTATATTGTGTTCTGTTTGTGCCCTACTGTGGTGGTTGCTAATACGTCCACTCCATTGAAGGACAGTGGTGTTTTTCCTCTCCTTCCCATAGTATGTTAGTTTTGGGGAAATCTAGCCATTACTTCTAAACTTGGACTAACTTTTTGTATATATCACATAGACCTATCTATGCCATATGTTTGTATTTTTATTGAAAGCAGCGTATCATTCGTATTTTTCACTCCTCATTCAGTAATGAGTTGTACATGTGCTGTATGCCTAGCTTAGGAAATATGAAAATGTGCAAGACAGTTCTAGTAACTTTTATTTATAGTACTTTCCTTGTGTGTCTTATTATTTATACGCTAATTCCTGAAAGTGGATCTTATATTAGTTTCACAGTTATTTTATAGAATCCTAAAGTTAGAAGCAAAAAGGGGAGAGGAAGCTTATGTTGATAACTCTTGAGACCCTGTCTAGGAAGGGGAGTAGAGAAGTGTGTGGGGGAAGGCTGAGGGGATAACCAGACTGTGGTCAAGGGACTTAAAAAAAAAAATCGAGCATGTTTATGTGGTTGGAAGATTCTAGTCATTATGAATTGTGCCCTACAGAAGGAGCAAGTTGAGATTTAAAAAAAAAAAAACAAGAAAAAAAGAAATGGAGCCAGAGTCTGCTGTCTTAAAACTTCAAGTATACTGAAAGTTCTGTTGAACTAAGATATTTCTTTGGAAAGGTTTTTCATAAATGTGATATATATTTGTTAAATAGAATTTAGAATACTAACATATAAAACTGCTATTAAAACATTGACAAGGTACTATGTTAAGTACTGGGCATACACAGAAATACCTAAGACAGAATTTCTGTCTCCACAAAGTTAGGAAAACAGTTCTGTGAGCTAAACACAGCCTGTCTTTGGGTGTATATTTTCTTCTAGTCTTTTTTTCTGTAATTTTTAACAACTTTTTAAGCCTGCCACACATATGATTTTCTGTATTGCTACATTTCAAACATAAGATGCTGTTTCCCATGCTGTGAATAATCTTCATGAGAGTTTTCAGTAACTGCATCATGGCCTCTAAGGGACTGTAGCTTACTTAGTATTCTTCTGTTGTTGGCATTGAGGATATTTCCAATGTTTTGCCGTTATAACAAATTCTACAGTGACCATTTTTGTGTTTAAAATGATGTTAGGATTATCCAGGTACAGTAAGTCCTCACTTAACATCATCAGTAACATTCTCGGAAACCACAACTTTAAGCGAAATGATGTATAATGAAACCAGTTTTTCTGATCATTGTTATAACGGTGTTATTTGAGGATCTGACCTCCTATATCCTGTTTTACTTAAAGTTGCCATTTCCAAGTCTATTTATGATGTTAAGTGATGACTTACTGTGTATATTTCTAAAATATCATATCTTTAAAAGGCTTCTGGAGGGCTGGAGGCACAGTAGACCTCTTCATTTGTCCAGTGTGTACCAGACCTTGCGTTGACCAAAAGTCTTCCTTTGAGGAATTGCTTTTAAAAACAATTTTAAAAAAAATGCAGAGAGGAGCATGAGAAATTACTCAGAGGCCTTTTGTGTTTAGCTGATTTTTGCTAGCTTTACTCTCTTGAGTCTTTTGTTTATCTCCCTTACCCTTCTAATTTCTTGTCCTTTTGTTGAAATGACCCACCTTCTCTCAAGTAAATAGCATAAATAGAAGATGCATTTGGCTTCTTGGATCTTCTAACCTTAACACAATGTTCTGAAGGGACTTTTCCTTAAGCTTCTTAAAGGTCTGAATTGCCAGTGTCTTTGGTTGGTTGAGTGCAAATATGAAGTGGTATATTTCTGCAGCATATGGCTTGGTATTGCATAGCAGTGGGGAGCTGAATAAATAACCAGAAATATGGATTATTCAAACAGGAATGCTGAGATTCAGGGAGGCTAATTAAAGGAGAGCTCCAAAAAACTTAGAAACTGTACCTCTCTAGATCTCCTAACTTTTCATTTTTGAATGCTGAAGTTGCTGTTACATTCATTCTTTGGCATTAATTAGCTATATTAGCAGATTCAGCATTTCCTTTTTTCTCTTTCCCATACTCTTTGTTCTGTATTATTTTTCTTCAGACTCCCAAATGGAAAGTTTAATTGGGATGGAATTTTTTTCCATACTATAGTCACCCTTTCTGATCTTCTAGTAAGAGCTGCCAGGTGGCTCTTTGTCTAGAGAGAGCCTGTTCAAGACTATGAAGCTGTAACACTAGAAGTTCAGGAAAGTTTCTGTGGTTCCATTGCCCCTAAATATAGATCTTTACTTTGACTCAGTCATTCATCAGACAGTTGTGAAATGCCCACGTGGAGAGGTGGCAGTATGGAGCAGGGTGGAAGAATGGGCCTGGGACTTGTAAGTGTGGGTTTGGAACATGCTCTTTTACTTACTAGCTCTGGATATTTGGTGAGTTACTTTAACCTTTGTGACCTTCTCACCCTCAGTTTTTCATCTGAAAACTGGCACTAATAATACCAAATTTACAGGTATTTTGGCAGAATTAAACTATATAAAGTATCTGGGAGAATTCTACAGTTGCAAAACACTGCTAAGGTACTATGTTAACTTTCTACGTTAAGTGCTAGGTTTATACAGAGATGAACAAAACAGGGTTCCTGCCTCCAAGAAGCTCAAAGGCTAGTGAGGGATGCACACACTAAATAACTATAATATAATTTAATATGGTGACGCTTCAGGAGAACAGTTACTTTTGCATGTATATATACTCAGTGAATTTTTTTCCTTTCTGATTATTGATGAAGAAAGATCACAAACAAGATATTCATTGATACATACTCCCTCCTTCCCACACATATGTGCACACACACACAAGCATATATTCACTACCAATTTAATATTTTTATCTACCTTATTGAGGCATAATTTTTATACAGCAAAATGTACGCATTTTAAGTGTACAGTTTTGACAGATGTTTCCACCACCACAGTGAAGATGTAGAACAGCACTATCCAGTCGAAATGTAATGTGAGATAGGTAATTTTACATTTTGTAGTAGCTACCACATTTAAAGGGTTAAAAGAAACAAAAATAATTTTAATAATGTATTTTATTTAACATAGTCAAAAATTATTTCAACATGTAATCAATATGACAAAATTATTAGTAAGCCATTTCACATTCATTTTTTGAGATTAAGTTTTCAAAATCCAGTGAACATTTTACTTTTACATCCCAATTCAGATGCTAAATTTTCATCAGAATGCTTGATTTGTATTTAGATTTCATAAAATTTAGAGTTGAAAACATAGATTCTCATACTTAAGTTTGTCCAAAGATACTTAAATGTTTTCCAGTAAGTCCAGTATCAATTTTAAAATTTTAAACTTATATTTATTTAAATTGTATTTAAAATTTAGTTTCTCAGTTACAATAGCCACATTTCAGATGCTCAGTAGCTACACAGTGTCTACCATATAGGATGATGTATATACAGATTCTTTTTATCACTTCCAAAGGTTCCCTTGCATGCCGCCAGGCCTAGCTAATTTTTTAAAAATATTTTTGGCAGAGACAGGATTTCACCATGTTGCCCAGGCTGATCTTGAACTCCTGAGCTCAAGCTATCCACCTTTCTTGGCCTCCCAAAGTGCTGGAATTACATGTGTGAGCCATTGCACCTGGCCAAATGCCTCCTTTTTCATTTCCATTTTTTATTTATTTGATCCTCTCTCTTTTTTTCTTAATCTGGCTAAAGGTTTATTGATTTTGTTTATCTTTTGAAACCTAACTTTTCATTTTGTTGATCTTTTGTATCTTTTTTTGTTTGTTTCATTTATTTCTGCTCTGATCTTTATTATTTCTCTTTGTCTACTAATTATGGGTTTGGTTGGCTCTTACTTTTCTGATTCTTTAAGATGTATTGTTAGGTTGTGTATTTGAAGTTTTTCTACTTTTTTGTTGTAGGTGCTTATTGCTATAAACTTTCCTCTTAATACTGCTTTTGTTGTATCCCATAAATTTTGGTATGTTGTGTTTCCATTTTCATTTGCTTCAGACTGTTTTAATTTCTTTCTTAATTTCTTCATTGGCCCACTGGTTATTCAAGAGCATATTGTTTAATTTCTGTTTGAATAGTTTCTGGAATTCCTCTTGTTATTGATTTCTAGTTTTTTTCCATTGTGATCAGAGAATATACTTGACAGAATTTCAATTTTCTTGAATTTTTAAAGAATTGTTTTGTGGCCTAACACATGAACTATTCTTGAGAATGACCCATGTGCTAAGGAGAAGAATGTGTATTCTGCAGCTTTTGGATGATATGGTTTGTCAGTATCTATTAAGTCCATTTAGTCTATACTGCAGATGAAGTTTGATGTTTGTTGATTTTCTGTCTGGATGTTTGATCCAGTGCTGAAAGTGGGGTGTTGAAGTCTCCAGCTTTTATTGGGATCTGTCTCTCCCTTTAGCTCTAATCATATTTGCTTTATCTATCTGGGTGCTCCAGTGTTGGGTGCATATATATTTACAATTGTTATATTCTTTTGCTGAATGGGCCCCTTTACCATTATGTAATGACCTTCTTTGTCTCTTGGTCTAATTTTTGTCTTGCTATCTATTTTGTCTGATTTAAGTCCAGTTCCTCTTGCTCTTTTTTGGTTTTCATTTGCATAGAATATCTTTTTCCATCCTTTTATTTTCAGCCTATATGTGTCTTTATAGGTGAAGTGTGTTTCTTGTAGGCAATGGATTGTTGAGTCCCATTTTTTTAATCCATTCAGCCACTCTATATCTTGTGATTGGAGAGTTTCGTCCATTTATATTCCATATTATTATTGATAAGTAAGGACTTAATCCTGCCATTTTGTTATTTGTTTTCTGGTTGTTTTGTGGTCTTTCCTTCTCTTCGTGAAGGTGATTTTCTCATATGGTATGTTTTAGTTTCTTGCATTTTATTGTTTGTGTATCTGTTGCATGTCTCTTGACATTACCATGAGGCTTGCAAATACTATTTAATAACCCATTATTTTAAACTGATGACAGGCTTAACACTGATTGCAGAAACAAACTGACAAGCAAAGAGAAAACTAATAAAAACTCTACACTTTAACTTCACCCTTCCACTTTTTAACTTTTTGTTGTTTCTGTTTATATCTTATTATACGGTCTATGTCTTGAAAAGTTGTTGTAATTATTTTAATAGGTTCATCTTTTAGTCTTTCTGCTCAAGGTATGCGTAGTTTATACGCCACAATTACAGTGTTATAATATTCTGTGTTTTTCTATGTACTTATGGTTACCAGTGGGTTTTGTACCTTCAGATGATTTCTTATTGCTCATTGGCATCCTTTTCTTTCAGATTGAAGAACTACCTTTAGCATTTCTTGTAGGATGGGTCTGGTGTTGATGAAATCCCTCAGCTTTTGTTTGTCTGGGAAAGTCTTTATTTCTCCCTCATGTTTGAAGGATATTTTCACTAGATATACTATTCTAGGGTAAAATATAGTTCCTTCAGCACTTTAAATATGTCATGCCACTCTTCCCCTTTAAATATGTCATGCCACTCTTCCCTGGCCTGTAAGGTTTCCACTGAGAAGTCTGCTGCCAGACATATTGGAACTCCATTGTATATGTTATTTCTTTTCTTTTGCTGCTTTTAGGATCCTTTGTTTATCCTTGACATTTGGGAGTTTGGTTATTAAATGCCTTGAGGTAGTCTTCTTTGGGTTAAATCTGCTTGATGGGGTTTTGTAACCTTTTGTTCTTGCATATTGATATATTTCTCTAAGTTTGGGAAGTTCTCTCTGATTATCCCTTGGAATAGACTTTCTACCCCAATATCTCTATCTCCTCTTTAAGGCCAGTAACTATTTGATTTGCCCTTTTGAGGCTATTGTCTAGATCTTGTAGGTGTGCTTCATTCTTTCTTATTCTTTTTTTCTTTTGTCTTTGACTGTATTTTCAAATAGCCTGTCTTCAAGCTTACTAATTCTTTCTTCTCCTTTATCAGTTCTGCTGTTAAAAGACTCTGATGCATTCTTCAGTATGTTGTATTTTTCTGCTTGACTCATTTTAACTATTTCAATATCCGTAAAATGTAATAGGATTCTGCGTTCCTTCTGTGTTATCTCAAATTTCATAAAGCTTCCTCAAAACGCTATTTTGCATTTTTTATCTGAAAGCTCACATATCTCTGTCTTGCTGGCATTGTCACTGGTCTCTTATTTAGTTCATTTGGTGAGGTCATGTTTTCTTGGACGGTCTTGATGCTTATGGATCTTTGTTGGTGTCTGGGCATTGAAGAGTTAGGTATTTATTGTAGTCTTTGCAGTCTGGGCTTGTTTGTATTCATCCTTCTTGGGAAGGCTTTCCAGGTATTTAGAGAGTCTTGGGTGTTGTGGTTTAAGTCTTTGGTCACTGCAGCTGTGTCTGCATTAGGGGGCACCCCAAGTTCAGTAACGCTCTGGCTCTTGTAGACTTGTAGAGGTACCACCTTGGTGGTGTTGGGTAAAATCGAAGAGAATTCCCTGGATTACTAGGCAGAAACTCTTGTTCTCTTCCCTGACTTTTCCCCAAACACGTGGAGTCTCTCTCTCTCTCTGTGCTGAGCTGCCTGGTGCTGGGGGAGGGGTGAGACAAGCAAGCACCACTGTGGCCACCACTGGGACTGTGCTGGGTCATTCCTGAAGCCAGCACAGCACTTGGTTTCACCTAAGGCTCACATTGACCACTGCCTGGCTGCTGCCTGTGTTCATTCATGGCCCAAAGGCTCTACAGTCAACAGGTGGCAAGTCCAGCCAGGCTTGTGTCCTTCCCTTCAGGACAGCAAGTTCCCCCCAGCCCCAGGCAGCTCTAGAGATGCCATCTGAGAGCCAGAGCCTGGAGTTGGGAACCTTAGAAATCTACCTGATGCTTTACTCTATTGCAACTGAGCTGGCGCCAGTTGGATTTGTTTTTTTGGAGGGCATCTTTTTTTAGAGAACCAACTCTTGATTTTGATATAAATATGCATATGTGTGTGTACATATATATATATGCATATATGTGTGATATAAATATGCATGTGTGTGTGTGTATATATGGTCTACAATGCTTGTAGCATTTTGTGTATTTGTATACCTTTCCCCCGCCTTTAATTCTTTTTTCTACTTTTTTATTTATTCTGTTGCCCTTTTTCCAAGTTTGTGAGTTAAACGCTTAATGCTTTAAAAAATAATTCTCTTATTTAAAAATAAAAACATTTCAGGTTAAAAAATCTCCTTTTAATATTGCTTATTCTCTCTTCCCAAGTGATTAAGTCTTATTTTCTTACTACATTAACAGAAAATAGAGGCTATAAAATACATTTCTGAATTTGAGATTTTGTTTGTGGCCTTATACTTGGGTAGTTTTTATAAATATTCCGTGAACATTTGAATAGAATTTGTGTTTCTAGGGTGTAAAGTACTATAATTATAACATAAATCAACTTTGTAAACACATTCCATTCTTTTCTGTCCTTTTTATCCCCTAATTTGTTTAGTCTCTAACTATGGTTGTGGATTTTTTTTTTTTCTGTTTCTTCTGATCCTTCCCATATCTTTAGCATTTTTTTTTTTTTAAGAGACAGGATTCCACTATGTTGTCCAGGCTGAAGTGCAGTGGCTGTTCACAGGAGGCAATCACAGTGCACTGCGGCGTTGAAGTCTTGGGATATGATGATCCTTCCAAGTAGCTGAGACTATAGGCACCTGCTACCACACACCTTTACTTTTTACGTCATTTTGTGTTACACGTAACTCTTGTTAAAGACACATAACTGTGTTTTTTAATCCAGGGTGAAAGTTTGTCTTTCAGTAGATGAATTTAGCTATTTGATTTTATAGTGATTATGTTTAGCCCTTTTCCTGTTTGTTTTATGGTTTCCTTGGTTGTTTTATTGTTTTGTCTTATCTTTTTTTCACTTCCATTATTTTCCTTCTTCTTTGGAGATTTGGAAAATACTATTCTTTCTATTAGTGATTACCTTTAGTTTTTTAGAAATGTGGCTTTATTTCTTTGTCTATGAACGTTTGAAATTGTTTCTAGTCCCTTCAAGATCTGGCCTCTGCCTCATCCTCCTACTGCCATCTCTCTCATTCTTTCCTTTCTGCACATTTACATTCCACTCTCTAAACCAAACTATTTTAGATCCCTTGACACATTTTGTTATTATTATTATTTTGATGACTCACTTTTGATGTTTAGGCTTAAACTTCTCTAAGCAGCCATTTTCTTCCATATCTCTTCCCCCACGTCTGTCCTCACATCCCCACCCCTAAGTTTTGAAGGTTGGGTGCTAGCATCCTTTGCTGCCTCTGTCGGAGCACTTTCTGCACCATGGATGGTAAGTTGTATGGCTGTGTCTTCAATTGTACTGTAATACTTTTCAGAGTAGAGACAGAGTCTTCTTCCTCTTTGTATCTCCAGTATCTAGCAAAAGATACACCTTTGGTTTTCTGTGTTTGGTTTCTTAATTTTCTAAATTAATGAGAAACATTTTGCTATTTAGGATCATTGGCCCAAGGAATTTTTGGCAAACCGTGTTCATAGACCCAAAGAAAGAGGAGTTAAAAAGCCTATTGCCGAGAACTCAGTCTCTTTCCTGAACATATTTAATTCTGTTTTCCCTGTCAAATTTTTCAGTGCATGGAAAGCACAAAACGGGGCCATAGTGTGTTGTAATCCTGATCTTGAGGCTCAGGGGAGGCTAGGAGTCCACTCGAGTCCTGGGCTCGCTGCCCTGTTTGGCCTGTGCCCATGCTAGGCTTCAGAACAGAAGCTGCACAAGCTCCCCAAATGAGCTTATTCTCCTTTGCCTTTCAACTCTCTTCTTCCGTTATCCTCCCAGGTATTTAGGGTTATATTAGGTTTTCAGTTCTTATCACCTTTCTTCTCAAGGTTCTAAGAAGTCCTTCATGCAGATTTGTAGTCTCTGAGCTTTCATTTCCAGGAGCTGTTTGTGAAGCACTATTACCTACTCGCCCTTACCTCACAGCCCTCTCTCCTCTAGTTTTCCCTGTCACACAGGTGACTTTTCTCCATTCCTGTGTTCAAACTGTCTGGATTTCACAGTGCTTGACAGAATCAATAAGAAGAAAAGCTTTCTTGTTTTTCTCTCTTTGCCAAAGGACAGTTGAAGACATCTTGGAAAAGAAGAAAAGATTGTTGAGGTGATGTTTAAAAGTGGAACTCGTGCTGTGAAGAAAGCAGCGGGTAGCCATCCTAGAGTACAGGAACCAAAAAAAAAAGAAAAGGAATTTCTCATTTGCTGACATTAGTGTCTTGATAAATGAAAAGAAAAGATGAGGTAAGGGTGGAAGACGCAGAACCTCTCAAGCAGTGGACAACTGTGTACTGAAAGGCGGAGAGGACCAGAGTCTCTGATGTAGAAGGAAATGCTCCTTTGTGCATCGGGCAGCTCAGCCTGCTTCTTTCAGTTGGATAGTCAACAGTTAGGTTACAGTAAGGATGTTTGGATGGTCTTTGGTGAGCAGCAGAAGAATTAACATATGAACATGAACGAAGTGGTAGTTTTGTAGTCTGTGATGTTTGAGAGTAAAATAAAATTCAGAAAAGTCACAATTTATTGTGCTGTTTAACAAAGTGATCAGATTCAGAGGTTCCAATCCACAAAAATAAGACAAAATTATACTTACCTGGGGTGGCCGTTTTAGAATTAGTCAGGAAATGAGGATGGAACTGTAACAGTGCCCTCATTGTCCCTGGAGGGAGACTGGTTTGCCACTTCCGTTTCTTTGTTACAGATACCTCTCTTTGGTAAGATGGTTGCTACAAATAGAAGATTCCAATATATCAGGTTTAATTATAGCCTGCACTCTAAATCATTTGCTTCTTGCCACCACAAAGCACTTTTTAACAGTATGTCCTTGTATCAGAATACTTCAGTGTTCTGTAAGGAGCAACAGAGCCAGTGGGAGACAAAAGAATTATATTGTCAGTTTCCTTGAAAATGTTGACATGAAGCTTATTACTTCTGCTGTAAAACCCTGTTCCAGTTAGAAAGAGAAGAGACCACTGTGATCCCAGGGGATGTGTACAAATGCAGCTTTGGGTTATGTAGCATAAATACAGTGAACCCATCTTGGTTATTAACTGTAAAGGCAAAAAGAGAAATAGGAGGATACACAGCCACATCTGTTCCAGGAACCACCAGTTTTTGTTGTTGTTGTTGTTGTTGTTGTTCTAAGGTTTTCAATAAGATTTTCCTTACCCTAAAGAAAAATGTCTCTGATAAAGAAAACAAATAAAATGGCAATGGTATAATATGTGCAGAGTAAGTTTTTGCAGGCCCAATTCTGGACTGTGAGCTTGTGGCAAAGCATATAGATAGGCCAGCCTGGGGAACTTTGGATTTTTATTCCCTTGTTCTTTTCCTTACTCTACTTTGCTTTTGTTCCTAATGAACATCGGAAGGTCCAAACAATATTGCATTTTATTCTTGTCATCCTTTACATTTTTTAAGAACTAGAGTCTTTTCTTCTAACCTCCAGTCTCCCAGGATTCAAGTGCAAAAGCAAAATTATAATGGAAATCTTTAGAAGTCAGCTGTGCTTCTTGATGGGGCCGTATACAGGTTGTGTTCCAAGCTGCACATGCAGATCTTGCTTGTTTGTCTAACAAGGAGCATTCTCTTTCCTCTTCAAGCTTAATATTACCATTCTCCCATAGATGGATAGTGGTAGTTTGCACCTGTTCTCTAGGAACCAGAAAAATACTCCAAAACACAAAGTAATCCTTCCAGCAGTCCTCCAGGCTGGCGTTACCTTTTAATAAATGGGAAAGTGCTGTGGCAAAGAAGGTAGATAAACTGAATCAAGATTACCTGGCAGGAAGTGGTGTAAGGCCTGTCTGAGCCCTGCCATCAGACCTCATAGCTATTCATCATTCCAGTGTAGTTTAAATCACACATATTTAAAGTATACAATTTGGCGAATTTTGCAATATGTATAGACCCATCATACCCCCACTGCAAGCATGACAGTGAACATATTTGTCACACCCAAATGTTTCTTTGTGCCCCTTTGTAATTCTCTCCCCCTACCTCAGTGTCTTCAGGCAACCATTGATTTGCCTTCTGTCCATTATGTATTAGTTTGCATTTTCTAGAATTTTATGTAAATGGAGTCATACAGTGTGTTCCTTTTTTTGGTCTGACCTATTTCACTCACTGTAATTATTTTGAGATTCGTCCATGTTGTGTATCAATAATTAGTTCCTTTTTCACTGCTGAGTAGCACTCCATTATATGGATATATTGCAGTTTGTTTATTCACTTGTTGAAGGATATTTGGGTTTTCAGTTTTTTGCTCTTATGAATAATTCTGCAGTGAGCTTTCATGTGCAAATCTTTGGGCAGACATTTTAAATTGCTCTTAGGTAAATACTTAGTTAAATTGCTGGGTCATATGTTAGGTATACAGTTCACTTTTTAAGGCACTGCCATACTGTTTACAAAATGGTTATAGCATTTTAAAATTCCACAGCAGTGTGTGAGAGTTCCAGTTGCTCCACATGGAGCAGTATAGTCAGTCTTTTTTGTCTTAGCCATAGTTTTAATTTGCTTTTCCCTCATGACTAATGATGTCAGGTGTCCTTCATGTCCAAATTTGCCATCCATATATCTTTTTTGGTGATATCTCTTCAAATCTTTTGTCCATTTTGGGGGTAAGGGGTTATTTGTCTTATTGAATTTTAATAGTTCTTTATATATAATATGGTTTATATCAGAGGTTACCCCCTCACCCCCAGAATGCACAGCAGAAGGTGAGCGGCAGGTGAATGAGCATTACTGCCTGAGCTCTGCCTCCTATAAGGTCAGCAGTGGCATTAGATTCTCATAGGAGTGCAGATCCCATTGTGAACTGCACGTGCGAGGGATCTAAGTTGTGCACCCCTTATGAGAATCTAATGCCTTATGATCTGAGATGGAACAGTTTCATCCTGAAATCATCCCCTGCCCCGTGGAAAAACTATCTTCCACTAAACTGGTCCCTGGTGCCAAAACGGTTGGGGAACACTGATTTATATCATGTAAGACCTACACATCTTACAGATATTTTCTCCCAGTTCATGTCTTGCTTTTCATAACACTCTTTTGAAAATTTTTCTGTTTTGATGGAGTATAATTTTTTATTTGTTCCAGTAGTCTTTTTCTGTTGGTGTCATTGAAGATATTTATTCATTTTGTCTGTTGTCTACTGGCAAAAAGATGTTCAGAAATAGTAATCTGTGCCTATTTTTTTCTGATCAGTGTGGCTAGAGGCTTATCAGTTTTATTGATCTCAAAATATCAGTTTTTGTTTTCATTGTTTTTCTGTTTCTGATTTCAGTGATTTCTGCTCTGGTCAGTATTTTTTTTCCCTCTCTTTCTCTCTGTGTGTTTGTGCATGTATTTGTGTGTGTGTGTTTGAGATCAGTTCTTGCTACATTGCCCAGGCTGACCTCTAACTCCTGGACTCAAAAGATCCTCCTGCCTCAGCCTCCTAAGTAGCTGGGACTATAGGAATGCACCATGATGCTGGACTTTTAATCTTCATTATTTATTTTCTTTACATTACTCAGTGTTTAATTTGCTATTCTTTTTCCTACAAACTGCTCCAAAATCTGAAACTTTTTGAACATCAACATGATCTTCAAAGGAAATGCTCGTTGGAGCATTTTGAATTTTAGATTTTCTGATTAGGGATGCTCAACCAGTATAATGCAAATATTGCAAAACTGGAAAAAAAAATCAAAATTTGGAACACTACTTGTTCCAAGCATTTCGAAGGGATACTCAAAGGATACCCCTAAGGGATACCCCTAAGGGATACCCCTAAGGGATACTCAACCTGTAGGTGTTTACTGCTATAAATTTCCCTCTAATTGCTACTTTAGCTGTGTCATATAGATTTTGATATGCTGTATTTTTATCTTTATTCAATTGAAAATATTAATTTCTTTTCTGATTCATCTTTGACCAATGAGTTATTTAGAAGTATGTTGTTTAGTTTCCAAGTATTTGGGAATTTTCTGAGTATCTTTCTGTTACTGATTTCTACTTTCATACCATTCATTGTGGTCAGAGAACATACTTTGATTTCAGCCTTTCAAAATTTATTAAGACTTGTTTTTGGCCCAGAATACATTCTTATGTTGCTAAATATTGTATACTTGAATATGTATTTGCTGTTGTTGGGTGGAATGCTTTATAAATGTCAAATAGGTTAAGTTGCTGATCATGTTGTTCAAATCGTCTATATTTGTACAGATTTCCTGTCTTATTCTATCGATTATTGAGAGAAGAATATTGAAACCTCTGACTGTAATTCGGGATATGTCTATTTTTCCTTTCAGTTCTATCAGCTTTTGCTTCATATATTTTGAGTTCTTTTAGCCGCTTAAACTTTTAGAATTATATGTTCTTTTGTTTAATCGACCCTTTTATTATTATGAAAATAACTTTCTTTATCCCTGGTAATGTTCTTTGATCTGAAATCTACTTTGTTTTATATTAATATAGCCACTACAGCTTTCTCTTAATTAGTGCTAATGCATGGTATCTTTTACCTTCTGTTATGAACTAAACTGTGACCCTCTCCCCACCAAAATTCATTTGTTGAATTTGGAGATAGGGCCTTTAAGAAGGTAATTAAGGTTAAATGAGGCCGTAAGAGTGGGACCCTAATCCAAAAAGAGGCACCGGAAGTGCATGCACACACCTGTGGGGTAAAACCTTATAGGAGTGAACTTCTATTTCTCTCTCCAGGTTTTTATGCTTCTATTGTCATACATTTTTATTTCAAAATGTTATTAGCCCTGTTATACATTGTTGTTTTTGTTTAAGTGGTCAAGTGGTCAGTTATCTTTTTTTTCTTTTTCTTTGAGACAGAGTCTCACTCTGTTGCCCAGGCTGGAGTGCAGTGGCGTGATCTCAGCGCACTGCAACCTCTGCCTTCAGGGTTCAAGCAATTCTCCTGCCTCAGCCTCCTGAGTAGCTGGGACTACAGGCATGTGCCACCACGCCCAGCTAATTTTTGTATTTTTAGTAGAGACGGGGTTTCACCATGTTGGCCAGGCTGGTCTTGAACTCCTGACCTTGTGATCCACCTGCCTTGGCCTCCCAAACTGCTGGGATTATAGGCATGAGCCACCGCACCCGGCCAAATGGTCAGTTATCTTTTTAAAAGAGATTTTTGAAAATAAAGAGAAAAAGCATTTTATATTCACCCACTTATTTGCCATTTTCCTTGCTCTTCATTCCTTTGTGTAGATCCAGATTTCCATCCGGGGTCAGTTTCCTTCTGCCTAAATGACTTCCTTTAACATCTCTGGTAGTGCTGGTCTACTGGTGATGACTTCTGTGAGCTGTATATGACTGAAAAAATATTTGCCTTCATCTTTTTCTTTTCTTTTCTTTTGAGACACAGTCTTGCTGTGTCACCCAGGCTGGAGTGCAGTGGCACAATCTCAGCTCACTGCAACCTCCACCTCCCGGGTTCAAGCGATTCCTGGGCCTCAGCCTCCTGAGTAGCTGTGATTACAGGCATGCACCACCACCCCTGGCTATTTGTTTTTGCTTTTTGTTTGTGTTTTTTTGAGATAGTCTCGCTCTGTCACTCAAGCTGGAGTGCAGTGGTGCGATCTTGGCTCACTACAACCTCTTCCTCCCAGGTTCAAGCGATTCTTCTACCTCAACTTCTTGAGTAGCTGGGATTACAGGTACCCACCACAACGCCTGGCTAATTTTTTTTTTTTCTACTTTAAGTAGAGACGGGGTCTCACCATGTTGGCCAGGGCGGTCTTGAACTCCTGGCCTCAAGTGATCTTCCTGCCTCAGTCTCCCAAAGTGCTGAGATTACAGGCGTGGGCCACCGTGCCTGACTGCCTTCATCTTTGAAATATATTTTCACCAGGTATAGCTTTCTAAGTTGATAGGGTTTTTCTGGGAGTTTTTTTGTTTTTTTCCTTTCGGTACTCTTAGTTGCTCCACTGGCATCTGGCTTTCTTGGTTTTCGATGAGAAGTCTCCCATCATTCATATATGTGTTACTCTATTTGTAATTTGTCCCTTTTTTCTGGCTGTCTTTAGGATATTCTCTTTTTCATTGGTTTTGAGTTTATGTAGTTTTTTTCATGTCTCTGGTGTTTGAGGTTCATTGAGCTACTTGGGTCTCTGGGTTTATAGTTTTCATCACAGGTGGAAATTTTTCAGCTATAATTTTTTTTTTTTTTTGAGACAAGGTCCCTCTCTGTTGCCCAGGCTGGCATGCAGTGATGCAGTCTCAGCTCACTGAAGCCTCTGCCTCCTCCTCTACCTCTTGGGTGCAAATGATCCTCCCACCTCAGCCTTCCAAGTAGCTGGGACTACACAGGCATGCACCACTGTGCCCAGCTAATTTAAAAAATATATTTTTAGTAGAAATACAGTTTTGCCATGTTGCCCAGTTGGACATTTATAGTTTTCAAACATTTTTCCTGCCCCCATCCACCTTTAAGGGAGTATAATGATATGTATATGATATAATTATAAATTGTGTATTATAAAATATGATTCCATGTATATTAGGGTATTTGAAATTTTCCAACCACAGTTCACTGATGATTTGTTCATTTTTTCCTGTATTCTTTTTCCTTTGTGTTTTATTTTGGACAGTTTCTGTCATTATGTCCTCAAGCTCAGTCTTTCGTTTCTTCTGCAGTGTTAATCTCATCTACTGTATTTTTCCTCTGTAGCTGCTCAGTTTGGGCTTTTCTTCTATGTTTTTAGTTAACATGCTGACGCTTTTCTCGACTTTCTTCATTTTACGTATCAATTGTAGTTATAATTATGCTTTTACTGTCTTTATCTTCTAATTCTGTCACCTGTGTTATTTTTACTGATGATTTTTTTTCTCCCCTCTGTGGGTCATATGTTCCTTCTTTGAATCCCTAGTAATTTTTTATGGAAATTCAAATATTGTGAATTTTACCTTGTTAGATGTTGAATTTTTTTTTTTTTTTTGGAGGGGTATTTCTGTAAATGTTCTGGAGCTTTGTTCTAAGATGTAAAGTTACTTGGAAATAGTTTGGTCCTTTTGAGACTTACTTTTAAGCTCTGTTAGGCAGGACCAGATTAGTCTATGGCTAATAACGCCTCGCTACTGAAGCACTACCCATCTTACTACTCCGCCAGGTGCACTGTGAATTAATAAGATTTTTCTACCGTAACTGGTGAGAATACAAACTATTCCTGGCCCTCTGTGAGCTCTGGGATTGTCTTTTCTTACTTCTCTTAGGCAGCTTCTCTCTGCAGCAGTGATTAGTTTCCTCACATGCTTGCGCTTGTCAGTACTG
Source organism: Pan paniscus (assembly GCF_029289425.2). Taxonomy (NCBI): domain Eukaryota; kingdom Metazoa; phylum Chordata; class Mammalia; order Primates; family Hominidae; genus Pan; species Pan paniscus. Next base: position 43,522,234 of record NC_073270.2, read on the forward strand.
GAGACTGGAAGGGGCCCTCTGCAGATCTCCGTGCAGCTCTCTGCTGTGAACTCTGGCTGCATTGGTCTGCTGGACTCCTAGCTCTGTCTCCTCCCTTCTCTGAGGCCTGGAAACTCTCCAGGCAGTCAGTTGGGTTCATTGCATGTGTTACCCTCCTGATGTCAAGTGTCTAAAAACCATTGTTTTGTTCATCTTTTTTTTTTTTTTTTTAACTTTCAGGGTTAGGGAGGGTGTAAATCCAGTCCTTGTTACCCCATTTTGACCCAGAGTGGAAGTCCAGCAGTATATGACACTTTTTAAGCTACATTTTCTTATTCTTTATTCCTGGTGGATAGTAATGCAATTAACTTGTATATTTATCTTATATTTAGCAACTTTGCTCTATCACATATCAGGCCTCAGTCATAACATGGTTATTTGTTGGAATAAGAAGCCCAAAATTTCAAGGACTTTCAATGACAGGTGTTTATTTTTCACTCATGGTTCATTCATCACTGGCCGTCAGAAGCTCAGCTCTACACCTTCTTTATTTCAGGACTCAGGCTGAAGGAGCAGTGCTTCATGGTACATGCCTATCTCATGGTAGAGGGAAGAGACCGCATAATGCAATAAATCTTAAAACTTCTCCTCTGAAGTGCACATGTTACTTAGATTCACGGTTTATTGGCTGTGCATAGTCACATGGCCAAGTGTGAGGTCTGTGGTGGGCGGTGGGGGTGATATGAGTAGTGATGTGTTGGAGCCAGCTCATGTAGGTTCATGAGAGCTGATGGTGCACATCTCTTCCTATCACTGCATTTAGTGATACCATATTAGTAACTTGAAATTGCCTGTGGTCGTATTTATTATTTATTTATTTTTTGTTTCTGTTTTTCTTTTTCCACCCACCCCACCCTCTGGCTGTGGTCCTATTGATCTTACTGTCTAATTCATAGAAATCCTGAATCCTGTAAAGTGATCTTGTATTTCAGACTCTAATGTAAGTGAACTTCATCATGCACATTGTAAGGCAAAGAAAATATGATCTCATGTGGCATTATCTGTATTTCTTGCCACGATTAGTTTATGGTTCACAGAATATTTTAAAGAACACCTTGTTGCTTTTTTTTTTTTTTTTTTTTAATCAGTCTCCCTTGTCCAGGAAAGGAGAGGGTTTTACCTCTTTCATTTGTCCTTCAAATAAGTTTCCTTCAAGGTCCTAGTCTTCTGTTCTGAATACTTTCTGTACCCTCCCAGGGTAATCTTACTCACACCATGGATTAATTACTGCACATAGATTTGATGACTCTTTCAAAATTTTCCCTATTGGTGACTTCATTATTGGGCTTCAGACATAAAAGTTCAAGCTGGACATCACTGCCGTGTTCCACAGGCATCTCAGGTTCAATCAGAACTCAACCCTTTGCACCCCCGCCTTTCTTACCAGTCTTTCTGCCTCTAATATTGTTTCTCTCTTCCTTCTGCTCCGCCATCCCCGTTACTGTCCAACACACTGTGGCAAGCATAATCTTTCTTATACACAAAAGTCAGCCTGTCTTCTGTTTTGCTGCTGCCCCTCTTCTTACTCTTTATATTCTAGCAGTACCATGCTCCAATTCCCTAAATGTCCCATGCTTAACGCCTGTCTTTGCATGTGCTCTTGTTTCCTTCTGCATGAAATACCCTCTCCCTCTTTGCGTATCCAAGAAAAACATCCCCTGAAGCTTGGTTCAGGCATCATCTCCTTTTTAAGTCCTCCCTGACTCAGACATGGTCAGCCCTCCTTCCTGCGTTCACTCTGCTTTGTATATACCTCCACCGTAGGACTTAGCTTTTCTCAGTCTGCCCATTCTCTGCATGTCTGTCTCCCCTGTGGACCAGACTCCTTGGAAGCAATGAGCTGTGCCTTGTCTCTGCATCCTGGACTTAATATCTGGCACCTGCTAGGTACCTCATAAATATTTGATGAGGGAACAAATGAACAAAGAAAATCATACTCAGAATCTGTGTTTATAGCAAAAGTGTTTTTGCATAATAAAGAAGAATAAGCTAATTAAAACTACAACAGAAAACGTTTTCTCCCACATCAGAAGGCTCACTGTTAGCAGAATAGGGAGCAGTGGATGACTCTCCATTTCCCACAACCCCCCAGTTTTATAGAGGCTAGCATTCACATTGGTTCTGGCGTGATCGACAGCCTGATGAACCCAGACAAGACTAAGATAAACTACTTGTCCTCCAGTAGAATAAATATTTCAAATAAAGTCAACCCAAGAAAGGCAGGCCAAACAGCTATTGATTGCTAAAAGCCTGAACTCAAGCCCAGTGAATATTCCAAAGTTCACCTCCATGCTGCTTGCCTAAATGGTGATCAATATGCAATTACTGCCCCCTCTAAACGTGTCTTACACTGCCTACCTCAAGAAGGATTTTACTTTTAAAATCTTTTGTTTGTTGAATTTGCTTAGGCAGGAAAAAAAAAGAGAGGCTTGGCTACACCAGAGTCTTTTGAATTGTATTTCAAACAGTTCTGTCTTATTTGTGAAATGGTTTGAGCGTATGCTGAATGGTAACTGAAGGTGCCCTATTTTATGACCGCCATTCATTTCAAGAGGCCTTTTCCTGAGTGACTAAACAATACAGATATTATATCTCAATTTCCTAAATTTCGCTCACATGGTTATCTGTCCTAGTCATGACTTTTATAAATTCAAGCTTGTAAGATGCTGAAGTCCAGCTGCAGTGAAAACAAGTCTCTGTTAGAATTTTCATCTTAATACAAAAAATCCCTTCATACTGAATTTGGAGCCTTGTTTACCTGGCTCCTCATATTTAAGATTTCATGCTTCTCTCAAATAGGCCTTTTTCATACCATTGCTGTAGTCAGAACCTTTGGTCATTTCTCATTTTTGTTGTTGCCAGAGTCTCCTAACTGTCCTCCCTTACCCCCAAGCGCTGTCATTCCCATCCCTTCTTCACATTGCTGCCAGATTAAGCCTTCTAAAATGTATCTGTCCAGGGCCGTCCCTTGTTTGAAATTCTCACGCCTTCTCGACGTCTACAGGATGGAGCCTGGGTTCCCTGACAGCATGTGTGGAGCCTGTCATGACCATGTTCCTCGCCGCCTCTCCTCAGTCATCTTCCACCACTGGCCATTCGGAACTACCTCTAGTTCCCTGGCTGGCACGCTCCTACAGGCTGCACACACCTTTGCACATGCTGTACAGCCACCACTCCCAACAGTGTCCTTGCTCTTCGTTCTCTGCCTGGCAAATACTCATTCCTTAGACTCGGTGCAGAAGTCACCTGCCATTTGACACCTTCACTGACTTCTCCCAAGGCAAATTATCTCCTCTTCTCATCATCTTGGACTTAATTTCCATTGCTTCAGACTTTCGAAAGCATTTTTATTTACCTCTTCTTACATTGCTTAAAGACAAGGACCTTATAACTCCTAGCAGCTAGCATAATGTCTGCTGCATAAAGACATATGCTCAATAGTATATGCCTTTTTTTCTTTGAAACTCAGTAGTTGGATTGATGGGCATTTATGAATCTTTGTATTGTTTGATTGATCCACAAGGGAAATAAAGATAGGAATAGGTTAGCATGAAGTAGGATGGCCAACGCTCTCTCTTTGCCCAGGATTGAGAAATCTGGGATGTGTTACTTTCAGTGGAACAGTCCTAAGTAAACCAGGATGGCCTGTAGCTCCAAGGTGCACTGTCAGCAAGCTTTGTACCTACTCTCCTTTCCTCCACTATTGGGACCCAGTCCTGGCTGGCTAGTCTGACCCAGGATAGCACTCTTTGTGACCAGTAGCACTTTAATAGTGCAGTGTTTTAATAGTGTTGTGTCTGCAAAAGACTGTCCAAAGGGGATATTATTTCTGATTCCTTTTCTTTGGCTTTCACACGAGAAATTGGATGAAAGGCTCTGGGTTGTTACCCTGTTTTTGATGAATACTGCCTTCTCTTGCAAGACCAGTCACCTCTCTCCAGCTGTTTATTTCTCCCTTGTTTATCTTTGGTCTCCACATCACCATTAGCTTTTCTTAAAAATAGTAGTTTAAAAAAATCTTGACCCGGCTTCCCTCTCTTGGGGTTCCTCCTCCAGGCTTTACTAAGGCGTAACCTACACTCACCCTTCTTACTTTCTCACCTCCTTTTACTTTTCACTCCACTTCTGCCCTACCACTGCTCTCTGGAAGGTTGCTAGTGGCTTCCTGATGGTGAAATCTGGTGGCCGTTTATTTTGCTTTTTTGACAGACTGGAATCTCTTCAGAAACTGTCTCCTTCCTCTAACTAAAGTATTCCCTGCTTGTCTGCCCACTGTACTTAACTTATTATTTTGTTACCTAGTTTTTTGTTCATTTATTTTAAATATTTACATGTATATTATTCTTTCCCCACACTCTCCCAAATACATGTAATTTGTCTCTCTCACTTTAATGTAACACATGGCAATCTCAGAACCAACATGTTGAATTGCATCCACTTTACTCCTGGAATCACTTCTTCACTTGGATGCCTTGTGGCCTTTGATACAGCCCATGTTTCCCTCCCTAATCGAAGCTAGGAACACTCTGCTCCTTGGCGTACCTCAAACACACCAGTCGCCTGTCTACAGTTCATTTCTATTTCAGGACCTCTGTGCTTGCTGTTCCTCCCGTCTTGAGTGTTGTTTTGCCCCTAAAATTTACATGACTGATTCATCTTATCACTCAGTTCTCAACACAATGTTACTCCTTAGGAGGCTTTCCTTAATAACTGAATCTAAGAGATCCACGCCAGTCATTCCTTCACATGGCCTTGTTTTACTTCCTTGACACTAACCATTATCAGGTATCTCAATTTCTCTTTGTCTCCTGCCTTGAGAATGTAAATTGCTTGAGAACTGGGACGCAATCTTTCCCAATCATGTGAGAGTTATCCAGTAAATATTTGTAGATTGAATAATACATGGGGAAAATTATATGCTGATTTATACTTTTCTCTGATCCTTTCATATTACTTTGGTCTCCCCAGATTTAGCTTTTTTTTTGGAAGCAGAACCCATTTCTTACTGTTTTCTCTTGTGTCTACCACAGTGCTAAGTAGTTGCCCAGTAAATATTGCATATTGGTTTGGTTGATTTATTTACCAGCTGTAGCAAGATAGGAAATGACTGACTTGCTTCTCTCTACTTCAGAGTATTTAAAAGAATAATTTAAGATTGTAGAAAAATTATGCTCCCTAGGGAAGTATCTGCAAGAATAGCAGCCAGTGGCACTATTATTCTATGACCTTTTGCTTCAAGAGGGAAAAACACCTTTATTTTTTTTCTTGAAAATAGTTTATGTTTTTTAATTCTATATGTTCATTATGGAAAAATGAGAAACTGAGATATAGAAAAAGGAAAAATAAGATGCAGAAAAAGCATCTGACACAACCCAACATTCTTTCATACCAATAGTTCAACTAGGAATAGAAGAGAACTTCTTCAACCATTGATAAAGAGCTTCTACAAAAAACCCGTAACTAATGTCATACTTCATGGTGAAAGAGTGGATGTTTCCCCCCTAAGACAAGGACTAGGATTTTCACTCTCATCACTGCTATTGGGCATTGTCCTAGAGGTTCTAGCCAGGGCAATTAGGCAATAAAATGAAATAAGAAGCATCTATATTAGAAAGGAAGAAGTAAAACTATCTGTTTGCAGATAACATAGTTTATATAGAAAATCCTAAGGAATCTACTAAAAGATTATTAGAACTAGCAAACGAGTTTAGCAAGGTTGCAGGAAATAAAACCAATTGTATTTCTATACGCTTGGAATGAGCAATCCAAAAATGAAACTAAGGAAACAATGTTGATAGCAGCATTATTCATAATAGCCAAAGGGTGGAAACAAACCAAATGTCCTTCAACTGATAAATGGACCAATTGTGGCATGTGTTATTCAGCAATAAAAAGGAATGAAGTACTGATATGTGCTACAACATGGATGAACCTTGAAAACATTGCCAAGTGAAAGAAGCCAGTCATAAGAGAACACATAATGTATGGTATCTACTTACATGAAATGTCTAGAATAGGCAAATCTATAAGACAGAACGTAGATCAGTGGTTGCTTAGGGCCAGGATGGGATGAAGAGGGTAGGGGGTGTTAAGAGTATGTAGTTTCTTCTCAGGGCAATGAAAATGTTTTATAATTGACTGTGGTGGTAGCTGACATATCTGTGAATATTCTAAAACCCATTGAGTTGTACATTTTAACTGGTAGAAATTGTATAGTATGCGAATTGTCTCAATAAAGCTGTTAAAAAGAAAAAAAAATGAATAATGAAATGTCTATAATCTCAACACCCCGAAATAATCTCTTATAATTTTAGTCTCTTTCTTTCCAGTCACTTTTAATGTACATTTTTCATGTGTAATTGTGGTAATGCTTCATAAAGAATTTTGAGTATTGCCTTTTGTGTTTATCATTCTGACTGTAAGAATTTGTCCACCCTATTGTAGACGTCTTCTCCTAATTGTTAACAAGTATGTAATATTTCCATTTAGATATATAATGTGTACAGCAGCAAATACCCTTTTTTTTTTAAGCTCTATAATTTCCCCATGAAATACCTTATCTGAAACCTCTTTTGTTCACAGGGAAAAGAAGATCTCCCGGAGCAGTGCCCTGAAAGTGCTGGACCATGCCATGATTGGCCCTGAAGGCACAGACAACTGCCATAAGTTTGTTGACATTCTTGGCTTAAGAACCATCTTTCCCCTCTTTATGAAATCTCCCAGGAAGATCAAGAAAGTGGGAACCACTGAGAAGGAACATGAAGGTAGGGTTCACTGGAAGAGTCAGCCTAATTTAGGTGCATTAGGAGAAATAGGGAAATGTGAACTACCTTGAAAAATTCTGACGTGTTTGGGGGATAGAGGGGAAGAGTGCTACCTTTTTCTTACTATTTTCTTATTTTTCATGAATGAAAAAGAGACCCCAGGTCACTGATAGCCTTTGTTGCACCAGTTCTCTGCTTGTTTGAATCCTGGTCATTCCATTTCCTTCTGGACTGTTAATAAGTCTGTGTGTGAGGGTTTTGTTTTCTTCACTATAATTTGTAGCGAGGTGTCTCTCTGATGGAAGACCCTTTAGAAAAGAGTAATGAGGTGGCAACACATGTCACCTCCAGAGTGGTGCTTTCATGTATTTCTGTACTAAAGTATGATTCAGCCAACATCAGGAATTGCCGAAATAAACTATTTATAGCCCAGATTCCCCTTTTATGTTTCTCCTCCCTGATGGTGCACACTCCCAGCAAAATGCTGCCATGAATTGTGATGCTGTAACCAGAGTAGTTACTGCTAGGCCAGTCTCTTCCTGCTGTTGTCTAGTGGCCTGCTGCAGCCCTCTCCCCAATAAATAGCCACAGTGCAATCTGGAAGGCCAGGGATTTATGAGCATTGACAGTTCTGCTGGAGGCTGGCAGACACTTGCACCAGGGAATTTACATGGTTGGATGGTTATTTTAAAGTGTGGGGAGCGGGTGGAGAGGAGTAGGGAGGTAGTGTGTTGAGAGAGGAGGAGAAGCTGAGCTGACTGGCTCATTTGGCTGTTTTCTCAGAAGCAATGTTCGTCCCATGGTTTAGGAGGCTTTTTTTTTTTTTGTCAGTGCTTGGTGGAATTGGCATGGGTATCTGCAGGATCTTTTGCATTCCTCATCCTCGTAGATGAAAGTTTGAGAATTCCCGCCTCTCTCTTTTCCAGTTGACTTGGCTTAGTCTCTCCCAACTTGGAGTGGCTAAAGGGAAGGTGGTGTGACCTACCTTCAGTGGTTATCTTCAGTGATATCTTTATCAAATCAACTCTCCAGAGACAACAGGAAATCTGGCTGGAGCAAAAGAGGAACTGGCCTTGCAAATACTGTGGCCTAGAGACCTGAGAACAAGTAGAGACTTCAGTTTAACTCATTTTGACCAAACACTAGCTATAAATATGTTAACCCCGTGCTAGATTTTCCCCACTGAAAATTCAGCAAAATGAGTCCCTGGGAGAGGGAATGGAGGGGGTCCTGGAGGTCTAGGAGATAAACTTTTCAGACAGTCACCATTTAGTGAAAGCCTGCCACTTTCCTGGCCCGGCTGCACTATTCGCTATCATATTTAAAACTCACAACCTATGAAGTATTGGTGGCATCCTTATTTTTTTTTTTAGAGGAGATGAACTGGGAAGGCAGCCGAGCTGTGGGTTCTACAGCTAACTAGGTGTGCGACTTTGGAACCTTGGCTTAACTTCCCTTCACTGCATTTTCCTTTCTGGTCTGTAAGATGAGGGAAGTGGACTAGTGAACTAGAAGCTCTGATAGCCACACCTTCAGATTCTCAGGAACAAGCCCTGGTTGTCAGGGTTGCCTGTGAGCCAGGAAGCTCCTCAGGGTGGATGCTGTGGCTGACCTGCTGGGTTCCACTGAGAGACCTGAGGCTGCATCTTGAGTGTGCTGGAACAGAGTGTGAAGGAAAACAGCCCTTAGCAGGCTCCTGCTCTGTGGTCATGGCACTGAGAAGAGGAGGAAGTGACAGATTCAGTGAGCAGCTGCTTTTCTTCTGAAAAATGTGCCCGGTGGCGTGCTGGTAACAGTACATTTGCTTTAGAGTACCCGCATTAGGAATGTGATAACATTATGTTAGTGAGGGCAATGGCTTGGTAAGACGTCTCCTAGAAGGCATGTTCGGGCTGTAATGGCTGGGGAGGATGAGCTCTGCATCCTGAGCGGACCAGTACCCAGAGAGCAGAAGTGAACTCCAAGGAGAAAGCACAGCCCTCCACTCCTGCCACCCCTGCCAGCTGCTGCCACTCCTACAAACCGGCCTTCGGCCATGAATGGCAGAGTGAGAATGGAGGCAGAGCAGAGCAGTGCGCACTGTGCAGGGTTTCTTTGTCCTGTCCTCTGGGTAAGACTGTGCTCTTTGTTGGCCTCCGTGTGCCAGCCCTTCTCATGTAAGTGGGCCAGATTTGTGTGCTAAGCTAGAGCACAGTGGCCTCAGACCATCAGGAATACTGGTGGGCATGCCCAGCTCATTCCTGCCCCCGGGCTTCCAGCATGCTCTTCCCTCCATGTGCAGTGATTTTTCTCCAACCTGTCTGCCTGGCTATCTTTTAGTTGTCCTTAGTCCTTAGTTTTGTTTTTTGTTTTTTTTTTTCCCTTTTTTTTTTTTCCTGGCCTGTTGCCCAGGCTAGAGTGCAGTGATGCGATCTCGGCTCACTGCAGCCTCTGCCTCCCAGGTTCAACCGATTCTCCTGCCTCAGCCTCATGAGTAGCTGGGACTACAGGCACCCACCACCACACCTAGCTACTTTTTGTATTTTTAGTAGAGATGGGGTTTCACCATGTTGGCCAGGCTGGTCTCGAACTCCTGACCTCAAGTGATCCGCCCGCCTTGGCCTCCCAAAATGCTGAGATTATAGACAGGAACCACTGTGTCCGGCCTGGTCCTTAGTTTTGATGTGTCTTTCTCAGGGAAGCATGTCATGAACCCGTAGACTAGGATAGAATCTTCTGTTCAGTGGACTCTTGGTCTCAGGACTCTGCCTTCATAGCCCTTGAAATTATGGAACCAATGGCATTGTCCCCTCTAGATCCCATTGCCTGGTCCCGTGGTGCTTGGCATGTGATAGATGCACAGTAAATGTTTCTTGACTGTGTGAATGAACAACCATTTCCCTGAAAGGCTCATTGAGGACAAACATGGGTTTGGGGCTTTCCTCAGAAACCTACAAGGTTGAAGTCAATACAGTTGATTTCAGTTCAGATTGATGGTTGTCAGTCAGTCATACACCTAGAGTGAAGGGTCTTTCACCCAGCTTGTTTGGATGCTAAAATGAGTGGGTTGCTAGCCCTAAGTTTTAACTCTGTCACATTGGCTTGGAGATTATGGCAGAACCCCCACTTTAGAGCCACACCCTTAAGAGCTTTGCTGTACACTGACCTTCCCTATAGGCAAGGCTACCCTGTGACAAGCACCTAGGGGTAGCCCAGCTCCTAGGTGGAACACTGAGGCCTGGGAATCAGCTCGCCAGTCCAGAAGCTCTAGAGAGCTACCCCACACTCTTCCCTTTCTTTCTTGTGAAGCTTCAGGGGCTTGTCACTGTTGTCCACAAGAGCACCAGGATGGCTAACTAGTAGAAAGGAGAGGTTTGTTGATGATACAAGTTTGTAAACTAGAAAGAGACAGTCTGTGGCGTGTACCAAAGGTGATCTGTCTTCAAAAAACGAAAGGGCAGGTTGGGTTTTAGGCCTCACAAGGTCTGTATTAGACAAAAGAGTCATACACATTCAGCAGGTTTTGGGGGAAAGCTACACATATTTATGAGGGGAGTCAAGTGCATGCGCAATGGGTAAACATATGTAACACATTCCATGTTCACTCTGGGGCAGGGTTTTAGCATTAAAATGAGGTAGGATTTGGCTCTTTATATCAAAAGGTGAACTGTAAGACACAAAGTTTGTGTATAGTCTCTCTGAGCTTGTTGAAACTGTCTGGAAGTCTGCAGTTGCTTATCAGAAAATAATGTTTGCAAGGCCAATCCTCTGTCCAATCAGAGTTAGGAGGGGTCTGATAATTTGCCTGATATTGTTAGGGAGTTTCACAAGAGTGTGTTTTTTTCTTGTAGCCATGGGAATTCAGGGAGTTGCTATGGCAGCTGAGCCCTGAACCCTCCACCTGTAGGTGACATTTATTTCCTTAACCTTAGGGTCCATCTTATTTGATAAAGGGGCACCTATTTTGGTCCCTCAGATGATATCACACATCCTGGTTTGCCTCTTTAAGTCCATCCTGGTCCCGTCATAGCCCCTGTCACCTCTTAGGGCCTTCCCCTGACTCCCAAAGTCGCAGTGCAGCCTGAGGTGGTACAGATGGATCTGCTGCTTATCAGTTGTGCCATTTTGGGCAAGTTCCTAAGCTCCCTGGGCCGCACTTGTCCTATCTGTAAGATAATGAGGCTAGAATCTACCATGAAGGGTGTTTGCGAGAGTCAAATGAGATGACATGTAGATGCTTAGCATAGACCCCAGAATAAAGCAGGCACCATAAGAGACCTTAAACTGTTTCCACCTCTGCCCACCCTGGCTTTAGTCACACATACCCATGGGGATGGCCAGGCAGAGAAAATGCCCACACCTCTACTGTGGGAGGGCCAGGAGAGGGTAGGTTGGTTTTACTGGCCTGTGGTCTAATTGCTCCAGGATAACTGTGGGCAAATGGGCAAATCCATTCTTGATGGGAATGTCAGGAGTCAAACTATGCTAAGTAGTGAGTGACATAAAAACAGCTGTGTTCCCAAGTCAACAGAAGGGCTTGAGAGATGGGAGTTTCTAGATTAAGGTGACTCTAAAGAGGGGAGTAAAAGCAAAACTGCCCTTACAACCTAGAATGCTGGTAATTTAGTTCCTCTTTTGTGACTTGGGGTGGGGAAGGAAAAGAATTATTATAATTGAAATCCATTTAGGTTTGCATAATAAAACCTTCAGAAATAGATCAGGGGAGGCACTAAGCTTGGGGGATGGGTTGGAAAGAAATGATTTGTCCTTGGGTGCACTAGCATGATTGGCTGCCTCCTTGGTTTTAAAAGAATAGCACAGTATATATTGTCTCCCTGGTATTAACTGCTTCAGAATAGGAGGGAAGAAGAAAAGAGGTGGGATCCAGAAATGGCATCCGACCTTTACTTCTTGTCTCTTTTAAAAATTCTTATTAATATAGGTCCAGTTTTCCTCGTATTGCTTCATTAGGTATGTGAGTTATTGAGTTTGTAGCAGTTCTAGTTAATTGCACTGTTTTAACACAGTTCCCCTGGAGGCTGTTAAGAGCTTTAAGAGGGTGAGCCACCGAGCAGCATGTAGGTGTGTGGTGTGCACACTAGGTATATACACACATTTTTACCTTTTCAGCAGTTACAGCAGTTGGTAATAGGTCAGTGCTTTAAAGAATACTTTTCTGTCATCAGCAAAGAATTGTAAGTGATTCCAGTGGACTGCACATATCAGGAAGCATACAGCTGCCTTGTGTATCTTCCTAACAGTGAGGAAATCGGGTCAGAGCTCCCACGCCGCCTCCTAGGATTAGAAGAAGGAAATGGCAGAACCTTTCCTGCAGTCAGAAAAGAAGGGAGTTTAGCCAACACAGACAAAAAGAAACATTTTTAAAAGTCTTCGTGCTGGGCTGTAATGACATGGCATTGTTTGAGGCCAGCTTTTACTGGGGCTCCTGCTATGTTCAAAATATAACAAAGACCTAGTATGTGACAGATCCAGTGGAGACAAGGAACAGAATACAATGCTTGTCCTGGGGGAGACTGCTCTTCCTAGTATTCCATCTCCAGATACTTTTCCTCTGCCTGGCCCTCAGGCATTCGTTTTTGAATAGATTGGCAGTGTCTTCCCCTAGTTCCCCTTTTTTCCTTCCATGCATTCTCCTTGGGTGATCTCATCTACTCCTGCAGCTTTAACCTTCATCTATCTGTGGTTGACTCCCAGATCTTCAGTCTAGTTCTCACTCCCTACCTCTGGTTGACACAGCTAATAATCAGCAGACAGCACCAGATATTCAAACTCAGCTTGTTCAAAACCATATCCATTCCTTCACTGCTGTCATCTTTTCTGCTTGGTAAATGGCACCAGCCTCCTCCCCACCACCCACTGTGGAAATCAACATGCCATGCTTAACTCTAATATTCCCCATGTGTAATTGATCATCAGCCCTATGAATTCACCTTAGAAAATCTCTTGAACCAGTCCTTTTCGTTGCCACTGTCTCTGCCCTCATCATCTCTCCTGAACTTCACTGCAACCTTAATAAGTCTCTGCTTTAGTCTCCCAATTCTCATGTCCTCTCAAAGTTACCACCAAGGTAGGAGAGACTCCCAGCCCTCAGCAAATTTACAGTTTGAAGAAGTAGGAAAATAGACATGGGGGAAAAAGCAATTTTATAGATATTTACCACAAAACTATATTACAATTACAAAGACATACTAGACAAGAATATTTCATTGTTAAAGGGAACACAAGAACAGAAATGCTTACAGAGGAAGACACTTCTGGTGGGAGGGAGATTATGGTACAGACTGAAACAAAAGGCATTAGAATTTCAGCCAATATGTTCATTTGTTACTCCCTATATTCAGCACCTGTAGGAGAGTCTTTACACATCCAATCATGTTTGAGCCTTACAACAGCCCCTCAAGCTTGGTGTTATTTCTCATTCTGAAGATGGGTTCATTGTGAGGCTCATTGAAATCATGGCTTTAGGTCATACAGTGGGTAAGTGGCTAAATTGAGAGTCAGACCCTTCCTGAGCTCGTGATCACAAATGTCACACTCATTTCACAAAGTCATTGCCTTTGTTATTTGTTGTCCTGGGTCCAGACTAGCCTGCTCTTCTCTGAATTGCTGATAGTCAAGAGTTCTTGATCAGAAGACCTTGGTGCTTTGACAAGTCATCATCGTGGTAGGGACTCTTACCATTTCAAATTATAGAAGTTATTAGGGACAGATGGCAAAATAACTTGATGAAATTGTTGTTTGGCATTTGTACTGCCTATCATAGTGCTTGGTGCATGGTAGGTCCTCAGTAAATATTGAGTGAATGAATAAATGAATTTATTTAACATCTTTATATCATGTACTGGCTATAATCAACATGAGACACATGCTGGTCATTAAGAGCATTATGAAAGAGTGTTGTTAATGAGTTAACCAATTTATGGTTGTACCATAAGGCTGCTCAGCATCTGTCCTGTAGTAGTTTTCAATACATGTTTTTTTTTTTTTTTATCTTTAAGATCAAAATTAATACCTACCTTCTTGGGTAAGAATTAATTGAAGTAACTCATGCAAATCTAACACAATGTCGGGGGTATCTTAGTCCATTTTGTGTTGCTATAACAGAATACCTGAGACTACATAATGTATAAAGAAAAGTAGTTCATTTGGCTCACAATTCTGGAGGCTGAGAAGTCCAAGATCAGGCAGCCCATCTGGTGAGGGCCTCATGCTGTGTCAACTCACGGTGGAAGGCAAAAAGGGAAGAGATCGTGTGCAGAGAGAAAACACAAGAGACAGCCTTGCTTTATAACAACCTTCTCGCAGTAACTAATCTAGTCCAGCAAGAGCAAGACTTGCTTCATTCCCACCAGACTACATTAATCCCTTTGTGAGGGTGGATCTCGCATAGCCCAGGTGCCTTGTAAAGGTCTCACCACCTCTCAACACCATAACATTGTCAGTTAAATTCCAACATGAGTTTTGATGGGGATAAACCACATCTAGACCATAACAGGTGGGTTGATAAATGTTGGTTTAGATCATTTTAATACTGACTCCAGACTTCACACTATAATAAATGTTCATTAGTGGTTGAAGAAGCCCAGAGAAAGGAGTATCCTTAGGGATTCTGGGAAGGCTTAAGAGATGAGATAACATTTGAGTACTCTTCGAAGGATACATAGTATTTAATTATTATGCCAGTGAAGGAAATGGCAGAGGGGACAGTGGGCACTAGGCATGTATAGCTAGTTATTGTGATATGGATGATGAAGAACATGAGTTTTGGATTAAGACAGGACTTAGGTTGGTCTCCTGGTTCTGTCATTTACCAGCTTTGTGACTTTGGAAAAGTTGCTTAGCCTCTTTGAGCCTGTAATTTCTTCTGTTGTAAAATTGAGATACTCTTAGAATCTATCTCATAAGGGTAACAAGTGAAGATTAAATGAAATAATACAGAAATCAAGTGCTTAGCACAGACCCTGTTTCATTAGTATTAGTGGCTGGAATGAGGATGAGTTTCCAGTTTGTATTCCTCCTCCTTCTATGTTGGTAATTTTAGAGGTACTTGCCAGAAGAACTTCTTTTCCTTCCTGAATCTACCAGTCCTAGAGGCGGGCTGTAAATATGCCAGTTCTATGTGGAATACAAGATAAAAACCTTCCCCGAGAGGATATACCAAGGAACCTCAGGTCCCTATTTCTCCTCTGTCTAAGCTATAAACAGAGGATTCAGAGGCTGCTGCCACCACCCCTGTGCCCATATTTGTATTCTCCAAGCTTGACAGTCACAGAGTTGGTTATAGTGGTCAGAACAATAAGCCAGTAAAGAGTGAACAGTATTTAAGAATGGCATTAAGCCATGTACTAGCAGCAGTTTATGTTAAATAAGGATGA
This sequence comes from Pan paniscus, assembly GCF_029289425.2. Lineage (NCBI taxonomy): Eukaryota > Metazoa > Chordata > Mammalia > Primates > Hominidae > Pan > Pan paniscus. Next base: position 43,537,412 of record NC_073270.2, read on the forward strand.
AAATGTCTTGCTGTTGTTTTTTGTTGCTATTTGAAAATCTTATAATTGAATAGTTTCTGGATCAATTCCTTTTCTTTCCCTCCAGCTGCTTGTCTCATTCCTGACCTCGGATGACAAAATGTAGGGATGCTGAAATAAACAATGTGTTTGGATTTGGGGTTCCTTTCATCAGGCTTGAGGGGATGATTTTGAGTGGTGCACATCTGGTTTGTTAACTGGTTCAAGTCATATTAAGGATTTACCCAGCTCCCAAGTAGATCACAGCATAGCTGTCTGCCATTGAAGAAGACAGTGAGACAGGATGAATTTGCCATTCTGGAAGCAACTGTTCTCTTTCGAGGGAGTGGGGAAAACTGATGAATGGTCACCTCACATTTATCGGGCATCTGTCTACTAAGCCTCAGGGCTTTACAGGTGCACATAAAGTACCTTTATGAATTAGGCATTTCTGTCGTCTTTTCACAGGTGAGTTTCAGAGAGTTTGTCAGTTACCAAAATACCGTTTAGCACATTAGTGACAAAGCAAAATTTGAGCCTAAGTCTACTTCTAAAGCTTCTTCCAACACCAGGGTGGCTCCAGTGGTCTTCTGGTTGGTAATCCAGAGGCAGCACAGAGTCATAGAAGGCAGATTGCTTTTGTAGGCAGATAGGCCTGATTTCAAACCCAGCAGTATCTGCAAGCTAGCTAGTGGCCTTGGGCAAGTTATTTCTTCTCTCTGGACCTTGAATTCCTCCTCAGTCAAATAAGCCTGATAAAACCTTTCTTAGAATGTTTTGTGACAAATAATGATCATGAGTGTCTGACGTAGTCTCTAGCAGGTAGCATTCAATATGGTAATATAGTTATTGCACATTTGCCTTCTTTCAAAAAAGAATGGGTCCCTACCTCTTCCAGTTTTCATGTTTACATATAGGATATAAACCTCTTGCCTTTTGTGGTTGTGAAGCCCAGCTGTGACCCAGGACTTTATATGTGGATAGGCTGGGTCATAACAGGAGCTTCCTGGGAAATGGGACAGCCACTGTTTTTCATGATGGCATATTACCCTGGACCCTCAGTTACGATCCTGGTTACGCTAGCACTTTTCAAATTCATTACGTCTTCAAATAGGTACCAGACTCTTCTGTTTCAGTTTGAAGCTCCCATTCTAGACTGCCCTTGGAGAGGGTCTATTTCTATGGGTAGATGTCCCAAAGGTAGGTCAGTGAGGCTTCATTCATTCTTATATTAAACAAACCACCAGTCCCTGCTTTGTGTCAGGCTTGGTGCTGTAGCTAGAAGCTGAACAGGTTCACACAGCCCAGCCAGGGAGACATAGAAACCTGCATTTCTATTATGAGGTAAAAATGTACGGTGAATGAACTGACAGCTCAGCTAGGGAGACAAGACACAGAAACCTGCATTTATGTTACAAGGTAAAGATGTAGAAGGAAGTATGAGGCGCTGTGGGAGCACAGGAGGGGCTCCCTGTCCAACCTGGGTAGTGAGAGAACTGGTGATTAGAAACAGCCCCCCCGCCCCAGGAATGTGGCCCCCAAGCCAAACCTTTGGTAAAAGTTAGCCAGGTAAAGGAAAGTCAATGGAAAAAGCAGCATGTATTAAAAAAAAAAAAGTTGGGAGGGACAAACTGCAGTGAGCCTTAAACCTAGCTGACCATCAGAATCATCTGGAATCTCATTGAAAATGTTGGGGACGTGTTCTCAGAGTTTCTGATTCCAGCAGTCTGCATAAAGTCAATGGATCTGTATTTTTACCAAGTTCCACAGGAGTGTCCTCTGAGACCAGTCTGGTACCAGTCCTTGCTGAGGAGAGTATGGAGATTAGATAGTTAAGCAGAAGCCAGACCTGGAAGGACCTGTAGAGCTGTTGCAAGGATTGACTTAGTTAATCTCTGGACAGTGTTGAGGATGGTACTGGTGCCCTGGTACCTAGTAAGTATTCATTAGGTGTTAGTAGCCATTGCTGTTAGGCTAGTTATTTTAACTATGCTCTGCTGACAGAGGACTCTTCCAAAGTTTTACAGGTCATAGGTATAGTACTAATTTCAGTTATTTTGATAGTTTCCGCTAATTAGCCCAAATTCAGTTTTGATATTGAGGGCTTGGTTGGGGAGTATGAAGGAGAAACACGTATCACTCCTGTTTTTCTTTTGTGTTTTTCATTTTGCCAGGTAGAAACTTGGCTCTTTAGGGGCAGCATTACCAGAATTCTTATTTTAGAAATAGAATTTTCCATTGATGCTCTGTTATTGTGTCAGTAGGACTCTGTTAGTTTTCATTTATAATCTTGATTAAGTTGTATAGAAATAGTTTAGGGTGTAGTATATCTCTTTTATAGATAAAACAAATGCCAGCAATGTAGAAACAAAAGTAGAGAAATAGCCAGACTCCTTTAGTTATTTCTCCAGCATTTGTAGATGGTGCCAAAATGGGGAAATAACTTAGGAACTAGGCAATAATTAACTGTGGGATCTGGTTTATTAAAATTGAACACTTAATCTTTACTGAGATATGCTTCCTAATGTTGCCATTTGGGGGCCTTTTTTGTTCTTTGTCCGCTAATAGGCTTTTAAATATATTAGCTAATTTCACCTAATCCTCACAATAACCCTGTGAGCTGTGTATTATTACCCATAGTTTATAGATGAGAACACTGAGGCCCAGATAACTTGTCATTTTCTGAAGGTCACACAGCTAGTACCTGGCCTTCCTAGGAACTGAACCTAGGATTTTCCTGCAGCTTCCAAAAACTGAATCACAAGCAGTGCTCTTCTGCTTTTGGTTTGTTTTGGTTTTTTTAGATCATAAATTAAGGTTGCTAACCTGTAGTGGGACTAATTTAAACTGTTTGGTGTCTTTTCTCTTCAGTCCCTTAAGGTGTCAGTAGTCCTGGCCCCAGTACTGCATAAATAACCTTCATCTCTCAATCCCAAACATTTCTCCCTGGCTCACTTTGTGTGCCTCTTGTTGGCCTTCAGACCTATCTATCTACCCACTGTATCCACTCTTCTCATGGTCTTCCATACCTGATGCCCAGCACTGCTCAACCTTCAGTTTCTATTCCTAACCATTCCCTACATGGTTACCTTGCAAAGTTACGTGCCTTTAGGTAAACACTTCCCTTAGCATTCTGGCCTTTCTCCCTGTTGTCCCCCTCTTGAGAATGAGACATAAATATGTAGTTTCTACCTTGACTGATCAGTATCAGCTAAACAGCTTTGACAAAATACATGTCCCTCCTCCAGCAATTCTGAGGACTGGGGCTCCAAGCATCTATATTTTTAAAAAGCTCCAGATCCTTCTATAAAAAGACAATAATGAAAGAAAAAAAACGGAGTAGGGGCTCTGGATTCTGTTGCCCAGCTAGTGCTGAGAGCTACTGGCCAGAATTCTCACAGTACAAGCCTTGGTAAGCAGCCCTTTTACTTTCTCTCTGTGCCACTAGAAGATTTTTGAATGGTGGGTCTTTGGGGGAAGACTTGTTCAACACAGCTTTATTGCTTTATCTGAGTATGAATAAAATAAACTCATGTAGAAAATTTTTAAATTGTGAAAAAAGATGAAAGGAAAGTAAAAATCACCCCCAATCCTACTAGCCAGAGTTAATTACTGAAAACATCATGGACACCATCCATTCAAACACTATGTTAGGGACTCTGTGTGTGTGTGTGTGTGTGTGTGTGTGTGTGTAATTTTGTATAAAGGGAATCATGATGGATATACTGTTTTTACTCACTGCATCTTGGGCATTTTTTAGCAAGGGTGGGCCTTTTAATACAGTTAGGAGCTAGACTGTATTTTTAGAAGGCAGGGTAAATTTCAGGTGAAATGATTAGGATGTGGAGGTAATAGCAGTTTGGAGAGGTGAGCTGGGCTTAGATGGTGACATTGGCTCCTCCTTTTTTTTTTTCTGAGACGGAGTTGCACAGTTGTTGCCCAGGCTGGAGTACAATGGCGCCATCTCAGCTCACTGCAACCTCCGCCTCCTGGGTTGAAGCGATTCTCCTGCCTCAGCCTCCCAAGTAGCTGGGATTACAGGCATGCACCACCATGCCCTGCTAATTTTTGTATTTTTAGTAGAGACGGGGTTTCACCATGTTGGTCAGGCTGCTCTCGAACTCCTGACTTCAGGTGATCTGCCCCCCTCGGCCTCCCAAAGTGCTGGGATTACAGGCATGAGCCACCATGCCTGGCCCACATTGGCTCTTCTAAGTGTTGTGAATGTGTTGGGACTTCAGGGTAGAAAGACAGTGAGTTGTAGACTGAAGACTAATGCATCTAGGTTCATTTGGGTTATAGCATAAGAAGGGGAAGTGAAGATGCCTTTCAAATGGTATTTTTTTAAAATGTGTGAATACTTGAATGTGTTAGACATGTTGGCATCTAACAGAAGATATAATGTGAAAGGGAGTAAACTGAAAATAAACTTGTATACATTTCACTGCTCATAAAGAATACAATTACGTGTGTGAGGTGTTTGTTAGTGTCTACCTTCCTGGACTCTTGTAATATTGGATGTGATTTTTATACGCAGCAGCCTGCAGGTTGCTGGGGAAATGCTGTGTGTATTTAATCATCTTGCAGTCTTACTTGTTTGTTTTTTTTATGGTAAGAAAATGTTGTTGGCTTGCTTTTGTAGCCAGATTGATTTTGCTTGTGGGTGTCCAGATGCTGATGAGCTGTAATTAGCATAAGAAGGAGGTTGAAAAGATGTTGAACATTGTTTCCAGGTAGCCAAACAAAGGATCCCCAAACAGAAATTATTCTCAAGTATCAGGTTCAAGAGAAGCAGTCCTTTTCTCTTTTAGGAGCAGTCTATTAAAGGATGTGTGTGTTAGGCTGGGTAGGTCACCACTACGGATGGGGCTGTAGAAACTTGCTGGGAGCTGGTCCTGGGGGTGATTTTCTGACGCTGAACATCTCCCTTTGTGAGAGTAGTAAATTTAAATCACTTGGGTAGTCTAGTAGAAAGTAGCCCTGGGCTGGGTTCAGAAGACTTGGGTTTGTGTTTCTGCCATAACTGTTGTGCTTAGGTTCTGTGACTTGAGTGTCGTTTGTTCTCTGAACCTCAGTTTCCTCACCTTTAAAATGGAGACAATGTTTCACAGCATGTGAGAACTGGATAAGATAATATACGAGAAAGTGATTTATATACTATAAAATTATGCACATATATGACATGGTAGTGTTGTGGTGTGTATTACATTCATTGTTTTTCCCGTCTCTTCTACATTTCTTATACTTTTTCTAAGTAACACTTTCCTTCCTTGTCCCTGGCTCCAAAGCAGAAAGAAAAGTATGGTTAATTTGGTCCCTGTTTGCTGCAGGGTTATCATAAAATACATTAAGCATGTCATTTTGATAATCGCTAAAAAAAAAAAAGCCTACAACTTTCTTAAATGTATTGATTACTAATAAATCATGTCTATGTTAAGTATGCCTGCTGGCTCGCAAACTTCTGGAATAGCAATGTTTGCTAGCCTAGTTAACTGGGTGATTTTCCTGATGATGTGTCCTCTGGTCTGAGGCTACTGTAGGTATTGATGATGGCGATAGTGTGATAGTGTCTCACATTACTGAGTATTTGCTGTGTTCCAGGGTATACATGATGTCATTATCCCTAACATCAACTCCATGTGGGTTATCGTTAGCCTGCTTTATTACTGAGAGAACAGCCCCAAATAAGTTAAGTACTTTTTCAAATTGTGCAGACAGTTTAATGTCTGCTAGGGCCCCCCAAAGCCTGTATTCTTGATCCCGGGCTTCAGTCTCTTAAGGAGACGTCGGAGAACTAAGAAGTTACATGAATTTTAATCACCAAGGCAACAATCCAGCACCTTTAGCTGTTTTAGAAATAAACTAGAAAGATTTTTAATTCTGACATGCCAAAGCAGGAAACCTCTATGACCAGGATTTTTTGTATTTGGTAATGTGGGATGTGAACTTTTTAAAATAACTTTATTCTTCAATTTTGAAATAATGAACCATGCTATAATAAAGTTTTTAAAATATATTTCATACAAAGTTAGATGTGTTTTTCTAAGCTACAAGCTTGGCATGAGTTTCAGTAGCAGTGTGGTGGGAAATACACAGCCTTTTAGAAAATGCAGACTTGAGTTCAAATCCCAGCTCACACCAGCTGTGTAACTTTTGGCATGTTAATTACCTTCACTGATCCCAGATTCCTCATCTATAACAGTGCTTCTTAACGTTTATATCACAGACGAATCACCTGGAGATCTTGTTAAAATGCAGATTGTGCTTCAGTAGGTCTGGGGTGAGGCCTAACATTGTGTATTTCTAACCAGCCCCCAGGTAACGCTGAGGCTGCTGCTTCTCTGACCACACTTTAAGTAGCAAGAATCTATAAAATGGGATATTGATATCTGTCTCACAAGTTTACTGTGGCATGTAGTAGATGCTTAACAAATGTAAGTCCTCTTCCCTTCTCACATACCTGGGAGTCTCTTGGGGATGGCCTTTATTTAAGAAGTGGATCTGGAAATATCTATTCCTAGCATGTCTTATCTCTGTCAAAAGTCCCAGATGACAGAAAGCATTTGGAAAGTAATGAGCTCAGGATTAAGCTTTAAGATGAAAGAAGCCCACATCTGATTCAGAGGCTCATCTTAAGGAGTTAGCCCAGAACTGGAGTCATTTAGGAAGTCTCTGTGCAAACCTTTGTAAGGTGGCTCAAAGGAAACCTCAACTGACTTCTTCCATGAGTTCATCATTCGTCAGTTCTTCAGACAATACCTGTTGAACACTTAATGATTCCAGGCAAGGTTTAGATCCTGGGAGACAGTGACCCACCTCAGACCCACCCTAGAGGCACTTACCTTTCTGTGGGGAGACAGCATGCAAATAATGATTACAATACATACATTAGAGGTTATGAAGTTGTCATTGGAAGCACTGAAGGAGGAAATAGACTTCCAGTCAACTTTGGGAGATCCTCCAGTCTCCCTGAGGAGATTAGAAAGATTGAAAGTAGGTAGAAATTTCCCAAGTGGACAAGAAACAGAAGAGCTTTTAGGCCAGGGAATAGCATATACAAAGGCACAGAGAATGTGTTGGGACTCTGGGAAAGGCAAGTATTCCAGCCTTGTGGTCTTGGGGTTTGACCTAAAAGCTCAGTGAGCCAGACTACTGTCTTTGTCAAGACTTAATAGACGTAAACAGGCAGGCAGAGGACCTGGACTAGGACAGCCTTCTCCTAAATGGGTTGGATCATAATCCCGAAAGATACAGTCCCAAATGCCATAATCCTGAATGTTGAAATCCTTGAACTCTAAAATCCTCAAAATCAGAATCACAGGAATCAGAATAACTTCAAAAAGAGCAGCACCAGAGAAAATGAATGTGAATATATTCTCCAAGGAGAGCTATGTCCCAAAAGAAAAAAGTAGCAATTTATTGTGACACAAGACTTGAAAATATAGTTAATGATCGTGAAAGTCGACCACCTCTTATGGACTAGCTTTGTGTAACTGCCCATAATCTGTCTCTGTAATATACTTTTCATATGTCAAGTTTTCTTTCTGTTGTTCTTTTCCTTTTTTAGGCTCCCCTCACCACTATTTTAAATTGTTAGCATTATTTCTTACAATTCACTTTGCTGTATATTTCATCTTTGCATCATTTCCAATACTGCAGGTATAAATTGTGTAGGGGCTTTTAGAGATTTCTACTTCATTTTATGCATTTTTTGCAATTTGACTTGACAAAAGTGCATTGTCACATCGCCTTTGTGTATAAGCATTGTGTGTGTATGTAAAAATGTTGAAACTTCCCCCGTAAATGAAGAGATGTCTTTTTGTGTATCTGCATTTGTTCAATGTAAAATTTCTCAAGATCTAGGCTCTTTGGGTGACTGCATATGTACAGTGGTGACCCATCATTATTTTTGATTGATCTCATCAAGACTTAGGTTATTCATCACAATATTTCAGATGACTGAAATTATAAAGTTGGGTGCACACCATCACCAACCCTAGTGATATTCACCTGTACATTTTCCTTTTTACTTACCTGCCTCATTATGAATAGGGTTTGTCTGCTCATAACTGTCATACCGGTACCACTGTCATTGGTATACCTGAGTGTTTATGCTTGCAAAAATACATATGTGATTATTGCCTATTTTATTGTGGAAAGTGGTCTATGAAGTATCCTGTCATGTTTTTATATGTTTCTCAAATAAACCCCTTTTTAAAATGTAAATAAGTATCTTTTAAGAATTTTTTAAAGTATTTTTTTCCAGAATTACATTTTTGGGATTTTAACATTCAGAATTATGATTGGCTTCCCTCCCACACCAGCCTGAGCAGACACTTCTAGCCACAGTGTCATAGCTTTTGTATAAGCCTAAGATCTTCAGAAATGGAGAGTCAAGAAGGAGCCATAGCCCACATATTATTGTCTTCCTTGAGTGTCATCTTTAAAATCTACTAAATTCATTTTATCTTTTAATATCTTTTTTTTTTTTTTGAGACATAGTTTCGCTCTGTCACCCAGGCTGGAGTGCACTGGCATGATCTCAGCTCACTGCAACCTCCGCATCCCGGGTTCAAGCGATTCTCCTGCTTCAGCTTCCTGAGTAGCTGGGACTATAAGCACGCACCATCACAGCCGGTTAATTTTTTTGTATTTTTAGTAGAGTCAGGGTTTCAGCATATTGGCCAGGCTGGTCTTGAACTCTTGACCTCAGGTGATCCACCCGTCTCGGCCTCCCAAAGTGCTGGGATTACAGGCATGAGCCACCGCACCCTGCCCTTTTAAGATCTTTTGTAGATTCTTCTGTGTTGATACTGGTTTCAGTCTCCTTAAGGCAAATATTTCCTTCTGTCTGCTTTGGAGTTCATTTAATGACATCAGTTAGAAATAACATAATAACATAAGTAAGGTACATAAGTACCTCCTGAATTTAATCTCCTTGCAATTCATACCATCTCCAGTAGGAACTCTGCTCCCCTTAGTTCCTCTCTCAGATAACGACAACCTTCTTCTCCTTACTATTGGAATTCTTGCCACTCTACAGTCTATCCTATGCTCCTTCCAGTGTCCCAGAAGACACAGATTGATATGGTTTGGCTCTGTGTCTCAACCCAAATCTCATCTTAAATTGTAATTCTCACATATCCAGAAAGGGACTTGGTGGAAGGTGATTGGATCTTGGGGCCAGTTTCCCCCAATCTCTTCTCGTGATAATGAGGGAGTTCCCACGAAATCCAATGGTTTAAAAGTGGCGGCTTCCCCCACGCGCTCTCTCTGTCTCTCCTGCCACCTTGTGAAGAAGGTGCTTGCTTCCCCTTCACTTTCTGCCATGATTGTAAGTTTCCTGAGGCCTCCCCAGCCAGGCAGAACTGTCAGTCAGTTAAACCTCCTTTCTTTGTAAATTGCCCAGTCTCAGGTAGTATCTTTATAGTAGTGTGAATGTGAACTAATACACAAATGAACTGCCTCTGGTGGCTGTAAAGTATGTAAAGATCACGTGATTTTGCTGCATAATCCTTTCAGGTCTTCTTAATACAGATCTAGGGTAAAATCTAGACTTTTGCATGACAGAAGACCTGCCCCTTTGGCCTTCTCTTGCCGGTACCACCTTGCTCATCCCCTGCCCTGTTTCCACCTAGCCTAAACTAGGGAAGCCCCTCCCGGTGTTACTCTTTTCTCTCCTCCACATCTTGACATTGGATGCGTCCCCTGACTGAGATGCTCTTTTACCCACGTCTCTGTAAGACTGATTACTTACTCTTTGAAATCTCCCTCATCCTACTTCCTCCTTGAAGCCTCTCCTGATTTTCCATTTCTATTCTGAGACTGCTTCCTTTCTTATGCTCCCGACAGCATCCGTTTTGTACAGTGGTGGTTGGCTTGCTTGTTTCCACTCAGCTGTGAGCTCCGCTAGGCAAGAACTATGCCTTACGCGTGGGGGTGGATAGGAATCCCTTTTGTCCTTTGTATCCCTTTAAATAGACTTAATCAAAAGGAAAAAATAAATCTTTTTATTAGGGAAAATTTCAGAAATATACAAAGGTAGAGAAAATTATATATTGAATCCTTATGTACCCATCACTCAGCTTCAGTGAATAACGTTTTGCCAGTCTTGTTTGTTCCCCTCCTCTCTTTTTTTCTTGTAATATTTTAAGGCAACCTTAGACATCATGTAATTTTACCTCATGTGGAATTTTTAATTTATAAAATCAATGACTGATATGAGCAAGAGCCTTGGATTTAGGCATTTTCCTAGCTGGAATATGTATGTTAGCAATAGAATCTATTGATAGTTCAGCTGTATACTGTTAGATGCCAGAAGTAACTTAGATCAGATTTTCTCACCCTTGGCACTATTGACACTTAGAACCAGATAATTTTTTATTGTGGGGGGCTCCCCTTCATATTGTAGAGTGTTCAGCAGCATCCCTGGCCTCTTGCCACAGCTGGATGCCAGTAGCAACCCCCAGTCAGTCATCACAAACACACACATAAAAATTGCAGAATATCTCAAACAGTGGAATCCTCCCACCCCTCCCCCTGCACAACCCCCAACTGAGAACCACTGTCATAGAGAAAGGGAAGAATTTTATAGCTGTTGAGATCTTCCAGATCTCAGGACTGTTCACTAGACAGTTGGGGAAACTAAGTCCCAGAAAGGAAGTGTGCCTTTCTGATTATTACTGTGCTTACTAGTATCATGCTAGAGAATAAATCTGTATTTTCTGCTTCCTGTGCCAGCATGTGTCTAACTCTACCACACGTAGTTTCTAGGGGCTACCAGGGTGATGTCAGAGGCTGCCTAGGAGCAGGAAGAATTCCTGTGGCCCTGGTGTGGGTGTCTTCCCTGAACAGAGAAGATGACATGGCCAGGCTGAGGGGAGTTATGGAATACTGCTGCCAGCAAGGACACACTGCTGCTGATTTGCAGCCATGCCCAGCATCTGCCTTGGCTGCCCGTCATTCCCTTTTACCAAATATTTATGATGAAGCGGGCTGGAGAGCTCTTTCCTTGGGAATGCATCTTGGATTCCATAGTGGTAGACAAGTAGAATTTGTTTCACAGAAATAACTTTGAAGTTAGTTTTTGCCAGAAACCATCTGTTTTATATAAAGCAAAGGGACATTGGAGTTTCAGTTTATAGCTTTGTTCAAAATGGACTCTCTGCTTATTTCTCACAACTCATTCTGCTAAGCAGCGCCCTGGAAAGTTGGGTGCTAGTAAATTTAGTTTACCACTAGGGAGGCAGATTTAGGGTGGTAGGGAGAAAGCTGGCTCATGAAGTGAGATCAAAGACTCTCTGGCTCTCAGTAGCTCTGAAAACTTGGGTAAGGCTCATAACCTCTCTGGGCCTTATTTTTTCACATCTGTACAATGGGGAGAATAATTCACTCCAGGGGTGGTCATGAATATTAAGTGAGAAAGAGTATATGAAGCACCCAGCATGTGAATCCAGCACACAGTACTAATAAATGGTTTTTCGCTCCTCAGAAAGACCTGTCTGGAAAGGCACACAGATTTTGCAGGCCCTTAGTTCTTTATTTGTACAATTCTAAAATGGTTGCACTGGGTGTATAGAAAGATTAACTTTGGAGAAAATGACAATGGCAACAAAGTACTTAATATATTTGCCAATATATATTGTTGATTGTACCCGGTTAATAAAACAGCATGGACTCATTCTTCACAAATGCCATATGTTCTTTAGGATTAACTGGGTTATTTTATCTCCTCTCTGTGATGAGTCTGATCCCTGTTAGAATGTAGTCCTGAAGCATTTTCACTACAGAGATGACTGCCTGTTTTTCCAGTAGTCTCTGAGCATGAAAGATTATAGGATGGTTTCATTTGTTAGTCTGAGACTAGAAAAGAAAGAGCTATGTCAGTGCAGCGCTGAAATTCCTCCTGTCCTCTAACTGCCGCCTGACTGGCTGAAGGAAGAAGGGTCAAGAAATCAGACTTCAAGAAAGTGAACATAAGGCCGCCTTGGGTCTGCAGCAAGTTTTTCTGGTTTCTGTGGAAATCAGCTGAAGCCCTGGAGCCTGGAGGGAGTGTGAGTGTGTGTGGAGCACAACAGTTGGTGAGGCTGCAGTAGCTTCAAGGAGGACTTTGCTGCTTAATGTGGGAAGAATAGGAGGAGGAGGGAGCAGCTGTTTGAAGAGCAGAAAGGCAGGACTGTCGAGTAAGATGAAAGCAGTGAAGAGGTAGGTTTAGATCATTGCTGGAAGGCCCTGGAAACAGGCCCCCTCCCCCACCAACTGAATTTCTGTCTAAAGCAGGCATCCAGGGAGGATTTTCAGAGGAGTGTGAACACCTTCTTTGCATTGGGACTGTGGTGTTCGGCTCTCCTGCACCAGGGTAGGTTGATGCTTGGACAGTGGGGAAATGGAAGAACAAAGACATTGCTGATGAGGGAGAATGTAGGGAAATTCCCAGCTGAGCCTTCGTGCTCAGCCTTGGGTGTGGGGCTCCAGGCCCTTGCATGCTATCCAGGGCTAGTTGAGAAGACAGTGAGCAAACCACTGAAAAGGACTCCTTACAAAAGACCAAAGTCTCATTTTAGGATCTAAAGATTTTTTTATGTGTTTAGTTGGGTGGGGGTAGGGAGAGGAGTGGTAACTATATAATATACTTTTCAAATCCTGAAAGAGCTTCCAGGGCACAAAGTCAGTTTAAATTACTTTAGATGAGCTATTGCTAAAAGTGATGCGCTGCAGGAAACCAAAGGGAACCAGCTGCGCTGACGTATAGCTATCTTCATTAGAGGACTCGGGCTGAAGCTCAGAAGCCAGCCTCATAGCACTTCTTCAGCATACTGCCAGGTGTAGGTGCTGCTCAGGTGAGTAAATGTGGAATACAAAGATAAAATAAAGGTGCTGAAACTCCAGGCACTTATTAATATTTCTGCCATTACAAGGATGTGAGTTAATAAGAAAAAACTGTGTCGCTGCTTCCAGCAAGGTTCTTCGGAGTCCATGTGTAATAATGGGAAAGTGTTCTGAGGAGACCCTTGACAGTGAGGCGAAAAGAAGGGAATGCACCTTTTCACCAATGCTTGCATTTGGCACTAGGACCTTCCTCACTGGATTGTGTGGCTGCTTCCAAAAATGAGTGTGATCGTGCACTCAGCTTTGCTTGGGGTAAACGCCTGAATTCTCAGGACTCTCAGGCTCTCTTTTGGCCCTACTTAGGACTTCCCAGAAAAGAACCTACTGGATTAGTGTATCAGGAATTGCAATTGATTGTTAGTAACAGAGACTAGAAATAACAATGATTTAAACAAAATAGATCACATAAAGGTTTATTTCTCTCTCAGGTAAAAACAAGTCCAGAGGTCAGCAGGACTGGAATGGCAGCTTCGTGGTGTCATTGGGAGCCCAGGTTCCTTCTGTCATTCTATTCTGCCATTTTTATCACAGGGCTAGGGATGTTTGTTTGCTTTTTAATGTGCCCCAAGCACCTATAAAAGTGCCTGGCTTCTATTTTCAAGATTGCCTCATGGTCCCAGATGGCTACTAGAGCTCCAGTTATTACGTCTATATTCCAAACAGCAGGAAAGCAAAATGGGGAGGAGGAAGGGCAGAAGGACATGTGTCCCCTCCAGGAAGTCCCAAATACCAGTTCAACCCGAATCTCTGACCTGACATTAATCACATGATCATACCTAACTATAAGGGAGGTTGTTGTGTATGTGCTTTTTAAGCTGGTCACAGTAATCCCTCCAAATAAAATGGGTTCTATGACTAAGAAATAAGAGAATGGACTGGGCGTGGTGGCTCATGCCTATAATCCCAGCACTTTTAGAGACCAAGGCGGGCAGATCACCTGAGGTCGGGAGTTTGAGACCAGCCTGGTCAACATGGTGAAACCCCATCCCTACTAAAAATACAAAAATTAGTCGGGCATGGTGGCAGGCACCTGTAATCCCAGCTACTAGGGAGGCTGAGACAGGATAATCGCTTGAACCTGGGAGGTGGAAGTTGTAGTGAGCTGAGATTGCATCACTGTACTCCAGCCTGGGCGGCAGAATGAGACTCCGTCTCAAAAAATAAAAATAAGAAATAAAATAAATAAAAAGAGAAACTGAGGCCGGGCGTGATGGCTCACGCCTGTAATCCCAGCACTTTGGGAGGCCGAGGTGGGTGAATCACTTGAAGTCAGGAGTTCAAGACAAGCCTGCCCAATGTGGTGAAACCCCATCCCTACTGAAAATACAAAAATTAGCTGGGCGTGGTGGTGGGCGCCTGCAATCTCAGTTGCTCGGGAGGCTGAGGCAGGAGAATTGCTTGAACCCAAGAAGTGGAGATTGCAGGGAGCCGAGATCGTGCCATTGCACTCCAGTCTGGGCAACAAGAGCAAAACCCCATCTCAAAAAAAAAAGTAGTAAGAGAATGGATATTAGGCAACTGGCAGTCTCAGCCAGTCTGATTGCTGCCCCTTGGTGTATAGAGCATCTCTCTTGGGCAGAGTTTAGCCAGGCCTTCTCTGAGTTCCTCAAGTCGCTGGTGCCCAGCTCATACTTCATGGTGCTCCCCAGAATTAGCATTTTTCCTCAGTCCACACTGCTGCCACTGTAGCGATGGGGTTGGTTTCACTGACAAAGCCTGTTGTAGGAGCCATAGAAAATGAGATAGGAAACTACAGGCTGGAGTCTCCTTTTCCACAGGAGGCGGCGGTGTACACACATCGCAAGCACTGAAGGCTTAGTGGACCTCTCCTTCAACCCATCTGAGATATGGGCCTTCCCTAATATACAAACACTTGACCTAGGAAACTTCATGCCTTCTGCCCAAGCTCTGAAAGGTGATGTCAGATGCCACATCATTCCGGTCTGTTCCCTCTGCATTCATAGAGAGAAGTAATGTAGCACAGAAAAGCATTTCCTAAGCATACATACTCACTTCTTGCTGCAAGGCACATTTTCCCACAGATACAGTGCTGTAAATTAGTTAAGGTAACACTTAAACACTTTTAAAATCCATAATGCGCTGGAATATTCTGAAAGAAGAGAATGGAATACCATGGGAACAGTGAAAACAAGTGAGTTAACCAAAGGCAACAGCTATCATGTTGCTTTGCACCCAGTAGGTGCTTAGACAATGCTTGTGGAGCCTCATCACAACTGAAAGATGAGACTACTGAGTTAATTTTGGCAATATTTCACATTAAATGGGTTTCAGTGGACCTATTTCAATGGAAAAAGCATTCAAAATTTCAAACAACAGACATAAAAACTGCTTTCTGGAAAAATAGCCTTTGGGTATCTCATCATTCATATTCCAAGTGCACACTTTTTCTTGCCTCCTTCTCAACATTTTCTTAAGATAATTTTCAAACATACAGAAAAGTTAGATGAGCTGTATGGCAAATACTCATGTACCTGCCACCCAGATTCTACAATTAACATTTTGCTGTATTTCCCTCACCACATGTTTATCCATGTCTGTCTCAGTCATCCATCCATGTTATTTTTGATGCAGAAAGTAAGTTGCAGACAGCATTACACTTCATCCTTAGACACTTTAGCATGAATATAAATTAACTGAGTGTCGTATGTATAATACGTATTTTTAAATAAAAGTAAAATGCATGGCTCTTGAGTGCACCATTTGAGTGATGATAAATACAAACCATGTTAAGATACAGAACGTTCCCACCACCCCAGAGCATTCTCTCATGCCCCTTCCTGGGCAGATCCCTCCCTGTGCCTCACAGAGGTAACCACTGTTCTGAGTTTTTACCATAGATTAGGTTAACCTCATGTAGAACCTCCTATCAATGGACTCATACAGTGTATATTCTTTTTGGGTTAGGCTTTCACTCAGCATACTATTTTTGAGATTCACCACAGGTTGTTACATCCATTGGTAATTTGTTCCTTTTTACTGCTGGGTAGTATTCCAGTGTGTGGATTTATTTTTCCATTCTTCCTATTGACAGGCCATTATGAACAGGGCTGCTATAAACATTTTTTGTACAAGTTTTATTGTGGTAATATGTTTTCATGATCTCTTGGGTAAATATCTAGGAATGGAATTGCCAGGTCATTGGGTAGCTATTCACATCTCTTTTGATAACTAAGATCTTATAATTGAACTGAGAGAGGACTTTATAAATCATCCAGTCCACCTCATTTTATAGACAAAGATGTTGAGACCCAGAGAATAGGTGGAAAAGTGAACTGTTCAAAGTTACAGAGAAGATTTTTCTCAAAGTATGGACTAGAAACCCTTGTCTCCTAACTCTAGCGTTCTCTACAGCAGACTTCCCTTTTTCCCCTGAGAAAGAAGGAAATCAGGATTCTTTCCAGAAGATCGTTAACTCTTTCTGTTGTTGCTTGGGGAGAATTAACTGTTAGATATACCCGGGTGCAGGAGATTGTGCTTGATGCCTGTGCTTCTGTAGTATCTGGATCTGAGCCTGCTTCTCCTCCAGTGTACATCCCTGCAGCTGTTCCAGGATGGTCTTTGTGGAATGTAGACCTGGTCATGCAGCTTATCTCCATCAACCATCATGCAGGGCCTGTGGGAGAAAGTCCAGACTCTGTAGTTGAGTGTGCAGGCCTCTTGCTTCTCTTGCCTCACCTTCCACCTTATTGCCCATCCCCTGCAGCCCACCCCATGCCATGTTCCTTCATATCTCTGGGCCTCTAAATCTCTTGTGTTTGGTCTGGAATGCGTTTACCCCTTTGTTGCCCTGATAAATTCCATACTGTTTCTTCATGATTTGGTTCATCCAGACCCTCTCAGGGAGTCAGTTACACCTTTTTATACATACGTACCTCTTCAAGCTAACTTACCACGGTGGTTTGTCATGATATCACATTCAGCATTCGTTGAACTCAGCACAGGACTAGACACTGAAGGTACAGATACGACTGAGACGCGGGCCTGGCCTTTGAGTTTACCATCTATTGAGATTCCTGTAACAGGATAGTTTCAGTACAACACAGTAAGCTCTCACATGTGTTGCAGAGAACGAGAGCTCATCTCCGCACATCCTTCCAAGCATTAGGTGTTTGAAAGCTTCACCACATGAAACTATCTCATGACTTTACTTGCATTACTAGTGAGGTTGAATGCTTTTTTTTTTTTTAAATATGCCTATTGGGTATATTTTAACTCTTGAGGAAAACAATCAAGTTGTATTATGGTGGAACTCACTAGGTCACCTCCTAGCTGTGAGACCCTGGAAGGCAAATTTCTTTTGCCAACTGAGTCTCTAGTTCCTTGTCTGTAAAATGGGGAGACTAATAAAATGTGTTTCATAGGATTGTTGTGAGAATTAAATGAGATAACATGTGTAAAGCACACACAGGCACATAGTAGGTTTGCAATCGATGTGGCCTCTTGGAGTTCCTGGCACCTAGCCCAGTGCCTGCCACCTATGCACTATTCAGTGTTTGTGAAGAATAGGGATGTATGTACCCCGTGTATGTGTTAAAAGGAGCTATATATAGATGCTCACACAGATCCATCTGTCTTGAGAAGGGTATCAATATTCAGCCGGAGTGGCTGAGCACACACGCGTGACTCTTCTTGGGTTGCCACATCCCCTGCTAGGCAGATGTCCATTATAATGAAATGTAAGAAGGGAAAAAAATAATAATAAAGGCAGAGGAGTGTAATGTTATGGCTTGATTTGACAGGGCCTCCTGCTACTTCAGCTGCCAGTGCCAGACATGGAACAGATTAATCTGTATTCCAACACACCACTGCTGAAGTCAAGATCGATCTAATTAGGGTATTTTAAACATCCTGTTTGCATCTAGAGTCTTATCAGAAACCAGGACGTCTGTCCATCTGGGGGGCAGGGGGCAGGTGGGTGGCAAGGTTCAGCAATAAAAGAGACCACAGGCTGTACTTTTGGAAGTGAGAGAAGAACACTGCTGTTTGATTTCCTTAAAACAAAAGAGCTAATGGCCTTAGATGTTCTGTGGAAACAAAGGCAGCTCTGCAGCATGGCCTTGAATTTTTAAAGTGGCCCTGCAAGATCTTGCCAAGATATGGGCCTGATGGTTGGAGTGCAGGGACCATCTCCATCCTAAGAATAGAACTCTGGCTGACCCATGTGTGTCTTTCTTAACCATTTGAGCTGTGGAAGGCAGGTGCAGGTTCTGAAGCCGAGTGGGCAGAGCGACCAACCAGGCTGGGCCAGTAGGTAAATGCCAGGCCATTGGGATGATGGTGAGGGTCTGCTTTTCATAGTCCAACATTCATATTTATCTCTGATCTGCACCCCATCTTTCCAACCTCATTACTTTTCATCCTTCCTTCCCTCCTGCGACATTGATCTCTTTCCAGTTCTTTGTCCGTATCCTGTGCTTTCTAATTTAATTCTTTACTTCATGTTGGTCTGTCCGCTTGGCATATTCTTGCTGTCGTTCCCCCCTCTTCCCTGTACCTGTCCTTCAAGTCTTAACTCTGATGCTACCTTTCCTACCATTCTTAGCTCCTCTGGCTGGGAGAGCATTTTCTCCATCATTAGTTTCTGCCCGTGTCCCATTTGCTGTCATTTTCTATAATGTAATTTTATGTATTTATTTAGGAGACAGAGTCTTGCCCTGTCACCCAGGCTGGAGTGCAGTAGTGCGATCATGGCTCATTGCAGCCTTGACCTCCTGGGCTCACATGATCCTCCCACTTTAGCCCCCCAAGTAGTTGGGACCACAGGAGCGTACCACCATGCCCAGCTAATTTTGGTATTTTTAGTAGGAGACAGAGTTTCACTGTGTTGCCTAGGGTGGTCTCAAACTCCTAGGCTCAAGCAATCTAACCAGCCTTGACCTCCCAAAGGGCTGGGATTACAAGCGTGAGCCAATTGTAATTTTTTTTTTTAATTTTAACAGCTTTATTGAGACTGACATGTGAAAAATTTGTATATTTAAGGTATACCACTTTTTGTTTTGATATATGAATAGTATATATTATAAAACGATGACCACAATCAAGCAAATTAACATATCCATCATCTCACATAGCATTTTCTGTCATGAATCTTAACACATTGTAGGATTCTTATACCTATTTTGTCAGTAAATGAACGAGTCCTGTGCCAAAGATTCCTAAAAGCCTCCTCCTGTGACCCAGCTCCACTTGCTAGGGCCTCCTTTTCCTTTCTGGTGAACGGAGCCTTCCCCTGCCCTGCCATTTTAAAACTTCAACAGAGGTTCCAGCAGGACCCCTCTAGAATCTGGAGGCACCTCTCTTGGTACAGAAGGTTGAGAAAGTCAAATTTAGGGATTGTTACTGTGCACCTTGTCACTTTTTTCCTTCTATTCTCCCACTTCCACCTTGGGAGACTTGTTAATATACATAGGACTCATGCTCCTCAACGTACCATGGGGTTATGTCCCAAAAAACCCATCATGAGTTGAAAATATGGTAAGTCAGAAATGCATTTAACATACCTAACCTACCAAACATCATAGCTCAGCCTCACCTACCTTAAACATGCACAGAACCCTTACATTAGCTTACAGCTGGGCAAAATCATTTAACACAAAACCTATTTTATTTTTTTAAAAAAGTGTTGACTGTATCACATAATATATTGAATATTGTACTGAAAGTGAAAGAATGGTTGCATGGGTACTTGATGTACGGTTTCTACTGAGTGCATATTGCATTTGCACCATCGTAAAGACAAAAAATAAGTCAAGCCATCATAAATCAGGAACCATCTGTATTCCATTTATCCCTGACTCCAAGAATGTGGCCCAGTTCTAGGCTTCAAAAACTAAGTGTGCCCATAGAACCCCAAATCCTGGTTTCTGTCCACCAACTTTACCACTGAAAACATGAAGCTGCTAGCGCATAGCCATTCACCTGCCAGTGTAATACATCCAGCCCTGCATCTCTCCCAGAGTCTTGGAGGAAAATGTTTTTCTTCTGTCTCAGTTCTGACCTCTTAACTTCCAGTGTGTAGCCACTCCTACTCAGGCCCTCCTCTTTCCTACCCCAACTGAATTAGGGGTCCTTCACATATGCGCTGAGTATTTTCCATGCATGCCAGTTAATTGTGTACTATATTGTAATTGTTTATTTCTTTTTTCTTTTTCTTTGTTTTTTTTTTTTTTTTTTTGAGATAAGAGTCCTGCTCTGACACCCAGACTGGAGTGCAGTGGTGCGATCTCGGCTCACTGTAAGCTCCACCTCCTGGGTTCACGCCATTCTCCTGCCTCAGCCTCCTGAATAGCTGGGACTACAGGTGCCCGCCACCAAGCCCAGCTAATTTTTTGTATTTTTTAGTAGTGACGGGGTTTTACCATGTTAGCCCGGGTGGTCTCGATCTCCTAACCTTGTGATCTGCCCGCCTCGGCCTCCCAAAGTGCTGGGATTACAGTCATGAATGACCGCACCCAGCTGTAGTTGTTTATTTCTTAGCGTTAATCATAAAATGATGAGCTTCTCTAGAGTGGGCTAGCTTTCATCACTGTCGTCTTAGTACTTGCTACATTGCCTGGCACAT
Organism: Pan paniscus; assembly: GCF_029289425.2. Classification (NCBI taxonomy): domain Eukaryota; kingdom Metazoa; phylum Chordata; class Mammalia; order Primates; family Hominidae; genus Pan; species Pan paniscus. The sequence continues at coordinate 43,557,879 of NC_073270.2, forward strand.
AGTTGGTACTCCGAATTTTGAGAAAAGGGAGGGCTGGTGACGTACCACTTCATGCCCTATAATTATCATAAGATTATGAAACTCTAGAAGGAGAAGCTAATCTTCATTTCTTTACAGATCACACATTGTATTTTCAGTTCTTGCAGGAAGACCAAAAGGCAAATGATTATCATGGCCAAGTACATTTCTTTTTATTAAAAGGTAGGACCATCTCTACTTAGATGTGCTGTGTCCTTCAACTTACTAGTAAATAGTCACTACCCACCTTAGCGCTGTCTGCAGGTCTCCCAGAATCTTGTATTATTTGGCTTTATAGCCAGCGACACACAAGCACTTTATTTTAATTTATTGTGGGATTAGAGAGTCTAAGCGAAGTTGGCCTTGCTCCATTTTAGGGTTAGAACAAATCTTGAGTTAGAGAAAATAGCCCTACCAGCTGAGAGAGCCAAGCAATCTAGGTTTCTGTTTTTCTCAGCAGGAGCCAGTTAGGATGACCAGGGCTGACTGAAACATGTTCAGTGGCAGACATGTGATCAGGTTGCAGTATGGAAGGAGTTACCTGGTGATCTAGGACAGGTGCGTAGGTGAGCGAATCCCTTGTGATTCTCTTTTTCAGTACAACAGATCTCAAACTGCTGTCTGTTGAGTGCCTACTATACACATACCTCATTTGAAAGAATGGGTTTAATAGATGGGAGGGACAGCCCCAGCTTACAAATAAGAAGACTGAGGCTCAGAGGCTAAGCTCCATGCTTGTGGCTTAACCAGCTAGTGAGTGCCAGAGACAAGATTTGAATCCATGTCCCTGTGATCCTAAATCCCCACATAAGGTTAATTAATTCACTTGTTGGCATGTCTGGAGCAGATCCCAGGAGTTAGTGTTCTCCATGTACCTGTGTGTCTTTTTCAGCAATGGAACCATAATAGGCCTACTCATAAGCAGGCCCATCTATGGATAAATAGCTCTCCTCATAGAGAATGGGTAATGTTAACCAAACACCTGCTGGAATGTGGACCATACTTTTTTTTTTTTTTGAGAGTAGGGATGAGAAATGCCAGTCCATCCCATTCTTCACAAAAATGGTGCACACTATAAATGGCTGGTTGGAGTGACTGCCACAGTCTGTGCTGTTCTGGAAGGACCTCTGATTTGGGTGTACTAGATCAAGCGTTCTTAACTAAAGAGCCATCACTAAGAGATGTGAATGCTCTGAAACTCCATGGAAAATGTCACATTTGTGTATGTGTTTCGGGAGGGTAGCATGCCTCCGTGTTTATCAGTCTCAAATGTCTGTCATGATTTGGAGGGAAAAGCAGATTTAGATTCCAGTGGCCCACAAAGGTTCTTTGGACCTGAGGTAAATCACATTCCTTCTCAGGGCTATTGTTTCCATACTCAGAACCCCAGAATCAGATCAGAGATTTCTAGCCCTCCTTCCAGCTCTGAAAATTATAAAACTCGAACTGCCCCCTGGAAAATCAAACTTTTAGCCCTCTCACATAGAAACAGGCATCTAACCCTTTGCTAATCATCCTTGAGAAGCCCTGAAGAGAGCTGAGCTGGGGGAAGGGTGGGCCAGAGCCTCCCTCCAGGCGGTTTCAGTAATTAGTGTCTGTCTGAGGCAGCTAGTTGTCTGACTGTTGAGCAGGGAGCCCAGCAGGCAGGGACTCTCACTGGCACAATTTCAATCCTGGCTCTGTAACGCTCCACCTAGATGCCAGGCTACCTACCTCTCTACCTAGTGATTTGAAAATGTAGATTTGCCTGGCCTTCCCCTTGGTGGAGCCTTGTTGCTTCTGTGTGTGTGTGTGCGTGTGTGTGTGTGTGTGTGTGTGTGTGTGTGTACATGCGTGTGTGTTTTCTGCACTTCCTGGGCCCTCCCTTAGAGGCTGTTCTCTGCAGTGGGAACTACCACATCCACCCCATCTGCATTGACAGCTCCATAACCATCCTTCACCTCCATTTTATCCTGTCGAAATGACGGAGCAGCTGAGCAGTGTTGGCCAGCAGATAAACCTGTTATCTTGCCTGCTCCCTGTGCCAGCAGCTCTCCCCGTCTCCTTGGTGCATGAAAAATTGACACCACCTTGGGCTGAAATCTGTTCTTAGGGAAGCTACATTTATTAGTAGCTAATGAAACTCGGTGTGTGTATATATGTGTAAATTTGGGATGGCTGAAGTGTTTCCCTATCTGGCCGGCACCAGTAGCCTATGGCGTGCCTCAGCATCCAGATAGAGAGGTAGAAGGGCATAGGCATCAATTGGCAACCTATCCTTCACTTAAAATCCCAAATAGGTAAATATCATTTATTCTTAGTATACCATTGCAATTGATCATGGTATACCTTGCTCCAGACTGGGGTGAGCCGTGGAAATGCATGCCAGTGTCATCTGCTGCCAAAGAAGATGGTTATTCTATTTATTACATTTTTCTCTTTGAAAATTACAGCTTCTGATACCCTCTTTGTGCCACCAGCACCCAGCCCTCCCTCCCCCATCTTGTTGAGGTATATAAAGAACATTCTCTTGCAACTCTTTCTCATCCATCTTAATCAGCAAGATTAAAAGGGAAAATTATTGAGAAGTTCTGGTTCAGTATTTTTGTGGAACTGCCTGAAACTCAAAGTCTCTTCTTTATTTAGACTGTGGTGGAAATTGCTTCTGCAAAGACTAATTCTGTAAAATAGAAAAAGAGGGTTGTTATTCATGTCTTACTCCATATGGCCTTTTACTTCATTTTACTCTTGTTAAAACTGTTAATTTTTTAATCCACATTTACATAGTGTCTGTCTTTTGGGCACAGTGAGCCCAAATATGAGGCATATTTTCAGGCTTTGCATGGTCTCATTTACCTTCCTTCCTTAATAGCATTGATGATTGCCTTTTATATGTGGGAAGCATAACATGGTAGGAAAAGCTTACAGTTTGGAATCAGGTGACTTAGATTCAGATCTAAGATCCAACCACCTACTCAAGCACATGACCTTAAGTCAGTTAATCTCACCGAGCCATGGGTTCCACATTTATAAAATGGAGATGTGGATAGTACCTTTTCCACAGCTTAGTTTTGAGGATTCAGTGAAAAAATTGTGTACAGACTCAAGCCTACTGGCATAGATAAACAGTAACAATGATGACAGTTATTATTATACCCTACTTATGTTCAAATAGGAATTAGAAGGAGCTTTCACCAAAACAACATGGTGGCACTAAATCTTAGCTTTGAATAAGAATTTGTCAAAACACAAATGTTAAATTAGGGAACCTATTTGCAACATATTTGGAAAAGGGTAATATGCTTAATTTATAAAGAGTTCATAGAAGTCAAAATTGAGCAAAGGATAAGGGCAGGCAGTTCAAGAAAAAGCAGTACAAGTGGCCAGTAAACATAGTGTGATGGTTAATTTTATGTTAAGTTGACTGGGCTGTGGGATACTCAAATCGTTGGCAAAACATTATTCCTTTGGGCTTGGGTTGGTACTACTCCATTGGCTTTCCTGGGCCTTCAACCTGCAGATAACAGATCATGGGCCTTCTCAGTCTCCATAATTGCACAAGCCCATCCCTCATAATAAATCTTTTCCTGTACATTTTTATATTTCCTATTCTGTTTCTCTGGAGAACCCTAATACACATAGGAAAAGATGTTTAACCTCATTCGTAACAAGAACAAAAACATGCTAATCAAAAGAAGATCTCATTTTTCACCTACTGGGCTGTCACAATTACTAAGTTGGATAATATGCAATCTGAGTGAGGATATGAGAAGACGGATGCTCATATATATACTAATAGTGGGTATGTCATTAGTACAGCCATTTTGGAAGACAGTTTGTCAGTGTCTTTCAACATTTCATGTGTAAATTTCTTTTGATGCTTTAATTCCACTACTAGGAATATGTTTTAAGAATATTTGTGCAAAAGTAAGTCAAAATATGTGGGCTTGTATACTCATTGCAGCACTGCTTCTAATAGCAAGAATAAAATAACGCAAAACTGGAAACTACCTAAAATACCCATGAATGGGGCGCTAGTTAAAATTGTGATAAATAAGCTCAGTGGAATTCTAGATAGCCATTTTTTTTTTTTTTTTTTTTTTTTTGAGACGGAGTCTCGCCCTGTCGCCCAGGCTGGAGTGCAGTGGCGCGATCTCGGCTCACTGCAAGCTCCGCCTCCCGGGTTCACGCCATTCTCCTGCCTCAGCCTCCCGAGTAGCTGGGACTACAGGCGCCCGCTACCACGCCCGGCTAATTTTTTGTATTTTTAGTAGAGACGGGGTTTCACCGTGTTAGCCAGGATGGTCTCGATCTCCTGACCTCGTGATCCGCCCGCCTCGGCCTCCCAAAGTGCTGGGATTACAGGCGTGAGCCACCGCGCCCGGCCGATAGCCATTTTTAAAAAATGAAGTGTGGGTGCCGATATGGAAATATATATTAGGGAATATTTAGATATATAAAATGCAAAATTTTCCCCCTGAAAATGTACACAAGGTACCTTGTAGTTTTTCTTGGGAGAGAAGAATGGGTTCGTGGAAGGAATATGGGAAAAGAAATATATTAGTATAGATGCTCAATAAATATCAAGTACACGTTGTACCTTTTCATGTAGTTTGATTTTTACCTCATACATCCATTGCTTTTATTTTAAACTCCATTGGTAGGGGGTGAAGGGAATCAGTAACAACAAAACAGTAAAAGAAATTGCTTTCTGTGGTTGAGTATAAATTCATCTTTGAGCTTCCTAATAGCCCAGGCAAAGAAGGAACATTGATAAGGAAATACAAAAAATTTATCAGGAAAGAGAAACATTTTCTTGATCTTGATCTCTGAAAGGACTGTGGCTGCTGAGGAGATTGGTGTAAACTCAGATCCAATGCTGTCTCTCCCCAGCTTAAAATTCACTGGTAGGCCCTTGCCCCTGTTCTCCATGGTCAGCCTTTGCCCACCTCACTGGCCTCCCCTCTCCCACATGGACATGGCAGTCCATTCATACTGACTTTTGCATATATTGTTCCTTCTGCCTGGAATTTTCTCTCCTTTTCTCTGCCTTGTTGTTGGCTATGGCTCTTCTTTGTTTTTTAAGATTTTCAGTTGTTAGTTATGTCCAGTAGGAACCCTTGGAAGTCAGTTGTCCCTCCTCTATGTTGCCCACGTCCTGTTTGCCTCCCTCAGTAATGGAACTTGTTACACAGTGCTGTAATTGTTTTGTTTTCTTCATTAAATGAGGAGCTTCTTCAGGTTAGGGAGGCTATGTTGTTTGTTTATGGCCCTGAACACTCAGCACTTGCTAGGCACAGAGGTAAACTGGTCAGTGGATGAGGGAGTAATCTGAAGTTTGAGTTCTGCCTCTTCCACCAGTTAGCTCTGTGGACAAGTCACTTCTCTCTGGCCTCGGTTTTTCCATCATACAATGAGAAATTTGGCTCAAATAATCGATGAGAACTTTGGCTCTGATTTTTTTTTTCTTCCTCTGTGGTTGTCAGATTGTCATATATATAATACCAGGATGTTGTCACCAGCTGTCATACTAAGTAATTCCAAAGTTTTAGAACTGATCTTGTTAGAATTCACTGCATTTATTATGGCCTGTCCCATATCTGTTCACCAGCTGAAGAGATCACAGCTACTTCCAACTTGGTTGGCACAAGGTTACAGAGTTGATTCTGTCCCTCATTCTTCCTGCCCCTAACCTTTTCTCGTTGGCATACACAAAGGTCAGAGCACTTTCCCTGAAGTGCATCTTCACAGACGTTCCTTTCTTATCCTACTTTCTCACCCCGAGCTGAGCTCTGTTAGCTCACCATCCTTACCCTGGGTTCATGGGGTTTTTTGTCTTCCTGTGAAGGCAGGGCCCGTTCTCTCCACTACTTTCTACCCTCATCCCACCCCAGTGAGTGACTACGGCAGACGGAGGTTACACCACCTCAATCCCAGCTTTACATAAAAGTTGAAAGGAAGATACCGGGGGAGCCTGGGGTCTTGAGAAGGTATATAGTACCTCTGTCCACAGCATATTTTAAGAAAAATGTTATATTTTCAATACCTAAAAAAATGGATTCTACCAATTAGAAATATGTTATTGAAATTGATGGCGCCCTCGGAAAAAGCCGTTTACCTACTCCCACGTACAAAAACTCTTTAAGAACCATCTTGTAACTGAACAATTTGAAAGCATATTAGCAATGCAAAGGTAGTATTGCTCTGAATTTGGGCTAGGCATTATATATAAAAATGCAAAAGGTATTTGAAGGCATTTGAAACATATCCAGAATTCAAAAGTGGCCTGTTTGCCCCCATGCCCACCTCCACCACTGAAAACTTTTATATCGATAGCCTGCTTTCTTCCCATTCATTCAGCAAGTATTCCCAAAACACCTACCATGTGCCAGACATTGTTTTAGAACCGGGGATATGGCAATGAACAGAGCAGACTTAAAATATCTGCCTTCAGGGAATTTGTATTCTAATTGAAGGGAGATGGTGAACAAAACAAATAAATAAATGATACAGTATTTTGGAAGGTAACACATGATGAAGAGAAAAATAAAGCAGATAAGACTTGAGAATAGCCATGTGAGGCATTGCATTTTTCAATAGGGTGGTCAAAGGAAAGCCTCGCTGAGAGGATGACAGTGGAGTAAAACCAGATTTAAAGAGTAAGTCCTGCAGATAATCTGCCGCGGAACATTTCAGGTGGAGGAAACAGCAAGTGCAGAAGCCCCGAGGCAGGAACAGCCTGACGTTAGAAGCAGCATTTAGTCTGTGTTGGGGAGTCACTGGAGTGTTTTAAACAGACCTGACTTTAGGTGTTAACCTAAGGAATCATGCTGGCTGCTCTATGGAGTTTAGGCCAAAGGGCACAAGGGTGGAAGGAGAGGGACTTACTAGTAGGCTATTGACTATTCCAAGCAAGAAATGGTGGTGATGTGAATGAGGGTAATGTAGTAGCAGTGGTGGTAGTAGTCAGAAGAGGTGGGATACTGGATATGATTTGAAGGTAAAGCTGATGAGGTTTCTCGTGGGATGTGAGAAAGAAGAGAATCAAAGGCATTTTCACTGGTTTTGGCTGGAGAAACTGGAGATTCTGGTTGCCATTAGTTAGATGGAAACAACTATGGGAAACAGGTTTAGGGAGGAAGATCAGGAGCTTGTTTTTGGACGTTAAGTTTAAAAGAACCAGCCAGGCACAGTGGCTCACACCTGTAATCCCAGCACTTTGGAAGGCCAAGGCAGGTGGATTGCTTGAGGCCAGGAGTTCAACACCAGCCTGGGTAACATGGCTAAACCCCATCTCTGTAGAAAATACAAAATTAGCCAGACATGGTGTTGTGCACCTGTAGTCCCAGCTACTCAGGAGGCTGAGGCAGGAGGATTGATTGAGCCTTAGAGGTTGAGGCTGCAGTGAGCCCTGATCGTGCCGCTGCACTCCAGCCTGGGTGACAGAATCTGTCTCAAAATAAAAATTAAGGAAAAAAAAGTTGATAGGATGTTAGGCAGCCAAGTGGAGAGGGCAGGTAGACAGCTGAATATATGAGTCAGCATTCAGAGGACAGGACTGACCTATAGGTTCAAATTTGTGAGTTGTCAGCATGTAATGGTTTTCAAAGCCATAGGACGAGATGCGATTACCAGGGAAGTGAATATATATAGAAAATAGAAATCTAAGGACTGAATAACCCCAACATTAAGAAATTAGGGAAACGAGGGGGTGGGGAATGCTTATTAAGTGAAGAAAAACACACTGGCACAAAATTATATCCGTGCTATAATCAGAGAAGTAAGAATGCTTCCTTGTGGCCTCAGTAGTCAGGTGACATTCTTGGGAATCCAAGGTAACTTTGGCATAGGAAGATGCTCATCAGTTTTCAAATAAACTGTTTGTTGTTCACACTGTGAGCATTTTATTTCAAAATAAACTTTGTTCTGCCATTTCTCCACGAGTAGACTTTTGTCACCTGCTTTTCAAGGTCATTATTCTTGATTTTTTGAAAGTTCTTTTTAAAGAAAAGAATCTCTTTCACCTGAAGCCTATAATATACCCTTGAATTACCCTCTTCTTCCAAGAGTAGAAGAATAGTATTTCATAATAGAAGCCGCTGGGTTGTTGAACTCAGAAAGCCCTGTTAACTGTTGTGAAGCGCTTACAGTACAGCCACCTTTAAACTTGAAGCGGGGATGTTAGCTGCACCAGAATGTAAGTGATAGCACTGGGTCCCTATCATATTTCATATTTAATTCCAGGCTGTTTACTTGGGAAAGTTATAAGGTAATTTGAGAATTCGATACAGCATGTCTTATCTCCATTATTTGTTCATGCCATGGCTGGTGTTCATATTCTATTCACAGGTTATTTCTGTAAAGGTGGGATTAGTTTGAGATTCTGTTGTGGACAATAAAAATCAATTAATTCCAGACAGAAAAGGAATTCTAACTTAGTTTTGATTCACTTACTCAAGTTGTCCTTGAGGATCTCATCCCTTTTGAATATGTTTTTTGTGCAATGTGAAGATTGGTTCGGTTTTTTAGTGACACAATTTAGGTTCTTGTCTTATTAATCAATAGCAGCAGTCAGAAAGGCATACTTATTCTGCCCTCAATAGAACCAGACGAGGCTTGAAGAGAGGTAATAATTACTGCTCTGATCTCAGCATGTTCTCTTTTCTCTTTCCCAACCCAGAGCATGTCTGTTCGATCCTGGCTTCCCTCCTGCGGAACCTGAGAGGGCAGCAGCGGACCCGGCTTCTGAATAAATTCACTGAAAATGACAGTGAGAAGGTGGGTGACTGTTGGACTGTAAAGCTGGGACCGGGACTGATAGAAAGGCTCTTTACCTGATGTGATCTGAGGGATACTGGGTTGAGTGGTCCTACCCTAAAATTCTCTTTTCTGGCACCTGGGCCCTGTTGCTTTGCATGTCAAAGGCTCTTCTGGTTATTCTGCTTTTCATCTCCAAATGCGTTCTCCTGGGAGTAGTAACACCTGAGGACGATACCACTAGTACTTGAGGGGATTTTTAGACCCAACGAGCATGGATTAGACTAGGATTTTTGTTGAGGGCTGCTGCACAGCATAGCAAAGTGATTAAGAGCATTGGCTTTGGATACAGACTTGAGATTTGAACCTGTTTTCGCTGCTTTTGAGATGTGTGCCACTCTGAACCTCAGTTTCACCAGCTTCAACATGGGGACATCAATACGCGTCTTGAAGGGTCAGTGGGAGGTGAATTAGATAAGGTCTTACTAAGGTGGTGGTAATAAAATGAAGATAATGATAAGGAAATGGTAGAGCCTGCCCTAAATGGGCTATGGAAGCTGGGAACTCAGTTACATGAAATTAGATGGATTGGGCTATGGAAGCTGGGAACCCAATTACATGAGATTAGATGGATTGGGCTATGGAAGCTGGGAACACAGTTACATGAGATTAGATGGATCGGGCTATGGAAGCTGGGAACGCAATTACATGAGATTAGATGGTTCGGGCTATGGAAGCTGGGAACACAATTACATGACATTAGATGGATTGGGCTATGGAAGCTGGGAACGCAGTGACATGAGATTAGATGGATATTTTATATCTTTAGTATGCCAGACGATAGGATTTTTAACAGTGATAAGAGCTACCATTTATTGAGTGACTACTATGGATTGGATAATAGAGAAGATGACTTTCATCGTTGCATATATTCTTACAACACTGTGGTTTATTTATCCTTGTATAGTTATTATTTGCATTGACAGGCAAAGCAGTTGAAGCTTAGAGACATTATGTAACTTACCCAAGAAAGGTTTAAGACTGTCTCTTTGAGCTACCTCTGACCATTTTTTCTACCCTCACCAGGAGTATAGCATGATGAAGAGGTCATCAAGTTAGGACACGGAGATCTTAGTAGTCACGTCACCCTAGTGACATCAGTTAACATCTGTGCTTCGGTTTCCTCATCTTTGAAATGGGGTTTGCTACCTGTCTTCCCTGCACACCTTGTCAGGTTTTTTTTAAGGTTTAAGGAAATAATGGTCATGAAAATACTTTATAAGCTGCAACATTAAGGTCTTAGGGTCATCAGTGTTGGCTAAAGAAGGTTTGACCACAGTCTTCTCAGACTGTCTGATGGCATGTTGCAGGAACATCACCTATTAAGCAATCAGTATCAGCTCCTGGGTAAATGAATGCCAGAGTTGCCAAGGGCTGTGGTGGTGCCAACCTGATAAAAAGATAAGTCAGGAGTCTAGGCTGGCTTCACAGTGTTTCTTCAGTCATTTTGGAGTCCTGGGGAAAAAACAAAACTTTTTCAAATCCACTGAGTGTTCCTCAAGCCATGTTTGAAGCATGACTTTGCTCAACTTAAAACTGATTTTTAAGTTATTGCCAAGCAAAAGTCAGGGCCTTTTTTAAAGTTGCTGAAGGAGGTTTTCTTGCTCTCTCTTCTGACTCAAAAGCAACTAAAAAGATTTTACTCAGGCATTTTAAAAAAAAGATCAGCTCTGGGGCAGAATCTGAACATGAAAGGTTTCAGTTTGAAAAAAGAAATTTCTGTAAAGTTCTAAGTGAATATCAAGTGTGTAACTTCAAGCTCCTTCTCTTGGCAAGAAGGGACTTGAATTTTTATTTATTTATTTGTTTTTAACAACGTGCATTCCTGGGAGTTCCAGAAGGGCTGAGAATGCATAGCCTCCTTTCGGGAATGGGCCTGGTTCAAACTGCATTCATCCTAAGTGTTTGCTTTGTTCTGCCCCAGCCCTTTGATCCATTCCTGATGTGTCCCTAAGCAAAGCTTCTCTCATCCGCTGTAAGGAGTGCCAGAGCGGGTCTCCCTTTGTAAGGGAGCGACAGTGAGATGAATAGGAGTGCCACTGTTCTCTTGCTGTGCGTTGTCTTTCCTTCTCACTCAAGCCTGTGAAATCTCTCTTTCAGGTTGACAGACTAATGGAGTTGCATTTTAAATATCTGGGTGCAATGCAGGTGGCGGACAAGAAGATTGAAGGGGAAAAACACGTACGTATCCCTGCCTCACTTTTGCCAGCTATTGACTTGCCCTCCATTTGGGTCCCTTGTGTTCCTCCCATCACCCCACAGGATAGGTAAGGGCAGCAGTGCCATCTAACATGTTGTAGAAGTAGAGCAGATGATGGTCTGCCAAGTGGTTATGACTGCTCTTCTGACACGAGTGACACCCTTTCAGGAAGAAGTATGTGTAGCATCCATCCAGGTCTGACCTGGGAGTCTGGGTGGACAGCACAGGCACCCTTGACAAGAGCTTCTCTTCGAAAATCTGGCCAAAGTACAAGTCTGTGACCTGGTACCATGTTGGCAGAGCATGTCTTAGTACTCACACTTGCTGGCTTCTGAAATCCTGAAGGAGGCATGCTGAGGAAGGGTGATCACAGCGTAGAGGAGCTGGAAGGAAACTGAATGGTCCTGGAATCCAGTTACCCCATTTACAGATGGAAAACTGGAGACCTAGAGAATGGAAGCTCAGATGCATTGCAGCCAAGCCAAACCGCAGGTTCTGAAGGGCTGACCCTTGTTTTCTCATGTTGATGGTTGCTGAGAGAAGTGACACCTGCTGGATGTTTTTTCTTGAGGGGCTGTGCTTACTATGGTGTTATCCCACCCTCTGTGTTTTTCACCTCCTTCCATTTTGTTCTCCACCATCTCTGGCCACTGTAGCTTTCCATCTGTATTCCTTAATCAGGGTAAGTTTTCCTATCACTGTTTAATGTCCAATTTATATTCGCTCCCCTACAAGACACTTCTCAAGTCTTCAGTCACATTATAAAATGACGCCTGGCTTACTTTTTTCCAAGTCTACAGGAGACCTCATTTTCCTTGTGATCTTGTTTTGCCGCATCACTCCATCCTTTTCAGTCTTTTCTTAAAGATACACTTGAGGCTTTTGAACTTCACTGGTGGAAGGACTGATTTTAGTATAGCCCTCCCCACCTTCCCGTGTTGGGACCATCCAGCTAAGGCTACCGTGTTGCACTGGGAATTACACCAGCATTTTCCCTCGGGGCATGCCTCAGGCCAGAGTGAGAGACTAGGGCTGTGGGGATGTGGGGAGACAGTGACCTTGTTATCTGTCCTGTTTCTCTTTGCCACTTCTTATCCACCTCTTCCCTTTCATAAAATGTGGCAAGATTACCTTTTCTACTAGACTGCTGCACCTCTATCTAGAAGACCAGTCAGTCACTGACCAACCTATCACTGCGCTTTTAATTCATTCCATCGTCCAAAAATGGCAGAGTTACCAAAGGTTGTTTAACTTAACCTGAGGGAATGAGGGAAAACATGAAGCTTGAGGGGTTGGATCACCTTGGCTGGTATCATTCATGAACACCAGCAGATAGGTAGCTGTGCTTTTCATTCTTGTGATTTCCCTATGATCCCTAAACTGAGTAAGTCCTCAGAAGTTTGTGGATTGATTGAATTGATTAACTGGGGCTTTCTTCTTTTATACAGTGATACTACTGCAAGATAAAAGGCAGAGACTCTAAATTCTGAGGCTGCACTTTAGATACTAGCATGTTCCACCACAATTCTTTCATTCCAATTCACCCCAACCCCTTTGTTCTTTAATTAAACTTTCCGTTTCCATCTTTTCTACCCTATACAGTAACTTGGACATGAAGGACACTCAGTGGTTGTTAAATTGTGGGAATAATGTACTCCTTCTCTTTATCTGAATGATAATTAGAAACAACTTGAAATTCCCTGGACTTTTGTAAGGAAAAAGCCATGAGACAGTTAGAACTCCAGCCCTGACGGAATCCCCGATGTTCTCTGCTAGGGAGGTTTTGAGGGGTGGCAAAGGGAAGACCTGGGAGTCAGGGGACCTAGGATTTAAGAGCAAGCACCACCTTTAAATCACTGCTTGTCACTATGCCTCATGTAGCCTCAGTTTCTGGCCTATAAAGTGATACTAGCCAAGGTGATCCAACCCCTCAAGCTTCATGTTTTCCCTCATTCCCTCAGGTTAAGTTAAACAACCTTTGGTAACTCTGCCATTTTTGGACGATGGAATGAATTAAAAGCGCAGTGATAGGTTGGTCAGTGACTGACTGGTCTTCTAGATAGAGGTGCAGCAGTCTAGTAGAAAAGGTAATCTTCCCACTTCTAGCTCTGAGATTTTGGATAATCGAGGTGACCTTCCTAAGCTTTGTTTTCTCATCTGTAAAATTAGAATAAAAACACCTCCCTTTTGGGCCAGACACAATGGCTCACACCTGAACTTTGGGAGGCCAGACATCCCTACCTTTTTAGGGTAGGCCAAAAATTTTCGGAGGCGAAGGCGGGCAGATCACTTGAGGTCAGAAATTTGAGACCAGCCTGGCTGACAAAGCAAAACCCCCATTTCTACTAAAAATACAAAAATTAGCTGGGCATGATGGCGCACGCGTGTAATCCCAGTTACTCGGGAGGCTGAGGCACGAGAGTCACTTGAGCCTGAGAGGTAAGGGTTGCAACAAGCCGAGATTGTGCCACTGCACTCCAGCCTGGGTGACAGAGCGAGACCCTGTCTCAAAAAATAAAAACAAAACACCTCGCGTTAAAGGTTATTATGAAGACTAAGCATAAAGTATAGAAAGTACTTTGCTCAGTAAGTAGAAGCTGCCGCTGCTGCTGCTGCTAGAATTTCCTAGCTTCCTTTGGAATTCTTGTGTAATTTTTTAGTAAGCCTTTTAGTAAGCCTTTTTAGTAAGCAGTCCTTTTCCTGAGAGCATCCTCCTTGCCAGAAGGAGTCGCCTAGCAGAAGAGAGCGTTGGCACCATCAGATGCTTTATTTGAGGTGCAGCTTAGACTTTTTTTGAGGGAGACCGAGTAAGTGGCTGGGTGTCAGGGAGCAGTTTGCACATAGCTGTTAGGAAACTTGGCCTGCTTCCCAAAAGATTATCTATTATCAGCATTGAAGAGGGTGTGAAATTGATTAGCACTGACGGAGAGTAATCGCTGCAGCCACTCTCCCAGCATTCACAGAGCTGCTGTGTGCCACGGGCACCAAGGCCGTGCTGTTCCCTGACAAACATCTGTCTCCTTGATGCCAAGGCCGTTTTGCTGGGCACTGGCAAACATTCCAAGGCCATTAGTGCTCAGCAGCCTCAGTGTTACGCAGAGAGCCAGGGCAGGTAGGGGTGAGGGATGCGTTTGTGGGCAGTGTTTGCTGCCAGCACTCAGGCGCCATCCTAGCAGATGAAGCCGCCTCACAGGTGCAAAGTGACTTAGAACAATACGACCTTTTCACCTCTGCCTCATGCCGTCTTCTCTCTGAAGTTGCAGACAGTTTGCCTCCTTGCCCCCATTAAATTTGAATGTCCTACACCAATTGGGAGCTTAGCAAATATTTGTCGACTTGAATTGAATGCTTATTTTTCAGGCATTTTGAAGACATTGACTATCAGATCAGTAGTGAATAATCTCTCACATACCTCACCAAGTCTGCAACCAAAAAACCTAAGATAACAGGCTCAAGTATTGGTATTTTTATTGTCTCAGCCATCACCTTCCCTGTGAACTTCAGACTTCTCTGGGCACAGTGCAAGTGCCCATGGTTTGCAGTTGACCAGGTCACTAGAGAGAATCTAGTCATTTGGCAAATGTTGATGAGGTGCCCGCTCTGGGAATGTGCGAGGCCAGGCACCAGCTGGGGGTGAGAAGCAAAAGTGCCAAGAAAAGAATGGGCCTAGGGGTGGTGCCGCAGACGAGGGCTGGAGGATCCGGGGAGTGGGGAGAGGTCATCTAAGGCTAGAGTCACCCTAAACTCTAGGGGGGCTAGTTTTGTGGCTGAGCATTCGTGCTGAACCTAAAAAGGTAGGGATATCTAGGGCATTTCCAGCCTGGAGTGAAACAGCAAAGGAGCAGCAGTGGGAAGCCAAGTGAAGGGGGAGAGAAGAGGGTACCTTCCACGAGTGGAGGGTGTGAGAGGAAGAGCGTGGGCTTTATAGCCAGGCTTTATCCTGGTTCTCTGACTGTGGGCAAACAGTTGAACTGCCCTATCCTTATTTTCTTCCTGGATGGTGTTTGTTTTGTGTTTAAGGTGTATGTCCCAGTTTGTGTACTTTGAGAAGTTATGTATGTAGGGATATGGTGTTGGTGAATGTATTATGCATGAAAGCTGCTTGCACAGGGCCTGGCACACAGAAGGTGGTCAGAGAAGCTTTAGCTTTCTTTTCTCTACAAGGACTGTTTGTGTCCCCCCGCCCCGCCCCCGCACACGTGTACATACCCACTGTCCTGATTCCCTGCTGCTGCAAGGTTTTGCATGACTTGACTCTTCCCTGCTTCTCCAACCCCTTCTCCTGCCACTAGGCCCCTCCTGCCACACAGCCTTTGTTTCCTTCTTTACATTTGCCACTCCCTTCTGCCCTGAGCCTCCTCTCTGCTATCAGGTCTCAGTAAAATGTCGCCTCCTCAGAGAGGCTTTCAGTGATTACCATTTGTAAGAGAGCCCTCTCTCCCTAGCTGCTTCAGAACCTGTAATTATTTCATTTATTTGTTTACTCTCTGTCTCTGGGACTGTAATCTCTCTTGTTCATCGTTTTCTCAGGACAGCGTGCCTGACATTCAGTAAATGAAAGACCACTGCTCATTAGGTGAAATTAATATCTGTCTGTGAGTATTAAGGAAGATACAGCGAGTCACCCTGCGCTTTCCACATTATTCCTTAACACTAATTTTTAACCCTGATTTTTGTTTTCTCTGTGATTAGACCTGCCACCAAAAATATTAAGTACAGTTCTGTGGATTCTGTGGCATAACTATAGCAATATTTCATAAGGAAAAATACTACTTCGAAGAATCAACAGGACTGATAGATAATTCTATACACATTCAGTTCAAATCACGTATTACAATAATCTGTAACTAGCAAAGAGTTCCATGTCTTGGGCAGTAGCCTTCTGCTTTTATGTTGTATTCAAAGTCTGTGAGATTCCAGGGCCATAATGTCTCTGGACATACCCTAGGGGTTTCTGGTGAGCAAGATTTGACCTGAACTTTTCAAGGGCATGTAATTCTTGAGACCCATCTAGTGAGCAGCAGTTCTTGTGATCTGTAAATATCCAGGGTTCTTGTCTCAGCAGATTTCACCTGACTCTCCGAACGACTTGAAGCCCAGAAAATACTAAGATGCCTGTTGTTGGGAAGGCATCCTGACTTCTTGTTGATTCCTTCCCGTTTCCATTGGCTAAGTGTACAGAGCATGCCTGGCTTTTGACTGTCAGAAAGAAGACATGATTATATAGGTACTAGCAGGAATTTTTCTAAAAGAGGGAGGAGAGCCTTGGAGAGAGGTTTTCTCTTTTTTAGTTCCTGGGAAAATTATACTCAGCAGCTTTGTTCAATAAAGTGTTCTTACCACATACTTTGCACCGTAATGACTTACAAATTGCATGCTAATTTTGTCACAGTTAAATCATTCCAGGCTTTACCTGAAAAGAAAAAGATGGACTCCTTGTAATGAAACAGTATCCACAGGACTTGATGTCTTAAACAGACTTTGTCCTTTGCATTCGAAGCTCATTTAAAGATTTATGTGGAAGGGGTTGAAGTGCAGGAGTGAATGTGGGGGGTACGTGCACCTAACACACTGGGTGAGATGGTAGACAGTGAAAGTGTGCGGCTGCCAGCGATTCTTCTGCTAACTTGCTGGAAGATTCTGGGGCAAGCTTTGAAAAAGAATCCTGCTGAGAGTTCCTCCCAGCTCCCTTCCCACTGCCAGCTTTTTTTTTTTTTTTCTGAGACAGGATCTCATTCTGTCACCCAGGCTAGAGTGCAGTGGCATGGCGTGATCACAGCTCACTGCAGCCTCAAACTCCTGGGCTCAAGTAATCCTCCTGCCCCAGCCTCCCGAGTAGCTGAGACCTCAGGTGCGTGCCACCACGCCCAGCTAATGTTTGCATTTTTTTGTAGAGACGAGGTCTTGCTATGTTGCCCAGGGTGTTCTCAAACTCCTGTGCTCAAGCAAACCTCATGCCTCAGCCTCCCAAAGTGCTGGAGTTACAGACCTGAGCCACTGCGCCTAGCCTAGGCTCTTCTTTAAACCTGTGGTTCCCAAACTTTCTCAGTCCATAGATTTGCCAAAACACAGCTTACAGCCAGTAAAACTTGTGACAGGGGGGCTGGGGGCAGAGGACGTCGTGCTTTTACCTCTCTAATACCCAGTTTCAACCATTTGCTCATTCACCCTCTACTGCCTCCCTGCCTGCCCCCTTGCCAATCACAATCATCCTTTTTACTCTTGGAAGAGAAGTCAGAGGACCTGAATTCTGGTCCCACACCTCTGCCACTTACCTTGCAGTATGACCTTGGGCACTGTTTTGCCTTCCTGATCCTCTCTGTCCTCATTCAGTGGTGCTAATAGGCTCTCCCCCTACCAAGCTCATAGGCTGGTTGCAAGATCTGATGAGATCGGGGCTAAGTGCCAGGGCCTCCCAAATCTCTGCAGACTCACGTAGCCAGCTGCCACCCGGACATCACCCATAGGCTCTTCTGACTTAGTGAGTCCAAAACCAGGCTTGCGGCCCTAGCCCTGTATAATCTCTTCCCCTACTGCCCACATTAGGGCAGTTTACCAGTTTGACTAGATCAAAAATAGGCATCATCTGTTTACTCCTCTCCCTCCACCTCCCACCTCTCATAATCTGGTCAGCTTTACCTCTCATATCTCTGCAGCCTATCCACTTTTCTCTCTCTTTACTACCAACACTTACATTCAGGCTACCATCATTTGTTTTCTTCCATTAGTGCAGCACCCGCCTAACTAACTAGTCTGCCTATGTGTAGGTTTGGGCCCTCCAGTTCATTTTCTACACAGCAACCAGAGATTTTTCTAAAATGTAAATTCATGTATGCACTTCTCCACCCAAACACAGTAAACAGTGGCCTTGCATCGCCCTCGGGATGCAGTCTAACCTCCTGCGCCGGCCTCATGGTGCCTCGCCCAGTTTGGCCCCTGCTGGCTGCTCTAGATACATCCCTCACCCTCGTGAGGTGCAAAAGCCATTCTGTACCACTCACGCTTCCTGACCTTGTCCTTTCTCAAACCTTCTAGACATTGGCCCATTGCTCTGAGCTCTGCCCAGAATACCTCTCTGTGCCATCTTTTCCACATCCCTTTCATGAAGCTGGCTAATGTATTACTCTGTATCCTTCAGAATTTTGGCAAACAAATTAGTCAATAAACATGTATTGAGTGTCTGTCATATACTAAGCATTCTGCTTAGCGTTTTCCTGACAGTTTCTGCAGAAAATCTTCCCTGAGACCACCTGGAGCCCCTCCTGTGTGCCCCAAGTGCACCCTTGCACTGCAGCCTCAGGCTGAAGATCAGGGACGCTGGAGCCAGACTGTGTAGACATAAATCCTGGCTCTGACTCCTACCAGCTGGGTGATTACAAGCAAGTTACTTAAACTCTCTGCTTCAGTTTCTTCATCAGTGAAAGGATGAGAATAACAGTACCTATCATGTAGGATTGTGGGGCGGATTAAGTAAATTCAGTATATGTAAATCACTTGGAATATTTCCTGGCACAGGGAAGTATGCCCTAAGTGGTAGCTATTATTACAAGTATTTTGGGCCTGCATGCTTATCTGTCTCTCCCTCTAAACTAACTCTCAGTCTTCACAAATAGGGACTAATCTTACTTACTTTCTCCTTTTCTCCAGTAGGGTTGTCGTTTTCAGCCTTGTATTATTGCATCGCTATCACAGAAGTACTGATTCTCTCAAGACCAGAGTATAAGTTGTCAAAATTCAAGTGAGCAGTCTGGGTTTTTTTTTTAGCGGGGGATGTAAATTTAGAAATTGACTGAATTTAAGTAAATTTAGAATTTGCATCACACTTGTGATGGCGGCATCATGGTAATATGGAAGGAACATGAGTATGGCGTCATGCAAGCCCAAGGTTAAATCCCAGCTCTGCCGCACATGATCTTTGTTCCCTTGGGAAATGCCTTGCCCTGTGTGTGTGTGTCCGTTTTCATGATAGCTTTATTATAGGGTCATTTTGAAGATTAATGAGATTGTTTGTAAAAGCCTGCAACATGCGTATGTGCTGAGACAGAACTAACATGTAGCCAGTCATTTGTTTGTGGGCAAAGCTGTGGCCTGAGAGCCTTGGATTCTTACCAAAACTGCCATCAGTTAGCAGTGCATTTTTGAAAGAATTTTCTTTTACTGATTCTTCAGCCTCAGTTTCCCCAGCTAAAAGACTTGCAGTTTCTAGGATTCTTCTCTAATAGTCTGCCCTATTTTAGAAGCTTTTGGAGGAAGATTTGTTTTGCTGGTGTTGATGCTTCTCCCATCTCTAGTTACTTCCCTCTCCCGTGGTTCAAGTTTCTCCCCTTGCTTTGGAAGAAAGAAACTAGCATTTTCCAAATGGTGAGGCAATTCCCACCCATGACTGGAGACCCGAGTGGAGGCTTCAGGTTTCGGCTCTGAGTCATGTCCCGTGTTATTAAGGCAAGAGAGGTTCATGTTGGCTTCATAGCAGCCTCTTTTATGACTGTCTCCTTTTATCAGCAAGGGGCAGCTCACTGCCTGTCAGGGGCAGATTAGAAACGACATCCGCATGCTTATTTGGAGGGCTTGCGACTTGACTGCTGAAAGAGATGGAGGCATGTGCAAAGATGGTGATTTAGTAGTGCTCCCAAGGACAGATTAACATTTAAAGTGAGTATGTGGCTGGAAGAGGGGGAAATACACACACACAACCCTGCGGAAATGGCACCTTGGCGCTACACATACCACCTCCTTGTGTATCTTTGGAGATGAATCTGTTTATTTTAGCAGCCCCTAAACAGGCTTATGCTGCTGTGAATTGCAATCTGTTCTACTTAATGCACCATTCACTGAATTACCATCTAAGTTTTTATTCTAGCCCTCTCTTATGGAATGAACAAAACAAAACCTATCAGAGTATCTCTCTCTCTTTTTTTTTTTTTTTTTAGCTGTCTCAGATTGCATGTGGAATTTGCTGATGTAGCTATAGATTTTTGTTTCCCTTTTAAAAGTTTCTTGAATTTATAGGGAAACTATAGGCCAAGAAGCTAGGTGACCTTACATTTTAATGCTACTGGTTTGTGTTAGTCTCCAGATATGGCATAAAGAAAAATATCCCATCTATTTGTTTATATGCTAATACTATGAAAAGTCCATAAAACATAGACTTTTTCGTTTTTTGAACCATGAAAGTGAACACAGCCTTGGAGCCAAATTTGCGTGGGTTTCTGTCCTGTTTCTGTTCTGTTTCCTGTTCCCCGTGAGCTTTTTGGCCTTAGGAGAGATTCATCTCTTTAAGCCTCAGTTTCCCATTTGAAAAGTAGAAATAGTAATAGTTTTTACCTCTTGGAATTCTTGCGAGAAAAAATGAGAAATCCGTGAAAGTGCTTAGCACGGTGACTGGCGCTTAGTAAGGACTCGAGAAATTTCACTATTGTTAGGATTCGGTTTTTGCTGTCATCTCTTGCCAGCGTGAAAGAACTAATAGAGAAGGCCTGGGACTATGGAATCACATTCCACTCAAGTCTCCAACTGAAACCCAATGGTAGTCATTTGGTATCTGTCTCAATTTTTCCATCTGTGAAATCTGAAAATGGTATTTGTTGTACATACCCAACACAGGGCATGTACAGCAGGTAAGATTAATGCAGGTGCCCTGCTTTGCACAGTAAAAAATGCTGCATGAATGCTGAGTTGTCATTGCTTCACAAAGAAGGCAGTCACCTTCAGGCTCTTCAAAGGTGAGAGTTGAGTGAATTGATTTGTGGAAGACTCCCTTTAAATCTTAACTCTCCTGTCTTGTTCAGATACAGTCCAACGTACATATAGATTTTCACTCTGAAGTTTTGTAAAGTGAGAAATATTTACGACACTTAAGGAAATTACTGGATTCTTGGAACGTCCCTTAAATCTCTGTTCATCATATTCCCATTTGAAGCGTACGTGATTTGCATGCCCCTGTTGTCTTAAAATGGCCTAATGTCACAGCAGATCCAGGGGTTGTGTCTTTGTCACAGGGAAGATGAATTTATTGATGAAAGGATGAGCTAATCATCAGTGTTGGCCATCATGTCCTGTTGCGGTGGTGAAGTGTGTCTCCAGCTTGAGGCATTTCTCATAGCGGCTCCTCTCTCTGGGAACGCCATCAGCCAACATCCTGAATCCATCCACATACCCATATGCAGGTAGAAATCCGTTACAGCTGGCTAGACATGCCACAGATTATCAAAGCCAAAAGGACCTTCAAGAGCACCGGATCAGGGAAACAGGGGTGAGGCACACTGCCACCCTCCCCTCCTGCAGTCAGGGTGGGCATTGCTAGTGATTTCAGGGCTGTTTCCCACTGAGCTTTGCCTCGGCTTCACGACGGTTTTTTGTATCATACTCTGTACTCACTGCAGTGGGTTGAGTTGGCACTTGGGATGAACCCTGTTTGCCTTCCCTGATCTCGTGCAGGCTTCCTGTTTCCAAGCGAAGAAGCTGAGGCCAAGAAAAGTTAAATGACTCGCCTAAGGACACTAGTAAATTAGTGTTTGAGCTGGGATCTGATCCCATCTTCTTAGTACTCTTTCCACCTTGGCAGAGGAACTTATTTGTAGAATGTATAATATATATCATAGTTTAGAGGAGTTCCAGTATCTAATTTGAATGCTTCCTGCACTCACACAAGGTCTCTTGAGGGGGAAAGGAGGCAAGGGGAAGCTGGGTGCCATCTTTAGAATGGGATATTTGTAACCTGTTAGTTCAGTCCCCATGTGCTAAGGAGGTTGGGCTGCAGGTATGATCTCCACACGGGCCAGCTAACTTCCCTCTGTTCTTTGTCTAGCCATTTTTAAAACATGTCTTATTGGTCAGTGGGGCATAATTCAGTTTTTCCCTACCACTAGAGAAACAAGTCCACTTATATATCTTTAGTGCATAATGGTCAGAGTATTATAGATCAGACTCCTTCACTTCCTCCAGGACCTTTGATGAGGGAAGATATAAGGCAGGAAGAAGCTTGTGATGATAATTTTTTTCTAGAACTTTTACATTGCTTCTCCAGAGACTGAATCCTAGCCATCCGATCATGAGTGGAGTTGACAACAGCCATTTTGGAGTTTCAGGCACCCTTCGAAGTTCTTTCAGATGGCCAGCTCTACCTCATCACACACAGATAGCCAAGGAATCATCTCGAGTCCTTATCTGAAGATCAGCTTTCTATGTGGCATCTTGGGGACCCATAAAAGGAGTCAGAAGTGTATTAATCCATTTAGAAGTTGACACTGTCTGTATGGAGTAAGATGGGCAGAGAATAAAGGTGATGCCATCTTCTTTTTAAAACAGACCAAAACTTGAGAAGATAGAGGACTGCCCACACTTTCTCACTTTCTTGTTTTCCGTAATCATTCTGCTTATTTTATTTCCTTTTAAACACTGAGTACACATTTATATTTGGCTTCCCTGAATCCATTCAGCAGTAAATATTCCATGCCACAGAGTTGTAACAGGCTAGATAAGGTGCTGTTCTGACAACAGTCAACTTCACTGCATGCTGGTTTCTATGGCACTTCTAAAACTGTCAGGGCAGAAACTTCATCTTCAGAAGCCAATCTCTGTTTCATCTCTGTGCATGTTCAATGCAGCAATGATGATGCCTTTCTTGGAGATGAGCTATAGTCGTATCTCAGATCTACATTTGAAAATTTCACTTTCAAATCATGTGGCCATATGGCTAAAAGTAGAATGTCGCATTGAACATTGTCAGAGTCTTGAAGTTCTGAGGAAAGAGAAGAAAGTGGAGTTTGGCATTGCTCTCTTGAGTTTGTCCTTTCTAAATGACAATATAGAGAAACTAGAAGGTGCAGTGTGTACCTGCCTGGTTAAAAGAAGATCAGATGATGGAGAAAAGTATGAAAATGGAAAAAATCACCAGGGGTACTTCTGACCTAATTAGAGAAACTTAATTTTGCTAAGCTCCATTCTTGAGCCTCCCTATCACTCTAATATTTAATGTCTTCCTTTGTTCTCCAGACAGCTCCGAAATCTATACCCACACAAACATGGTAGCATGAAAAGAGCATGGACTAGGGTTTGAGTCCCAGTTCTGCCACCCACTAGCCTTGAGGAGCTTGTTCTGCCTGAGCCAGCTTCCTCATCTAAAATGGGGGTAAGAATCCCTGCCTCTCAATATTATTATTATTATTATTATTATTATTATTATTATTATTATTTGAGACAGAGTTTTGCTCTGTCCCCCAGGCTGAGTGCAGTGGCGTGATCTTGGCTCCCTGCAACTTCTGCCTCCAAGGTTCAAGTGATTCTCCTGCCTCAGCCTCCCAAGTACCTGGGGTTACAGGTGTGCACCACCACTCCTGGTTAATTTTTGTATTTTTAGTAGAAACAGGGTTTCGCCATGTTGGCCAGGCTACTGTCAAACTCCTGGCCTCAAGTGATTCGCCCACCTCAGCCTCCCAAAGTGCTAGGATTACACGTGTGAGCCACAGCGCCTGGCCCCTGCTTCTCAATATTTCTGAGAAGTAAAGGAGTTAATATACAGAAGGCCCTTGGCACTATCCTGACACATAGTAAATCCCCAGTAACACTAGCTGCTCCTCTCTGGTAGGTGGGTAATGATAGCAGTAGTTATTATCCAGACTGCCTCACGCAATGCCTAATATGTAGTAATCAATCAAAAATAATATGATCTACCGAAAGCTGTGATCTAATAAGCCAAAAAAAAAAAGCCTCCCCTTACCCCTTTCTAACGTTTCCATTAGTGATACTGATGTCTCACTGTTGTTCTCTCCGAGTTGACTTTTCTGTGCCTTTGTGCATGCTCTTATCTCCTCTGCTTGGAATGTCCTTTTCAGCCTGTCAAACTCCTTCAAAATCCAGCTCAGATGTTACATTTTCTTTAAGCACTCCTGACCCCACCCCCCAAATAGACTTAGTCCAGCCTTCTTCTGGGTTCCCACAGCACTCAGTACAGTTTGAAAGGTCCTTTATAATAGTCATTATTACATTTTTCAAAAATAATTTCATATTCATTAACCTCATTAGATTATAAGCACCTCGATTATGTAGACTGTTTTATCATTGCTGTCCCAGCACAGCACCTGGCACAGTTAGCTGTTCAAGACATCTCTGTTGAGTGGGTAAATGAATGAGTTCCACTCCAGGTTCCTGTGTTTGTGACCTCCAGGGGCCTCTTCTCTTCCCTTCCCCTTCTCATGTAGGCTGATGCCCTGGTCTTCCAGCTATGCACTCTACCTGCCTCTCGATGCTCTAAGCCGATGTGTTCATCATTTGGCTGTTTGCATATTCTGATTCATGACATTTTCCTGCACAGTGCTGGCTGACACTCTGTAGCCCATCATATCTGACTTCTCTGACCAGCCTGTATGCCTACCATCAGCTCGCCCTCCAAGGCACAGTCCTTCCCCGTTTCCTGATGTTTTCACTTCTGCCCCAGCCATGCAAATCTCAGCACACACAGCTCATTAAATAGCTTTGAACCTCTCCCTTCTTTTTTTTTCAATACTGTTTGGCAAATGCTTTCCAAGAGCCTACTAAGGGCTGGGCACAGCGCCTCACGCCTGTAATCCCAGCACTTTGGGAGGCCGAGGCGGTTAGATCACCTGAGGTCAGAGGTTGGAGACCAGCCTGGCCAACATGGTGAAACCACATCTCTACTAAAAATACAAAAATTAGCTGGGTGTGGTGGCAGGCACCTGTAATCTCAGCTACTTGGGAGGCTGAGGCAGGAGAGTCACTTGAACCCGGCACTCCAGCCTGGGTGACAAGAGCAAAACTCCTTCTCAAAAAAAAAAAAAAAAAGAGCCTACTAAGCAAAAAAATGCTGCACAAGGTGCTTCCTAGGGTACAAAGATGAGCACAGTACAGCTCTTCCTTTCAAGGAACGCACACAAGGAAGAGGCACAGCTCTGAATGGCTAGTTCAAGGCAGGCCGTGGGAGGTACCACAACAGAGATACAAATCCAGGGTGTAGGGGGTTGAAGGACTGAAAAATCGTATCTGCTCGGGGTTCTCAGGGAACATTTTGTGAGGCACATCACATTGTAGACTTTCAATATATGATGATAGAGACTAAGGAGTGGGCGGTACCAAGATGAGGAGCAAGGCGAGGAGACCAGGAAGGGAACGCAGGCCTGTCTGGGCTGGGCTGGGGTGAGGGGGAGTGAGCAGAGAGTATGGCCAACACAAGTCGTTTCTTGTAGGGCCCTCACACAACGCGAAGACCATACCTCTAAGGTGCTCCATTCTGCTGTCTCTGCCCATCACTCGCCCTGAAACCTTACCCAAAAGTCACTTCTTCCAGGACGTCTTTACATTTCACCCAACCCCAATCAGCACCTATCACTTACAATTTTTTTAACATGTGGGCACGCTATACTTACTTTCTGGCCATTTCCTAGAAAGAAGTTTGTGACTTCCACCGACCTCTTCAGTGGTTAAAACCAGGGCTTCCCTTACCTCCATTTTCCTTATTTTTCTGCCCTAATTCAGTGCTTAGGGTAGTGTTCTTGCCATTAGGCACTTAGTAGGGCCAGAGTTCTCAACACTGTACCAAGTTACTCATTTCCATATCAAAGATGAATCAGACACGATTCCTATCCCTGGGGAATCCGTTTTCTAGCAACTGGTAATTATGAGCAACTTAACCTCTGTGTGCTTTGGTTTGTAATTCATACAGTGGGATGAATAATCCCTTCTCTGCCCTTTTAAAATTTCATAGTAACTGCTGAACACTTCAGAGTTCTCGAGCAGGAAGTCATGATTATGAGCAAATGAGAAACTAAAGAGAACGTTCTATTTTTAAACTCGTTGGACATGAGTCCAGTGCTCCATGACTACCTCGTGAACATTAATGCTATTACCAGATTACCAATGAATTTGCTACTAAATGAAGCTAGGAATTAGTGTTAGTGATTTGCCAGGCAGTGCAGGGCCTAGCAGTCTGCAGGCCAAAGAGGGTTCAGGTTTTGTCAGGGGCGCATGCTGCATTTCACACATCCAACACCCCCCAGGCCAAAGCTCTGATAAGTCACAGGAGTCTCCTTTGTAACCCTAGACCTCTCAGACTTGCTGTCCTCATATCCAGTCCTCCCAAGTAGATTCACTCATTTCCACATCAAAGATAGAGGCCTCATAGGAGCTGAGATGAAAAGTAGCCTTGTGTTGCTACAGGCTGGCCCCCCGGGCAAATAAAGAAGTGCATTATCTGTGTCTAAATAGTCTCTGAAGGATTCTTGGTGGAGATTGATGACCATAGTGGTGAGTTCTTTGAATGTGGAAGAGTGGAAAGCAGGATCCCAAGGGCTTCCATCAGTGACAGGAGCCCAAGTTGTCAGAAGGAACGGTGGCCATAAAGCTACCAACAGAATTATGAAATGGATTGTTGCCATCAGAAGCATGTATTGAGCACCTGCCTTCTTAGGCCCATGGGCTAGTCACGCAGAACAAGTCCCCACACCGAGTTCTCACTCCTGAGAGCTCATAGCCCAAAACAGATGTCTGACTGGATGCAATCGTTCACACCTGTAATCCCATCACTTTGGGAGGCCAAGGCGGGAGGATCACTTGAACCTAGGAGCTCAAAGAACAGCTGAGGCAACATAGTGAGACCCTGTCTCTACACACACAAAAAAGTTTTAATTAGCTGAGTGTGGTGGCATGCACCTGTAGTCCTAGCTATTTGAGAGGCTAAGGTGGGAGGATCACTGGAGCCCAGAAAGTCGAGACTGCAATGAGCTGTCATTATGCCACTGCACTCCAGACTGGATGACAGTAAGACCCTGTCTCAAAGAAACAAAACAAAAAAACAGAGATGTCTTTTTTCCTCTCATTGTCTCATTGGCTGCATAGATGTGTACTGAGCTAGGGCCCTACCTTCACAGAGCTCACAGTCCACTCTCATGAAATAAAGGCTGCAGACAGAGATAGCTGGTGGGGACTGAAGTCAGTATGAAGATGATGGGGAGGAGAGGAAGTCATGTTGCAGAGTGGTTTGTCAAGGTGCTCTCAGCAATTTTAGAAAGGAGCAGTTGTTAGCCTTAAAATCAGGAAAGCCTTTGTTATGGACGTAGCTGAAAAATGATGTAAACTTGAACCATACCCCAGAATCCCAAGGAGGGAAAGCAGTAGGGCTCTGAGCTGTCTTGGCAGAAGTGTTCACAGTGCCCAGGATGAGGGGCGAGAGGATTGGGGTTGGGGGATGGTAAAGATGTTAAAAATTGATTGCACAACTCAATATATAAAAGCTGTTAGATTGTACACTTTCAGTGGATGAATTGTATAGTATGTGAATTATAGCTCAGTAAAGCTGGGTTTTTTGTTTTTGTTTTTGTTTTTTTAAAGGAATCTACTAGGGAGGACTGGATATGAGGACAGCAAGTCTGAGAGGTCTAGGGTTACAAAGGAGACTTCTGTGACTTAATTAGGGCTTTGGCCTGAGGAGTGTTGGACGTGTGAAATGCAGCATGCCCTCTGACAAAATACCTAAGCCAGAGGGCATATGTACACAAGTTGGGTGCCTGTGCCATTGGTTTCAGAGTTGTGGAGAAAGGGGACCTTTCTCCCCTGTGTTTAACCTGATTTGGAAGGCAGATTTAAGTATACAGATGCTCCTCGGCTTACGATAACATTGCATCCTGATAAACCCACCATAAATTGAAAATATCATGAGTTGAAAATGCGTGGCTGCCAGGCGTGGTGTCTCACACCTGTAATCCTAGCACTTTGGGAGGCCAAGGTCAGGAGTTCAAGACCAGCCTGGCCAACATGGAGAAATCTCGTCTCTACTAAAAATACAAAAATTAGCTGGGCGTGGTGGCACGTGCCTGTAATCCCAGCTACTCAGGAGGCTGAGGCAGGAGAATCGCATGAACCAGGGAGGCGGAGGTTGCAGTGTGCCGAGATCGTGCCTTTGCACTCCAGCCTGGGGGACAAGAGCAAAACTCCATCTCAAAAAAAAAAAAGAAAAGAAAATGCTTGACTGACTGGGACCTGAGGCTCGTTGCCACTACCAGCCTTGCAGGAGAAGTACAGTTTCTACTGCATGCCTGTCACTCTTACCTCATCATAAAGTCGATCCATGGTAGGTCAGGGGCCAACTGTATCTTACAGAGAGATTATTTATGGAGGCCCAAACCAAAGAGTGAAAAATGAGTGGAAGCAGATAAATAGCTTGGATTTGTGTCCCTTCAGCTTGTTTTTTTTTAGCTTTTTTTATATGTGGATGAGATCATATTGGCCCTGATTCGTCAGATAGGAAAAAATAGGCTTTAAGCTTGCCTCCTGGGGCCTCTATAGTCCATTAAGAACGAAGAACATGAAAGGTACTTTAAAGGGAGATGTAGACAAATCAAAAAGATGAGGTGGTTTTCCTTTGCTGTTGTTATAGTTGCTATTGTTGTGTGTATTATGGCCAGACTAGGAGTCCATTCTTTCCTCCCATTCACTGTCCAGCTTTTATTCCTAAACGTTCATTTGTTTCTAGGACATGGTCCGGCGAGGAGAGATCATCGACAATGACACCGAGGAGGAGTTCTACCTCCGGCGCCTGGATGCGGGGCTCTTTGTTCTCCAGCACATCTGCTACATCATGGCCGAGATCTGCAATGCCAATGTCCCCCAGGTAGGAGGGTCTTCCCCTGGATGGGCTTATCCATCCCTGCCTCCTTCCTCGCCAGCTGCTTAGGTGGACTCTCAGGGAAAGAAGGGGGTCACGCTCTCCTTTAATTCCTTTACTCTACATCAGCCTTTTGTTTCAGGGATGGGGTGAAGTAAATCATTTCAAGGTGATACATTCTGGTGTGTCAGGACAGATGGTTGTCTTTCTTTCTCTCCCCATTTTTTCCCTTATTAGATTCGCCAGAGGGTTCACCAGATCCTAAACATGCGAGGAAGCTCCATCAAAATTGTCAGGCATATCATCAAGGGTGAGTTGGATGCTACTCATGTCTGGGGCTCCAGAGGATTAG
Organism: Pan paniscus; assembly: GCF_029289425.2. Classification (NCBI taxonomy): domain Eukaryota; kingdom Metazoa; phylum Chordata; class Mammalia; order Primates; family Hominidae; genus Pan; species Pan paniscus. The sequence goes on from NC_073270.2 coordinate 43,586,859, forward strand.
ATGATGCTTACTTTCTGAGCCTCTGTCAGTATCCCTGGTATTTGATGTGGAGCGTTTTCTGCACTGAAAGCTTAAGTTGTTGTCCATTTCACTGTGTGTCCAGGTCGTCTTTGTCAGAATACTGAAGACTAGCCTCGTTGTTCTCTGCCTCTTACCCTCCAGTTCCAGAGCTTACACCCATAAACAAGAGGCACAAAGGCTTGAAACAGTTGTTAAAATTTTTTTAAAAAGCAAAACAAAAAATTCAATTCCAAACTACACATAGTGGAAGGAAGTTGCTTTCTTAGGGAAAAAAAGCAAGGAAATGACAAGAAATATAAACGTCCTTTCTTATCCACAGTTTTGCTTTCAGTTACACACAGTCAACTGTCCAGAAATAGATGAGTACACTACAATAGGATATTTTGAGAGCGGCCACATTCATATAACTTTTTTATAGTATATTGTTATAATTGTTCTGTTTTATTTAGTTATTGTTGTTAATCTTGTACTGTGCCTAATTTATAAATTAACCTTTATCATAGTTGTGTAGTTATCATAGGTGTGTATCTATAGGGAAAAACATAGTGTACATAGGTTTCAGTACTGTGTGCAGTTTCAGGCATCCATCGGGGGTCTTGGAACATCTGTCGGGATGCAGGGGACTACTGTAACTGGAATTCTGTAGTGAATTGAAGCAATGTGCAGTGGTGGAGAGTATGCCTGCCTTCTGGGCCTAGCTCTGCCTCCTCTAGCTGCGAGCCTGTCACAGCTAGGAGAAATTTTGCAAAGGTTACAGGAGGTACTACAGCATCCAGTCTGTACCTGGCACACAGCGGGTGCTCAGTCAGTGTGGGTTTCCCTCCTCCTCACCCACCCCATGGAGTTCCCCAAATGCTGCTGGATCTTTGACTGGACCTGACTCAGCTGGAGAGGCCTCCAGTCGGTGAGCAAGCCCCCAGTCACAAGGCGGGGCCCCTGTTCTGAGCTCTGAATGCAGCCTCACCGTCAGCCACCTAGGCACTAACTGGAGAGCGCTGGCTGGTACGTGTGGCAGTGGAGGCCCATGTGGGAATTTCCAGTACTGACGATGCTGGAGTTCAGGGAGTGTCCAGATGGACTGGGTAACTGCAGACAAATCAGTGTTCACCTCGGGCCCTCATTCTGCCCATTTCTAAGATGAAGGACTAGGCTAGATTTACTCAGAGAGCTTACCTTTCAGTTGCTTTTAGCTCCCATTCCAGGTGGCAGATGAAATGTGAGGATAAACATAGTCTACACAGTGAAGTGAAGCACGGTTAAGAGCGTGGGCTCTAGGGTCAGAGGCTTGTGGATCCAAATCTTGGCTCTGTTGTTTACTCTGTTACCTCAAGCAAGATACCAGTTGCTCTGTGACCTCCTAGAAAGGGCAAGGGGATTGAATGAGGTGACACAAGTTAACAGTGAACGTTAGTGTGAGTGTTACAAAATACCAGGAAGATCATTGTCATTATTATTTTAAGTGAGGCGTGGCCAAAATCCTGTGGGAAGCCTTGTGAGAGAGGTGGCATTGAGCTGGTCTGAGAGGCTAGGACAGAGACAGTCCAGAAAGAAACAGCAGTGTGAGTGAAGGCATAGGGGCTGGAAATCTCATGTCTGCTCAGCCCTCCCCATCAGGGAATGGTAAATCCATTGCACCCATTTTGTAGATGGAGAGTATGAGGCATTGGAATCTGTTGTTTTCTCCTCAGAGAAAAAGAGAGTAAAGGGGTCTGATGGACACACTTAGCCCCACTCATGCCTTCCGGGGTGACACCCTGGGGGCTTCTTCTCATTCTCAGTGTCAGATTCGCGTGAATTACTGCTCAGAGCCTCATTTCGCCTCCTCCCTAAGGTGTAGCTGTGGTGATTTGCAACTCCAGCCTTTAAATGGCATTTACTTCTAATGCCCACATGTTCAATTAGAACTTCTTATTACCCTCAGCTCTACTATCTTGCATTGAGCCTTCTCCCTGCACCTCCATCCTTGTAATCAAAACAGTGATCTTCCAAGAAAGGAAAAGTATTTTTAATGGGTGCTGACATGTAGTAGTAGTAGTAGTTGGATGTTTTTCTTTCTCAAACCCTGCCACACACACCCTAAGTGATTCACAGTTTTCCATTGTTGTGAGCCCTAGCCTCTGTCTCCCTTGGATCCTGGTTTATTTCCCTAGTGCCTTTTAAGGTGCTGACCCCATACTGGATACTGAGTGGATGATTGTTGAGTGAGTGCCTGGGCAAGCGAGCAGGTGAGCGAACCGGTGAAGGGTCTGCACAGACGCCATCTTCATTCCCACCCCTCTGTTTTTCTCCCCCGCTGCTTTCTGCCCACCCTCACCTCCCCCACCTCCATGCAGACCCTCGCAGCCATACTTCCAGGCCTGGGCTCAGCCCTTCATTTCTCTCCCCGTCACCCTTCATAGCCAGCTCCTTAGTCCATCCCACCTCTTCTGTCTCTGAACTCAACCTTGAATCCATCCACTTCTCTGCATCCATTATTCCCATGGTAGCACCCTTTTTCTTTCCATCCGAGCCCTTATCACAACCTATGATTGTTTTTATTTATGTGTTTGTTTACTCCTTTTGTCTGTCTCATACATTAAAATATAAGCTCCATGACGGACTTTGTCTGCCTTGTTCACTGTGTCTCCTCAGCACCCAGAGCAATGCCAAGCAAATAATGGGAACCAGTAACAATTTCAGACATTGCGGAATGAAACCCTACCCTTGTATGAATTTAACGTGGCAAACATTGACTGTGACTCTCCTCGGGACTAGCTGGGCACAGTGCTAAGTGCTGTGCTATGGAGGTGTCACACGGCAGCTGCCCTCATGGAGTTTACAGCCTTCCAGGGACATAGAGTATAAATGATTGACCATAATCCAAGCCCAGTGAAATGCACGCTCCAGGAACTACTCAGCTGGCCCTGCTCAGTGCCAGGCTCTGTGTCCAGTCCTAGAGATACTAAAGGAATAAGCGAGATCCCTATCCTTGAGGCGTTCACAGTCTAGGGGGAGAGGCTCAAAACTAATTAGAACGTGCTAAGCACCCGTCAAGTTGTGAACAGTGTGCTGAGGGAGGGAGTGGCACGGAGGCAGTTATGTAAGCAGGGAGGGAGCCACTTCTCCTCCTCAGGACTAGGACTGGTACCCAAACCAGGCAGAGGGAGCAGAGGCCTGGAGGAAGACAGGGCAGGATGCAGTGGCCTTGGGGAGGACTATAGCCCCTTCAAGGGAGGCCAAGAAGAGGTGCAGGAGGCTGTAGTGTTGGGTGGGGTGTGGCTGGGCAGGGCTCCTGAGTTCTCCTAGGCGCACAGTGAGTTTGGGGTACAAGGGGTGACTGCATCCCTTGATTGGCCAGCAGACAGCGGGCATTCTCATTAGTGCCCCGGGAATCGTTTGGGAAATTTGAGGTCATCAGTGTGGAGGTGATATTTAGAGCCTGGGAATTGAACACCATTGCTCAGGTTGAAGAGGCCCCAAACATCACGCTGGCAATTAAAAGAGTTCTCTCTAGATGGAACGTTGTCATAAAGAGTTCTCAGCCCTCCCGCTGGTGTGCCCCTGTCCTGCCTCACCCACGGCAGGGGAAGCCAGTCTGCAGCAAGGTGTGGAGCCTGTGCAGTGTGGCCTGCCTCTGGGAGCACCCCCTGAACAGGGTGCTGCAAGGACCCTGAGGAGCCCTCACTTGGGTGGAGAGGGTGGTGCTGAGGTTGACAAGGTTGAGACTCCCATGGAGGTGGAAGGGGTGGGAGGCTGGGCTCTTCTGGGACCCCAGTCCAAAAAGCCCATCTGGTTCTCCTTTTCATACCACCCCCCCCCCCCACCCTTCCTTCAATCAAAAGCCCAAGAAAACAAAGCCTCATAAAGAAAACCAGCTCATCAGTCTGTCCTCTTTGATTTTAATTTTGTTTTTCAGTTTGGGTTGCTTCCTTTTTTTCTTTAACATACTAATTAGATGCAAGCTTTTTTCTTTGATTTTATGGCCTACATATTTCCTAAGTTTTGCTGGCAGGATGACAGCTGATGTATCCCTTGAGGTCTCAGGAAAACGCTGATGAGGCAAGCCCAGCGGGGGACTTTTCCCGTTATTTTTCAGCCCCCACTCTCACAATTTTCTCCCTCCTCTGTTGGGGGTGCCAAGAGCGCAGGGAATAATTGATGGCTCATTACAGCCCCTGTCTCTGCACACTGCTTACTCAGTGCTCCCGACGTCCAGCCTTCCCCAGAACCAGCAGCAGCTCTGGCCTGAGGACTGTGGGCCCTCCTAGGGAACCGTGGTCTGAGGACTGAGATGCCCACAAAGAGAAGGGCAGATGGGGCCGTGTGCTCCATGAGAACAGCAGCAGACTTACTGCCATTTATTTCTGTGGTGCTCGGCACCCTGACTGGCAGAGAGGAGGAGTCAGTTACTGCTGACTGGGCTGCGTGCTGAGGTGGTGCTGTAGGCTTCTTTGTTCTATTCCAGAAATCCAGGACCACGGTAGGTAGAGTAGTCACTTACCGAGCTCCTACCTCCTCTGGGTCAGGCCTTTGGGGTACAGTGTCATTACCTCTGGTCCTCACAACAGGCCTAGAAAGTGGGGTAACAAGGAAACTGAGACTCACTGAGCTTAGTGGGGGTACCTGGGTCTCTGGTGATGTAAACTGGATCCAGACTCAGAAGGAGCTATGCACAGCGGTAAGGAATGTGCCAACTGCTGATTGGCCCATATGCTCCTATGGGCTTTTAGGAGAGAAGAAAAATGCAGGGCACTCACCTTTAGAGAGCACCAATTTGACATCACAGGGTGCTAGGCAGGCTTCTAAGATAAGTGAGACACTCAGGAGACCCTGTCCCCAACAGGCATACGTCTCTCACAAGTGAGGTGACTGACCATAGCGCAAAGCAGAATGGAGCCAGTGCTGGGATGCAGAGGTACAAGGGGAATGAAGACGGCACAGTTAACTCACAGTTAATCCGGCTGGACATGAAAAGGAGCCCAAAGATCCAGGGAAGCTGTACGGAAGGCATGGCTTCTTTTTTATTTTTTATTATTGTAGTAATAATTTATCGTTTTGACCATTACTACCATCACTACCATCTATCCACAGGCCTTTTCTTCATCTTGCAAAACTGGAATTGCCCGTTCCTCCCTCCCCCCAGCCCCTGGCAGCCACCATTCTGCATTCTGTCTCTGTGGCTGCCTGCATGGGAAGGGTTTCCGTAGGCAGCTATGCATGGGCATTGTTGAGCAGTCATCACCTTGGCTGTGGCGTAGGAGCTGTGACCCGAGAATGCTTCGAAATACAAATATTTGTGCCAAGGGTTGCAGTGGAAGCCACTGGCCAGTCTTGTCGATGTTTTAGTCTCCTGGTGAAAGTTATTGGAGGACCACACAGATGCCCGGGAGCAGCCACGGCTACTGCACAGCGGCTGGTTTGCAGAGAAAATCTTAGAGGATTACTGACTCAAAACTGTCTCACTGCTGGGCAAAAAGAATGAGCCAGAAACTTAAATGCTTTTAGAATTTGGCCCATGGCCCTTTGATTTGCGAGTATTCTTTATGGTTTAAAATCTCCTCCTAGTAGCTCATAAACATGTATTTCCATATTGATTTGGGGCTCTTGGTAACCCAATTTGTCTGTGTGATTTTAAAGCTGCAGAGGCTGATAGGATTTATCTTTGGATGACATGTTGGCGTGTGTGTGGCTTGCACCTGGTCATGGATACGGTGTCCCACAGGGTATTTGGAGGCAGGAAAGGATCATGGAGAGAGGCCTGTATGTTAGCCCTGTAGCCAGCGGCCTTGACAAGGCTCAGAGGCATCTTAAGGACACCTCAAGAGCTTTTCAGCAAAGATGTCACATTTGCCTTAGGATTGCTGCCCCCAGGCCTCACACCCAGTTCACCCAAGAGGGCTCTCGGGAAGCGCTGCCCGGGGTAGTGTGGTGGTGGTATGCAGGGGTCGGGGGGGACCACTCTTGGAGAACCAACTGTGCTAAGACCATGGAGCCTGCAGTGAGTTGCCCAGGTTCACAAGCCAGCTCTGTCGCTTTCTAGTGTCTGACCTCAGGCAGCTCTTCCCCTCTCCAAGCCATAGCTCCTGCATCTGTAAGATGGGGAGAACCTGTCTCAGAAGGCTGCTGTGAGAAGGAGGTGAAGTGCTGTATGTACAGTGCTCGCATGGTGGCTGGCACCTAGAAGAAAGTTCCTGTTACATGTTAGCTGTCTTTATTGTTATAATTAGTGTCCAAGCTCACCCAGGAACAGAGATGCTCAGACTAACATAAATTCTGGATCTCCATGTAACTCTGGGCAAGTTAGTGGGTAACATATTTAAGTCTTAGTTTCCTCCCCTGTAAAAAACACAAACAAAAAAACACCTAAAATAAATATTGCCTCTCTCAGGAAGCCTCCAAAGTTAAAATTCAGTTGGGTGCCTGGGACCAAGTTACATACTCAGTAAATGGAAGTTCCTTCCTTCCTTGACCTAATCCTTTCGCCTGGAGTTAGCAGCAGCTTGGACTGAGATGCCACCAGGAAAAGCAGGGACCAGCACACAGGCTCGACTTCCCCGGGGCCTTGTGGGGGTGGGTGGGTGTCAGTGGGTGCTTTTCCAACCGTGTAAAACACCCATGGGACTCTGAGAACATGACCATTGGCATTGTAAGCAAGAGCAAGGGTCTTTCTCTGTAAGTGGGTTTCATTTGAATGGCATCCCTGATGAAATGAGAACCTACTGCCTAGCAAAATATTCTACTTCTGGAGAAGCGCAACTTTCAGCCTTCCAAGTTCATTGTTGTTGTCAAGGAATCTCTGTTAGACCTGAAGGATTTTCCTTTCTCAGTTTCTATTTTGTGGTTATATGTACATCTTCAAGGGTTTTCAATGTGAAAATATTGGGCATTCCTCCTCTCTCCTCCCTCTTCCTCCTGCATTTTTAAAAAGGTGAACATGTAAGGCTTAAGGTTCATGGATCTGAACCAGGCTTGTGAATACTCGTCCAGGTCTCCGCCCTGGAAGACGACTTTTCCCCATCCACCAGCCCCAGTGCCCCCTCCCTCTCCCTCTCAACATAAACAGAACAGCTTGTATTCCATGTCTGAATAGTAAACCTGCTGTCTAAAGTTTGCTTTAATATTTATGCGTTCAGCACTGCTGCCTGTTTCTGAGTTCCATCAAAGCCTTTATTATAAGAGCATTTGAAAATGTGGGGGAAGTAGAGAAAGGAGTTGACGTGTATGCCGTCTTTCTCACTCTCCACTGACTTAGCCTCTTCCCTCTCTCCCCTCATCCTTTTCTCCCTCTTCCCTCATCCTGCAGTCTCTTTTCCTCTTACATACACATGCACACACGCACACACGCACACACACATGCAGCAGAGAGAACGCCTTCCCAAGACCTCTGGGAGGACTCTGTTCAATATTTATAAACTGCTGCAGCAGCTGTAATAACCAGAGGTAGCTGGCGCCACCAAGATTTTCTCTAAATAGGACTCTGCCATAGAAACAAAGAATGAGCAAGGGCAAAGGGTGAGGGTGAAGTGCCTGAGGGTGCAGCTTCCCCGGACAGTGGATGAGCACTAGGCCAGTGGATGAGTACTAGGCCGGGTCGTCGGACCTGGTTCTGGGCCTGGCTCCGTGGCCGGCTCGCTGTGGGACCCTGGCCATCCACGTGCCCCCTCAGGGCTGCAATAAATTTCTGAGAACCCTTCCAACTCTGATATTTGGTAACTTGGCATAAGAGAGGGTGACCCCAGCCACACCCACATCTGTCCTGGCCACCAAGGCCCCTGTACCATAAGACATTCCTGTTTTGGAATGCTCACAGAGCAGAGTTTTTTTTCCCAAAGACCAGGGGCCAGGCGGGGTAGCCTGTTGCTTAGGTAACAGGATGCTGCTGTGAGGACCGGCCCCCTCCCAGTGGTTTTTTAGGGGCCTTTTTTTTTTTTACTATCCACACATTTCAAGGTTTGAATTCTGGCTCCTCTACATCCTAGACTTGGGCGGGTTGCTTCAGTTCTCTGATAGCCTCTGTTTCCCCCTGGGTAAGTAGGGATGGTGTTCTTTACCTTGTGAGATTGATGCAAAGGTTACATGTGAGACAACCTAGAAAATGCAGGCACATAGCAGTGCACAGCACATGTTAGTTCCACTCTGCTCTGTATGGGACAGGCCCTCTTCCAGGGGACACTAAGCCATTCACTGCCTGTGGGCCAGTTGGATATCCCCTTTCCAGAGAATGGGTGATGTGACTGTTTGCTTCTTAGCACTGTTGGAGTGACACAGGAGACTTGTGCATAGGATGGGTGCTCTGTGTATCGTCGGCATGTGTAAGCGA